>NW_027328740.1:64190103-64492332 GCF_048564905.1 Vicugna pacos | reverse complement strand
TGGTCCCTGTTTTGGGGATAATAGACTATCTAACACCACGCAGGCCTGGCGTTTATAGCTGAGGGCCTGGGTCATTGCTCTGCAATAAGCAGTGTGCTATCTATAACCTCAAATATGCAAGCAAGGCATTGTCTCTGCTTTTTATGGCAAGGAGACAGGAGTGAGGATGCACAGGTGTTTGCTTTAAAGCAGTTAATAAGCACATTTTTTTTCTTAAAGTTGACAGGCGGCTGCGATGTGTTACAACTTGTTAACTCAATCATGGGCTCCCACATGGAACCATTATGGAGGACATCCTAGGATGAAAAATCCTGGCTCTGGATCTTTTCCTGCCAGCTTCGGCCACTCCAGCAGGGTCTAGACACATCCCTGAATAACGATCCCACAGAACCACCTAAACTCTTAACTCCTGGTGCTTGAAACTTAATTTTAGCTCTACACAACTTAATGTAGAAAAGTTTCAGAAATAAAAGATATTATATTCTTTTTATATCTCATCATAAGACTGATTTTTCTGATTGCTCTAAGCTGCTTCTACATGGTAAAGCACCTAATTCTGCAGGTGAATTCAGTACTTTCCTTTGGGCATAACTAGACAGTCTGGGCTGTCTGACTTCTATTAGTCAAATACCAATACACTTAATTGATTTCTTTGTTCATCAATTTCAGCCTGGAGGTGAGGGTCTATCACTATTTTCCTCAGCCCACCCTCTACTCTTTTCTCATCAGCATCTCAGGCCTCCTGAAAACAAAACAAAGCATTTGTTTCCCTTCATCTACACTTTCCACAAAGGCAACAGGAATCATCATGCCTAGAGAATGAATTCAACACAAATGTTAAAACAAAAATCTATAAACCTGAAGCAACTCCATCTCCGACTCATGATACACAATGACATGAGAGTAAGTGTGTCAGGTACAAAGCATGCGTGAGCCTGACCACCTCATTTCTATTCTTCAAAGGAAGGAAGGTTTTCGTATTTTTTATTATCATTCTTTGTCATTGTTTCTGATTAAGCCAAAAAATTTTTTATGAAATAATTAAGCACTGCAATAACAGATTTTCGCTGTATCAATTACAGAAGGAATTCAGAGGGGATAGGAAAACCCACCTCTGTAAAAAATGCAAAATTCCTTCCCCTGTTAAGAACACGAATACAAAATGCAACAGAATTCAAATTCTTGTGGAGAGGACAAAAGCCACAGAATCAAAGCAAAGTCATTATTATGACTCAATCCAAAATTCACTGGACAAACATGCTCAATGCATTCAAATAATTTTTAAGGCACACTGCAAACCATTCACTTAATTATCTACAGGCTAGAGGAAGAATTTCCCTCTATAACAGACAACATAAATCAATAGGTTGCCCCACCAAACAAGGAACAAACATCAGGTTTTTTGCAGTTCTGATAAATCAGCAAGTTTTAAAGATCAAAATCCAGAAATTTTAAACATTCATTCACACCAGAATGAATCAAGCACTTAAAAAAAATAAATAACCCAAAGAAACTAAACACATTGATCACGTACCTGGATCAATGAGAAATTCTTGTACAGCTGGAAAAAAAGAACAGTCTATAGACTTATACTTGAAAAATAAAACTACTTTTAAAGATAACTGCTAAAACACATTTCATCATTCATGTTGCCTTGAAAAATCTGAGGCACTTGTCTCTGATCAGAAAAGCAATTCTGAGTATTAGTATGTTACAATTCAGTGCCAGTTTGCTTTAGAAGAAAAAAGAAAAGCTACTGTTTCTCATCTTGCACAAAGTTTAAAGAACCTCCCTGCCTCTATCTCCTCCCATTTTCTAAGCTCATGCTCCCCAACCCTTCTGAAACAATTATGAGAACCTCTTATTCCCACCAATATGCCAAATCACAAAAGAGTATCAATTTATTTGTGTAAATATATACCTACACCTTGAACTGGAGGAGAAAGATTTCAGAAGGCTATATGGAACTTATTGCTACATTCCTGAAATCACACACATACACGTTCACAGAGACACAGACATATACAAACTGAATTACTGGGCACTTCACAAGCTAAGGACTTACAACTTCTAGAAGATAACTTTGTAGTTAGTTTAAAATACAAAACGGTCAGCTTTTGAAAGCCTTGAACGTTGCAAAATCATCCAAATATCAATGAGATCCAATTAGCCTTCTCTGTAGAATGTAATTCCCCATGATGGCAAAGCAGACCCTAAGAAGTAGTGGATCCAAGACTCGTGTTTTTCACTAGCTATGATCGTTTTAAAACATGTAAACAGATTTAGAAAGGTATGTCCCTATGACATTTATTCTTATTGAGATGGCATATGTATTCAATTGTCTATGCAGAAAATAGGACCCATGATGGTGTTTAAGAAATATTTTGTGTATTGAAATATTTATTTTTAAGTGCAGACAAGGAGGGTGGGTATTACTCCATTGTAGAGCACCTGTTGTGCACGCACATGTTCCTGGCTTCAATCCCCAGTACCTTCATGAAAATAAATAAATACAAGTGCTTACTTAAAAATAAGAATAAATTTATATAAAAAGATAAATGCAGACTAAAAACCACTGCAATCTAGGAGCCACAATTATAATAAAAAACAAGAGTTTCTATCAAATATTGACTATACGCCAATCACAGAGACAACCACAAATCACACCTGACAACCATCACGTGTGATTCTCAGCAATCCTACTAAGTAGACACGGATGAGAAACCCGGCTCTGCGGATGAGGAGACGGAGCTCGGAGGAGCCGGGGACACTGACCGTCCTGCTCCCCGTGACACCGCATCAGCCCAGGGCAAGCGCTGACAGAGCTGCACTGAGGGGACACCCAGCTGCATGGAACCATGGGGGATTGGGGAGTCCTAGAAAATACTCCAAAGTGTTCAATGAAAAACCATCTCAAATATATTACTCTGTGCCCCATCCTCTAAACACAGAACATGTCTGGGACCTTTTTGATGCCTCCGTGTCCTTTCTGCCATCATCAGTTACGTGCCCTCTCAGCGCGACCAGTCATGAACTGGACCCCATACGAAGTGCACTCAGATGGAAGAGCTTTAAAAGCTGTTTTATGAAGTTTGTAAGACTCTGTCTATTCCTCACACAGGCGGTCATCCAGCACTACTCACCAGTGCGGATGTACCACCTGAAATCACACCTTTCTGCTTTTTAAAATCCCTTCATGTAATACAGACTTTTAAACAGCAAAGAAGCAGCTCAACCACAGACAGTGGACAGCTTTTCACCAAATGGACTCGAACAGCACATCTGACAACCTGGAAGCCCTTGTCTTCTATTAAACCCACTTCCAGGTACTTCATCATTTTCGGATTGGTGGACTCGGCCTCTGAATGGCCTACTCAGAGAGATCCCATCCTCACATCCGGGGGTGGGAGAGGACCCTGCTGCTGGGAGAAATCAGTGAGGAAGGTGGACATCCTCCAGCCATTTCTGCACGGGTAGAAATGCCACATGCTCAGAAATTATACCGTCAGCACCCCTCGGCTCCCATGGACTGGTTTCACATTAAGCAAACTTATGACACACTGATGCAAGAAAACCAGAAATTTAATTTATTAATGTAACAGGAGATGTGAAACTACAAACCAGATTGAAATATCAGAGTTCAACCATGAGTACAGATTCTCCTCCACGGCCCAATCTCGGGCAGGCAGTCACATGGCAAGCGTGGACAGAAGCAGAGCAGGAAGGGTTTCTAGATTAACTCAATGGACTAAATTTCTGTTATAAGAACAGATCTACTGCCTGGAAAACAATTAATGCCAATCACGGGGCACACTCCATGGACAGTGGCTGAGACACGACTGTGAGCACCTGTATAACTCCACTTTCCCTGTCCTTTCTGGTCTAACTGATGCAGAGGTACAGAGATCCAGGGATGCAGATACCTGTAAACACCCAAAGCCCATCCCTGGGAGCCTGGAAACCAGATAGCCAGGATTTAAATCCCAGCTCTGCCACTTACTAGCTCTGTTACCTTGGCCAAATTACTTACCCTCTGTGTGCCTCAATTTCCACACTGTAAACCTGGGATAACAATCAAATCTTTCTTACTCACTTGTTGTGAAAATTGGAGGATTCATTTCTGTAAAACTCTCAGAAAAGAATGTAGCACATTTTTGGTGCCCAACAAATTTCAATTTAATAAGAAAGTGATTTACAAGTCTCCCATCTAATCATCTTCTGTGTTTCATGACTATTCTGAGTCCCAAAGGAAATCCTTATTTCCCCTCTTATAAACTCTTGAGGAGCACCCTTCTGTTTCAAGCCACCACCTGTTTAAACTGAGGGGGGATTCCCTCCTCCCCACTCCTCTGGTCCATGGGAGACTGCTTCTCCCTTCACACTCCTGACCACTGGCCCACGGCTAGCCCTCCTCACACTAACAGATTGAGGTGTGAGTCCGGGGAGACAAGCAGGGCATATGAAAGCTTTCCTTCCCCTCCAGTGTTGGCCACCCTTAGGAAGCAGCCGGGATGCTCAGTTCCATGGCAAGACAGTCCTGTGCATTATGGGTCAGAATCTCTCAAGGGAATGCTCGCTGTGGACCAGAGTTACCTGGGACTGCGTAAGTCTCTAATTCTGGGACATAGTGTCATGACACTCACTCTCCCACAGCCCTGAATTTCATGGAGAACGTGGCTTCATCAGTAATAAAGGAGACATTTATCGCCTGCCTGTTCTTCTTTGTCATCTCTCAGTTGGCTGCTGGACACAACATGTGTATAAGTATTGGGTCCCCTTAAGCCCCAACATATATGAAGTAACAAAAATTCTGTGGCTTAACATTGGTTCAGGGCGACTGTGTAACTGTCCTGACTCTGCTGATGCTAAATTATGTGTATAGGAACTATGGAACCTCCTCAAATATCTTTCATCATAAAACCAGCTTTTCTTATTTTCCTGTTTCTCAGTAATTGCCAAAGACTATCAAATGATGGCTTCACACCAAATAGCAGTTAAGATTATGAGCCCTCTTGTCATACACACTGTGCTAAACACTTTACATAATTTCTAATTCTCACAATTCTACAAAGCAGAAATGAGTGTCCCCATCTCACAGACGAGGGAAAAACTCAGAACGAACTGACTCAGGATCACGTAGCTCAGTGGCAGCGCGTGCACACAAACCCAAGTCAAAACACCACACCCCTTTGTATATGTACCAAATCTCCTACCACCCATTGACACACAGCGGTGGGGATAATACTTAGGGAACTCAGTACACTTTTCAGCTTTAAGGTGCTCCAGAGGCCGCTTCTAGCTCTTTTATAAAATCCCGGCTCACTGGTTTCTAACACTGCAAGAAAAGTCCGATGTTGCAACTGTTTGCACAGGAAGTCTGAAATGTTCACAGCGAGATGATAGAATAAAACTAAGACATAAGCAGAATAATAGTTCCAGGTAGTCAGACATAATGGACATTGTGCTACCCTGAAGCATTAAGCAAAGGAATCAAAAAAAAAAAAATGTTGTTTAAGACTTCCTTTACAAACAGGAAAGTTAAGACTGTAAGAAGGTGCAACAGCGCCACCTATGGCTTAAAAGGCCTTCCTGGTTGCCTGGAAAGGTGCAACACAAAAATTGCCTGTGGATCAGAAGCAAGAATCAGATAACTAAAAGCTTATGTAGTACATACTGCTCTCCTAGTCTTCATGTCTTGCACTGTAGCAAAAACCAACAGACCTGTACTAGGCCTATATTCATAAAAGTCATGTCTGTATTTTTCCAACAGGAGGTAATCTAAGTATCTTGCAAAATACTTCTCAAAGAGCCAGGAAATCATAGAAGTGTATTGAAATACAAAAACATTTATTTACATATTAAAACAGCATGAGCTTTTTTCTATTAAAAAAGCTGACATGTCAAATCAATGTTTTGATATTTTAAAACCTATTAAGAGTGCAGAAAAATAAATCAAAATTTTCTTTAATCACAAAAGAGAGAAGCTTATTCCCTGAAAATGATCAATGTGGATTTTTCTAAACTTAATGCTTCTGGTCAGAGTCCTACGAATTTAAATGTCTGAGTGTATAGTTACACGGCAGCATGAACACTGAGTTGTAACAATACACATTCTGTGTAAATAATCTTCAAGGTCGTCTGCTTAAGTCAATTTAACTAGTCCCTGTCTCAATAGAATGATACAGATTTCATTAAAACTTCATACTGCACGCACACACACACACAAAACCCTGAATCCTTGTTACTTTAAGCCATATTCATATATATCCATATTGAATATGCATCAGAAACAAGCCACCCTCTTTAGTATTCACAGTTGATCCTTCTAAACTATCTGTCATTGTGACAGCACATTTTTACTAAGCAGCTCTTGGATGCTTTGTATACAAGGCGTCTACCTCTCACAGTCAGACATGGTAAACGGCATCACTCAAATTTCACAAATGAGGAAATATACTTAAGCCATGGAAACAACGTACATATTTATCATCAGGAAAGAAAAGAGTAAAGATTTTACTTTCAATATGCACTGACAAACTTTTCCTCCATACTAAGACTACATACATAAAACAAATTCAGTCATTGTAAATTATTCTGTCAATAAACACCACTAGAGAAAAACAAGCAACATCATTAGCAATGATTGGACTTTCAAAGCCCACTCCTATTTTGCACTATAATCATTTTTAATGTTTTGTTTTTAGTGCTTACATAGCACTAATATAAAGAAAACATAAACTATTTAAGTCATTACCTGAGAATGCAACATTTGTGAAAATGTACAATTTTAATTTATGCCGCTCTGTCTCACATTCTCACTGGTGTCTCTCCTTTGAAGGCCTCATCAGGCTGAGATCGCCAAAATCGGTCATTTATGGACTCACAGGAGTTCGGGAAACCACTCAACGGGAGGCTGATCAGAGGAGAAATTGAGAATGCATCCTGTGCAGCCTGGGTTCCAGCACCGAGCTAGGCACCGCCAGCTGCGTTTGATTTGGGACAAGCTGCCCACCTCTCAATCCCTCAGCTGCAAAAAGGAGACATTGATACCTACCGTCAAACACCTGCTTTGAAGTAAAACATGAGAAAAACAGTTTAGCCTTTGGTAGGTGTCCACTCACAGCAAGCTTGGTCATTATGATGATGAGGATTACTTTTAATAAGTTAAGCTAGACCAAAAATTAGAAATCACCATAAAGGAGAAACATTTTAACTCAATAAGCATTTCCTTTTGAATGGATTGATAAAAGTTCTAATGATTTTTTTAATAAACCAAATTTTGTCCATTAATTTTAGATTTACCGGTTTATGGACAAGTCTCCAAAAAAAGAATTAGAGGCCTCTAACCTCTGAATACTAAGAAAGTAAAGTTTAAAAAAATTATGGGGGAGAGTATACCTCAGTTGAGAGAGTATGTGCTCAGCACGCATGAGGCCCTCAGTTCAGTCCCCAGTAACTCCATTTAAAAACTTTTATTTAAAAAAAAGGAGAATTAAAGGAAAAAGATGGAGGACTACAGAATTTTTTTAGAGAATCCACTCAGATTTAAGATGGGGAAAAAATATCCATTTCTCACAGGAAATCTTGAGAACTATGTAAACCGGATCTGAGTTGTCTAGTCTTTAACATTATTCATGAATTCATATTACCAAGTCTTAAAACTACCTGATAACCCACAGTGGTGATAGTGATCATAAAACCTGACAATGCGGATCGAACTCTGGCTAGGACTGCTCTGTTCTGACATCTCTGCCCCTGAGGCCTCACCAGGCTGAGAGCACTAAATTTTGTCATTCATGAGCATCTCGTGTAAGTCTTCCATTTATGCTTCTCAGTCTCCTCTCACCAGCCCCTCTGAGGGAAGCACTGTTATCATCTTCCCCACACGCAGATAAGGTCACTGAGGTACAGAAACTAAACCTGCTCCAGGTCACATCGGCATTAAAGGACGTCTGTATTTCTGCTGTTTTGCGATTGACAAAGGAATCTGAGATATCAATACAAGATAGACTGTTAAATAATCAAGTCTGTCAGCTCTTCACCTCAAAGAGCAGATACTATAAATTCCTGATGTAGGATGAGGCTGCCGCCACAAAATGACTCAGCTAGAAATTAATATCCAAGATGAAGCAGCGGATACACATAAATATTCATGACTGTCAACTCCTCTCACGGGTCTTGGCCCTTCACTGCCTGAATGGGGGTGAAATCCCCACCCGTGTCTGGGAGGGTAGCGCGGCTCTTCCAAGTCTCACCCAGGCTTCACAGGCTGTTTCCCCCTACAGACTGTCCTAAATGATTAAAAAGCTCACAAGATTTTTACACCAGCCAAAACTGAAAGACATTTCTGCATATGGAGCACTTTCTCAGGCTTAAACCATTTTTGCCTACACTCAGCAAGGGGGAAAAAAGAAACATGACTCTGCAAAGTCTCTTAGCCTTACCACTCACAGGAGTTGAATGGTCTCAGCACAAGATGACCCTTCACATTACAGGATGAGAACAAAATAAAGCCGCCCCAACAACAAGCACTCCCAGAGACAGCGCTCAGCAGTCTTCTGCACACTCACGGTTGTGCAGCCCTCACCACCATCTATTTCCAGAACACTTCATCACCCCAATAGAACACCCCTGTCACTAGCAGTCACTCCACAACCCCCCTCCACCCAGCCCCTTGCAACCATCATCTGCTCTCTGCCACTGCATGAGCCAATTCTGGGCATTTCTAAGATCACTGAAATCAACAATATGTGGCTGTTTGTGTCTGGTTCCTTTCAGTTAACGTGCTGTTATCAAGGCTTTCCCATGTTGAAGTGGTATCAGCATGTCTCTTTTTTTTTGAAAATGTTAAACTTTATTAGAAGGTGGTAAATACTATCAAAAATAGTAGAGTGGGGTATAAGGGGTGGGGTTTCAAAGGGAAAAGGCCGGGTTGAGCAGTCAGGGTGGACTACCCAGAGCAGATGGCTTTTTTCATATTCCCCTTTATTTATTTTTTCTTTTTTATTCACTCTTATGTCTGAATAATATTCCACTAAATGGAGATACTACATTTTGTTCTTTCATTCAGCAGCTATATATGGATGAGGTCCAGAAGAATGAGTGTAAGTGGTGGCTAGCAGGGATGGCATTTAAGCAAAGGGCAAGATGTGCTTTCAAAAAAAAAAGTGAACAATCAGAGGCACAAGGAAATTCAGCGCGTTTCTGAGAAAGTGCATGGTTGCTTCAGTAGGACTGCCATGCAGGGCTGTGGGGGATAGTGACAGGAGACACAGTGAGGGAGTCACCTAAGAATATCCCCACTGCAAGCAGCTCAGCCAATTCTCCTCCCTCATCCTGTATTTTAGAGACATTTTTGCTAGCTTTTCTCTTATTTCAAGTAACAGTACTTTAGTTACACATCTGATCATCTGCATCAGACCACATTAGCTCCAAGCCACAGAAAATCATTCACTGACCGGAGCAGCTCCAAGACATAACATTGATGGACCAGGGAGTCCTGCAGCATCCCATCCTGCAGGCACAAACCACACATGTTCCCTGGTGATGTCCGGAAAGTAAAATGCATGGAAATATTTCACTGCTGCTGCACGACATCTGCCCACAAATTGCCCCCAAATCATGCTGGCACAGCACTACTCAACCCTCGCACTACCCCCCCCCAAAAAAAAAAGAGAGAGAGAGAAAAGAAAAGAGAAGAAAAGAAAAGAAAAGAAAATATAAGAAAAGAAAAGAATAAAGCTAAGAAAGCAAATTTAGGCTCTTCCATTGAAAACCAGCAACCATCACTGCCAGTATCTGAGCTGGAATGATCCTGACTTCAAAAACCACTGTGCAGTTACTATTCAAATGTGACAGACATATATGTATTTCACTTAGATGATATTACAATAGGATTTTTCTTTTCAAAATTTCCAGTTGCAACAATAGCACAAGAAAGTTTATGTTTCATTTTTTAAAAAAAATCAATTATTTTCCACTTTGTTAATTTTGAATCTATTATTATTTTATAAAGGGAGCTATGCTGCAGATTATAAACCAAATATCTGGCTTCTGCAAACAAGACCTATATGACTTCACTATTTCAGAGCAAGCTTTAATGATGCTTTCAAATTGGGGGCGCTCACTAACAGCTCTTTAAATACTGTCAAAGATGTGCTATTATGTAATGCAAAGGGTCTACCTACACATCAACTCAGAAACCAAAGAAACTACACGACAGCCTTAGTTTATCATTTTAAAATATTCCTATTATTTTGAATATTAAATTTCTTAAAGATAAGATATTTTTTGAGAAAGACATCAGTTGTATTAAATTTCCTCTCACCAAGAAAGCAATCTTTATCAAGAATTACTACCCCTATGAAAATCCAAAAGACAGGACGTTTCTAGCTAAGTTAACTTACAGATCTCAACACAAGCCTAAATCCTATCTGCTCTCACTTGAACGAGCCCAGCAAAGTCCTGGGCTACTCTGGAACTTAGCTCTTCTGTTCCATATGTTGGCAGAGCTAAGATCATCACACAAGGCAGGGAAGGAGAGAAGAGGTAAGTCCACCTGGCGGCCTCCATCTGTTTACTTCCAGCCACAAGGTGTCGCTAGAGCGACCCCGCTAACAAGCCCTCCACACAAGGAAACCCGGCATCCACTCTGCCCCTGCGGTCCCCAAGCAGTCCCGACGCCCCTCTCCCACTGGTGGCCTCCGAGCCTGTGAATGGTCTTCTAATGACCCTCCCAGTTGGTGACACCCTCCCCCTCTTCCCCGCTACACACACACACACACACACACACAGCCAAGGCAGCCTTCCCAAAGCACAAATTTGATTACATCTCCCCCACTTCAAACCCATCAGAGGCTCCCTGGTAGAGTTCTAGCCCCACCCCCGACCCTGCTTGTCCATCCTCACCTCAGTACCAGGTCCCCAGTGACCTCAGGGGCCCCGTGACCTGCTGCTACTTCCCACTAGCCTCCAGGCTCATTTTAACTGTTTGTCAAGGAAGTCTTCCTTCCCTCCAACCTCCGCACTTTGGATTAGGTGCCCTGCTGTGTTAATAAAACATTTTAATCTAAGTCAACTTCTGACACTGCTAAGCTCTCAAGAAGCAAGTACATTTTGCTTACTACTGTGGGTCCACCCCCTCTCCCCTAGACACTCAGAATTGCGTGTTTTGTGAATAAAAGAATGAAGGGGTGGGACTCAAAAGGACAGGCAGAGCTGCTCTCCTAAGGGTCACTTCCTGCTGACACCCTTCACTGCCTCTTCTGTGTCAGTTCTAGTAAAAACCAAGCTCCTCCAAAGCCCTCCACCCCTAGGCCCTCTCCAGTGTCCTTCAAAGCAGGGTCACCCACCACCCTGGACCACACAGGGCAGTCTCCCCGAGTCCCCACCCCACAAGCCTCCAGGCCTCTACCCGGGCTGCTCCTGCCACCTGAGTCACCCTCTTGATTCCTTCCCCTGGCTGACTCTTACTCTGTCCCCAGAACTGAATGTAGAGCCAATTTCTTCCAGGAAGTCCTCCCTGATGATGTCCTTTAGCTCTTGGCTGGGCTCCATCTACAGCAGCACTGCTTGGCGACCAACTGGTATTTGTCCACCTGCTCTTATGAGACCATGACCTCTTGGAGGCCACGTGGGAAAAAGGAGTGAGGTGACAAGAGGGGTGGGAAGAGCAAACAGGAAAGTCGCAGCTCAAGTCCCAAATTCAAGGATTCTGTCTCAGATAAAAAGAATAAACTGTTTCATACGTGTGTCATTTGGCTATGATTTTTGTGGCTCATGGAAAACAAGAGCTTGGTGTTCAAGCCTGAAATCCAAGTTACATGCAAAGAAATGTATATATTCATATCCAAAGGAAACCAGAGCTGCTCAACAACACTTTGCAGTTAAAATCCAAAGGAACTTTGATAAAGGCAATCTCCCTCTCTCTCTTTATTTTTATTTATTTATTTTTTTTGGTATCATATAGTTTTAGAAGTATTTGTATAACTAAGTGATGGCTACAGCCTATGATTCTGCACTGGAGTGTTTGGGGCTAAGGAAGCCCAGATTACATGCACTGTGTAAATGCAATCACACCAACACAATGACAGGCGCCCTAGTGGCTGAGCTGAAGTTCCAAAGCAGAGAACCTTATGTTGGAAGACAGCTCTCAGTAGAAAGTAAGAAATGCAATGTTCTGTACTCAATTTCATTAGCTTTATGAGCCATTAACAGATAGTATGTCTTGTCTAATGAAACCCCAAAATATATTGTCATCTTCGATTTTCTCCATCTGACTGTTTTATGCTAAATTTGGATATCAAACCCTCACTCCATACGGAAAGCTCAGGCCTTAGCTGCAGCACAGTTACATCCCGTGGAAGAAAGCCGATCAAGGGAGAACAGGAGAGTTTCCCTTCAGAAGCTGCTAAGTGTGGTTTTGCACCTGTATGTCATTTACAACCACGCCATCGTCAAAGGAGTAAGACCTTACATCTGTGGGGCAAAAAGCACTGCGGTGGTTCCGAACCATGAAAGAACACTGAGCTTTGTGCAACAGTCCTGAGGCACTTAAAGCGTACTTTCTCTGAAAGGCTCCGAAACTGACTCACTTCACCATTTCAGGTACAACCGGAATTAGTAGAGAGAACATGCCCTTGAAGTCTGACAAGGCCCTGCTGGAATCCTGCTACAGCATTTACTAGCTGCTAAATGAACCAATTCCTTAAACCTCTGAGGAGGCTTCCCAATCTTCAAAACGGGGCTGCCACCGCCCACTTGGGAGGCATGGATGTGAATGCAACACGCAAGTAGGGCGGCCGACTGGTACGTGACACGGGGCCTGGCTAGTTTCCCTCCGCTGCCCTTCTCCCCCTTTAAACTTGCACTGTTCCCCCTGGTAAGGGTGAAGCCCCAGGAACAGACTGCCCGATTCTTCTGTATATCCCCGGATACATACCTTACCCTTAGGAGGTCAGAAAAACAACTGCCTCCTCCCCAGTCACTATCAATATTCTTAAGAGTCTGGGTTTTTTTAACTCTATGTTTCAGGGAGACTATTCAAGAATTGTTCAACCACCGTTCTCCAGGTTGGCTCCTCTCCCAACGCCCATCCCTTCTTACCTCAAATCTTCTGTCTGATTGCCTTTTGTTCGTGGGAAAGAGAGTCCGCTAGGGTGCGGACTCCCTAGGCCTCCCTCCCTTCATCACAGGAGAGTGTGACTACATTCTCCCAACTCCCCACTCCGACTCCAGCTTCTGAGGAGTTTCCCCTTCTGGACCCTGAAGCCTCTGGATCGTCCCAAGACGCGCACACGTGGCCAAAACCCTCTCTTCAGATTTCTTCCTGGGTGGGCCTGCCCACCCCCCAGAACCTTAAGGATAAATGCCATTGCTCTGAAAATCACAAACGCCGCTGTCTGACACACCAAAGCTGCATGGTCCGGGCTTTCCTCCAAACCAGACACAGCCCTGCCCCCCCTCAGACACAGTCTGCACCTCTTGAGATGAGCTGATCCACTTGCACGGCTGTGAACACCAGCTAAGAATGACGAATCCCAATGTGTATCTCTAGTCCAGCTCCTTCACCTGAGCCCCAGGCTCATAGACACGAGTGCCTCTTGGAAGTCCTAACTTGGATGACAAATGGCATCTTAAAAATGCCATATGTCAAAAAAAAAAGGCCTTATGTCCACCATTTACTCTAGACTTCGATTCCTGGCAGGTACCTCCCAGGCTCCCCATTTTAGTAACAGCCCCAGCACCCACCTAGGTGTTTGAGGTCACATTCAATTTCCACTGTTCCCTCCACCTGGCCCTGCCCTGGAATCAGTCTTGTTATTTCTGTCGCTAAGCCAGTCTGAAGTCTGGTTCTGCAGGGAGCACGATGGAAACCCACAAGCTCACAGCAAGGTGCACTGAGTCACAGTCCTCCGAAGGGAGTTCCCTGGAGGGGGAGGCATCTCCTGCTGCCAGTCACCTCAGAAGGCACTGGATTCTCACAAAGAAGGACCAGAAGAAGGGACTCAAGGATCTCCCGTGATCTGAGGTTTGAAGGGCCCGAGGTCTGGGGGAGCTCCTAGTTAGCTGACACTCCTGTCAGTGAGCAGATGAGGATGGTAGGAACCCAGGCAAGTCTGTTCTCGCTCCGACCCCTTTTCTCTCGGGAGCCACGGGAAAGGCCAGTTTCCAGGGCACAGACCGGCCATCACAGATCCCAGCCTGCATTTGCCAACCCAGACAGCCTAGACTCCTACTTGCGACTCTTACTTCTGTTCTGTTCCCCCCCAGAATGTGATGGACTCTTTCAGAAAGTCTGGACTGTCTCAAGCGAGACCAAGTCAGTGAAGGATGAAGTGTCCACATTTGGACCAGAGCATGAAAGGAGAAACAAGGCCTCATGTCCAGCATGACGGTGGTGGCCAAGCCCTTTCCCTGGGTGAGATGAACCAGGGTCGGGGTGAGAATGCAAGGTCCCTTCACGGCTGACAGGGGTGTTGGAGACTCACTACCGCAAAATAACCACACGGCCGTCAGTGGTGGACATCAGCTGCAACAGACACAGAGTCAGCTATTTACTGCCAAAAAGGGGTAAAAGTAAAGGCCGGTGCAGGGAGGCCTGCACGGCTGCTGAGGCAAACCACAGACCCGGCTCTGAATGCCCACTGGCTGAAGCAGAGAGGAAGCTATGGTCCCATTTAGGGGTCCCTGTGTCCACCAGATCCAAGTGAACCAGCTCCTTAGGACAAGGCAATGTTTTCCTGATACTTAGAAAAACCAGCCTCATAAAGGGAACAAAAGAGTGGCATGGTTTTAGGCCCGCTCCTGCCCCTCTATGAATGCAAAGTAAAGTAAATGGCACTGGGAAGGTGAATGCAAAAAAAAAAACCAAAACACAAAAAACCGGTGACTGCTTCCTCCAACAGCGTCCCCTGCAGCTGCTCACCCCCGAGCCGGCCACTTCCTCACCAGTGACCGCCGGCCAGGAAGCGCCGTCACGCACGTCACACAGCGACAGCCAGGAACCTCGTGCCGAGCACGTTTGTGTAAAAGCCAGAATCAAGCAAGGTGCTGCAGATTTTGACTTTCCAAGTTTAAATACTCCATGAAAAAAATCCCTCAGCAGCCGCCTAAATCAATTCGCATCTCACTTCTTCAAAACAAATAAACAAAATTAGTAAGAGAGCATTTGTTACCAAATATAAGGACGAACTAACAGGTTCCTCAAAGCAAGGACTTTAACAGATATCAAACTCCAGTGGGTGATGTGCTAACATAGCAAAAATTCCAAAAAAGTAGAAAATAAGATGACTAGGATAATATACGAATCATGGCAACTGTTAAGTTTTTGCTTTTTATAGCGATGGAGACGGCACAGAGGGCGATCTGGCTATTCCAATGCAGGGTGTGCACAGCCCACATTTTCAGACCGAACAACATGCTCACGGGGTGGTATAAGGGATAAAGGAAAATAGAAAAAGGAATAGAGGAACAGCCAAAATTAGAAACACACGAGAACAAAAATGACTTTGACAGCATTTACAAGAAATTACGTGAGTGTGATGAGGACAGGGACGCGGGGACGGTGAGACCCACCCTCACCTCCTGATCCAGGGAAGGCAGGGGCCTGAGGGGAGCGATGCTGCCGGGGGACCCCAACGTGGTCAGCGCCCCAAACCAAAACTTCACCTAGATGCGTGTAGACAGCTTTTGAGCTACAAAATGTGGTCGCATTTCAAGCTGGACAACTTTACTCACTCCCACCAAGAGGAACAGGGGAGAATTAGGTTCTGCTCCTGAACCAAAGCATTGTTTAAAAAATTAATGACTGTGTAATAGTAAAAGCAACAATGGAGTAAAAGTCACTGGAGGAGAACGTGCTTGACCCGAGCTCACTGGCCACGTTATCTCACTGACGTTCAGATGCTGGCTGAGCCCTTATGGTACCAGAACAGACAGACCCACCAGGAGGGAGGTTTAATGTGCTGCTGTATTTTGATGCCGGCAGCCATGCCTGGTACACGAGGTTCTGGGTAAACAATGGTGACAGTGTCAACCACTATGGGCTAAGCACACATCCAGCTACTCCGCCAAATCCCAAGGGCAGACTTCAAAAGGCAAAAACAAGCTGGCATTCTCTGTTGGCTCTGCAGAATCAGAGCCAAGCAGTTGCTGAGCAAAAATGTCACCAGTGCCTCCTATGACAAAATAGGAGGCACTGGCGTGGGGCTGGGGCAGGGCTCCAGGCTTCCACTGATCACCCACCAGTCTGTCCAGGGGGTGAAGGAGGTCCCTGCTTTCATTGCACCGATGCACCTACCTTGAATGATGCCTTAGGACTCAACAGGAGGTGACAGGTGAGGTGAACGGAGCCAGCCTTGGTGTAGCACGGTTCTGGCAGCTATGCCCTCAGCAGTGCCCAGTTTCCTAAACCTGACACCTCATCTCCAAGGAGCAGAAGTGTAGTGTGGGCATGTAGATCACAGGGCCCTGTGAGGACAAGTACAGATCATGGCCACGACATGCCTCTCCCCTTCCTTAAGCCATAGAGGAATGTCCGGGGAGGAAGTGAAAATTATTCCAGAGCCTGCCAGGCACCACACGCAGGTGGGACACGGATCCCCTGTGTCTGTCATTCACAGGACTGGTGTGGATTTTCTTTTTATCAATTCTCTGGCATCTTCTCCTCCATCTTACCAACAACAAGAAAGTAGAATCTGACCTTAGAATCACAGAGAATCACAGAGCCCCTCCTGCACAGCGGGCCCGGCAGCACGTGCCATGTCCTCCGACCGTCACCTGTGGGACCGCCATGAGCGCTCTCCAGACTCAAGGCCCGAGGCCGTAGGCCGGGGGGACACAGCTCACCTCACTCTCCCCAGTAAAGGGGGACCACCTCTCGGCAAAGACGTCTCACCCTCTTCTGCCCGAGGGACAGCTTGAAAGATATACAGGGAAACATAGTAGAGGGTGAGGGGTTAGGCAGCCCAGAAGAGATCATCTGCACTTCCAAGGCAGAGTGGGGTCTTTGACCTAATCACAGGGACAAAGTGAGGACGAATTTTTCCCTGCTGTGTCCCATACACCGTGACACGCCTTTCCCTGCGTAAGGAGCTAATTCGGAAGCCCCTGGCAGTGTTTCTGATGCCCTAACTTGGCATGGTGGCTGTCAGGCAGGGGAGAGGGCCTGAGCCGTGCTGGTGCTGGGCCTGGGAGGCAGGAGACATCGGCTCCACCCTGAGCTCAACCAGCACCTCGTTCTGCGTCTCGGGATTCAGAGTCTCATTTATAAGCAAAGGGATGAAACTGTCCCAGGACAGGCTGTCCAACAGGAATGAAATGAGAGTCATGTAAATAATGTTTCTCAGTTGCCACGTTTAAAATGTAACAACAACAAAAAAAACCAAGTAACTGATTTTAAGAACAGACCTTACTTATTCTACTGTATGTAAAATACTATCATTTTGACGTGTAATCAATATAGAAAGTAACAAGATAGTTTATATTCTTTTTACTAGACAAGTTTCAGCGTCTGATGTGCATTTGACCTACAGCACATCTCAGCTCAGACCGGCCTCCTCCCCAGCACTACTAACAACAGTAGCTGTGGCTACTCTATTGGACAGCAACTCCAGGGGTCCCCCCAAGTGTCCTGGCTGAAAGAGGGGAGTAAGTGTCCACACTAACCCTAAAAGGATCTCTCTGAAACAAAGGCGGATTTAGTTTTAAACGTCTGAAAACCGGCGGGCTACACCTCCTTCCCGCCTTGGCTACAAGAAAGCCCTCCTCCTTGATGATCCCATTCTGGATGTAGGGAAGCAATCTGTCACACAGCCAGGGTGTCCTGGCCTTCAGGTTGACTTGCCTGCTGTCTGTGTCCAGTCCCACGAAGTCCTCCTTCTCAAATAGGATGTAGAGGAGGGGGGTCTTTTCCCCAGAATTTTCGGGGTCCCCATCCAGCCACTTGGACTTGGGCAAGATGAAGAGTGACTCAGTGAAGTCGTCGATCCTCTTCTCCACCACCCTGCAGTCCTCGTAGATTGAAGGCCACGTCGGTGTGCGGCTGCTCGGCCACCTCCCCATACAGCACAAAGACAAAGAGCTGAGAGTCGTAGAGCGTGGTGCCATACAGCTCCTCTGTGCGTGGAGCTTCTAGAAGGTCTTGGCCAAGAGGCAGTCAGTAATGGTGACAAGGCCCATGACATTGCGGTGGGTCTGGAAGTCACTCCATCCATTCTCGGGCGCATAGAGATACCTATAGTAGATACAGAGTGCCCACTGGGAGCCGCACGGTCTGATCTGGCTCACCAAGGAGATTCCATTATAGATGCAAAAGAAATTCTCTAAGATGATCCCCACGGGTTGGACCACAATCGGGAGAGTCTGGCGGTCCTCAGCGCACTGCATGTAGTCAGGGGCGTTCATGTTGCAGGCGCTGCCGAGAAGGGAGGGTAAATCGATGTACATACTGTGCTGTGGGCTGCGGGCCTCACTGGGATGCGGCGACCTGGTGTGCACCAGCCAGAAGGCAAGGGAAGTCCAAGCAAATCGGGGATAAGTTTGTCCTCAGCGTCTGCACATGGCTACTGAAGCTCAGATCACATTACCCAGCTTTTGGTCTAGGCTTCCATCCCCTGCAGAAAAGGATCATTTCTTGTTTTCTGTTTCCAAGCACCTAGGCAGGCCCTGATGCAAAGTCGGTGCTCAAAACTGCTGAATAAATGAATGAATACAGGAACTGCTTCCCCACCCCTCAGCAGGATATAATGCAAAGAACCATAGTAGGATCAAAATATCTGGATTTCAACGCCAATTTATTTGAACTCCTAAGGTGCAGAATAATGGGTAAGAAAACTTGCTTTGGGGAGGAGGGTAGAGTTCAGTGGTAGAGCACGTGCTTAGCATGTTCAAGGACCTAGGCTCAATCCTCAGTACCTCATTTTAGAAAAATGAAACAAATAAATAAACTTAATTAACCCCCTCAAAAAATATTTTCTCCATTCAAAATTCAAAAAAAACCACCTTGCAATTGACACAACATTGTAAACTTGACTATACTTCAATTAAAAAAAAAACTACTTGCCTTACAAGAATATATCTGGATTATGGAAGTTTGCAAATGTAAAATGCCTAGGGTACCATTTGCATAAGAAGAAGGAACTGTACAAATGTACTATCCCTCATTTATGAGCTATTTTTCCTTTGGGGAGATTATAACCTCTCAGAGATATTTTTCTCATATTAAAAAAAAAAAAAAAAGAAAACATTACCTGATTCTCCATACTGCTGAAGAATCAGATAACCCTATGAAAGCATCTGACCCACAGAGTTTATTCAATAAATGTTTGTTGAATGAATGAATAAACAAGCAAAGTGAATGCTGCTCCCTGCCACAGACCATCATAATGGTACTGCTTGGAAATGCCATGCCCACGTTCCACCCAAATCTTCACTAACCACGTGGGTGACCTGGGCAGACCTGTGTGCTTCTCTCAACACCAGTTTATTCATAAATAGAAATGAGGGCAATAACACAAACCTAAAAGGGTTAGTGAGTCACGAATGAATAGTACCCCAACTTTGCAAGATGGAACTATTAAAGAAAATTGGGCAAAGAGTCCATAGGCCCTCTCCATATAATCTCTTACAACTACATGGGAATCTACATTACATCTAAAAATAAAAAGTCTATTATTTTAAAGAGGCTATTGAGTTTAAATCAGCTCACCATCTCAAATAAGGAACACACAGTACAAATAAGAGAATGCGCAGCCCATGAGATGCACTCAGTAAATATTCCCACTGAACCCACTGGTCCCTCCAAATTCAGAGCATGAGGATGTGTCCTCGTGGCCAGAGGCCACTGCACCTGAAGCTAAAAAAGCTAATGGTCCCCACTTTCAAAAGCCCCTGCCACCAACCTAGGTCTAATTTATTTATTTGTAATTTTTTTTCTTTTTATAAAATAGAAATCCCCAATTGCATAGCCTTCAGGTCACCAAAACCTGACCACAGAGATCATGATGGCAACCCTCCTTGGTGAAACAATAAAATGAAAAGCCATTTCCACAAGACCTGTGTGTAAATCTACTAGGGAACTTCATCCTGGACTGAGAGGAAGAGGACTGGGGAGGAGGGGGCAATCTGAGGCACACAGACCCATGGGCCACCTGTCCCACGATGGACATTACACTCAACCCTCACCCTCCAGGAACTTCAAAATACACACAGACAGAGTGATGTGGACAATATATATGTATTTTTAAAGAAATTCCGACTCTCTAGCAGGTCTTGTATCTACCGAGACACAAATGGCTTATGTGTATAATGTTTCACAAAAGCCTTAAAACATTACCACCCCAACTTGACACATTAAGAAACTAGGGATAGAGGTTTATCACATTGTGCAAGATTAGAGAGATGCCACATCAGACACTGTATTTAAACCCAAGCCTTTGCTCCAGTGCTCACACAAGAAAGTGTGACATACTGCCCCTTTCCTGCCCTCTCCCTGCAATAAATCTCTGAAGAGTCTTTTCTGTGCCACGTGGAATCACAATCACGTCAATTTACCACTAAGAGCTATGTGACTCCTTGGAGGACGTGTCAAAATCTAAAGGGTTGTGATGGGAGGAGAGATTTGAATTTTCTGTTTCTCAAAGGAAACATGGCTTTAAAAGAAACTGAAAAGCACTTATCTAGTCTAAGCCCTCATTGTGCAGAGAAGGAAATGGAGGCTCAGAAGAGATGAGGAAAGGGACTTATTAACAAATATTGCCTCAGTGCAGCACCAAGCCAGCCCTGGGCCCTTCTGGGGGAGTACCTGGAAGGCCCAGGAAAATGATTGTTAGAAAAAGGAAAGAGAAGAAGCATACAAGGCCCTGTCTCTACACCACCATACCATGAAGTTCCACCAAATTATCCAGTATTGGGTGCAGCCAAAATTTAGGTGGGCTAAAGAGGTTATAGAAACCTGGAAGTCTCAACCATAGTGGAAATTCCAACATTTACTGTTTTTTTCCAAGTTCAAGCATCAGTTCAGTGGGCGCTCCATACGAGGGACTACACGAGGCCTGGAGTTCTCCCAAATACAGATCTCTATTATCACGTGTGCAAACCACACACAGGCCCACCAGAAGAAAAACGCCCACACATAAGATGGAACTACTGAAACAGAAAAGAGCCAACCAGCATATATTGCTAGCAAAAACGGTGCTGCTAGAAATAGACTCATGGACATAGAAAGCAAACTGTTGTTAGCAGGCAGGAAAGGGAGGATTAACAGATACACATTAATAAATATAAAATAAATGACAAGGACCTACTATATAGCACAGGGTACTATTTTCAATTTCTTGTAATGAGTTGTACTAGAAACAATCTGAAAAACATTTATATACATATGCATAAGCTTATAACTGAATCTCTGCTGTACATCTGAAGCTAACATGGTAAATTTACAACACTTCAATAAAAAATAATTTTATATAATAAGTAAAAATAAAAGCAACGCCATAAAAAAAAAAGTAAAAGAACACGGTAATCCCCTTAGCTGTAGGTGGTGGAGAACTCTGCAAGCACCAAGTCCACTCGAATACTCCAGCACTGGCGGTCTCTCATTCTAACCATCAGAGAATCACTTGGCTTCTACGAGGTTACTTTTCTCTTCAGTGAAAGGCTACAGTTCCATCTAATGATGTATTGAATCTCATCATTCACAAACCCAAGAATTAATGAGGATTTCCCATAGGCCTGGCTCTGGACAGATGAAAAGATAGGGTCCCAGATATATTCATGTGTAGAAGAAGTTTATGCCATAAAGACATTAATTCTTCCTGCTTTGATAGACAGATTCATTGCAATTCTGATTAGAATTCCTCCCAGATATTTCATGGAATGTAACAAGTTAATTTATGGTCAGGAACAGCCAAGAAACTTCTTTAGAACCACCACTGGGAAGGGGTGGATAGGTCATGCATTTCAACTGGTCTTTCTGATGTGATGAAAACGTTCTGGAATAATAATGGTTGCACAAATGTGAATATGCTAAAAGCTGCTGAATTGTAACATTCAAGTGGGTGGACTTCATGGTGTGTGAACAATATCACAATAAAGCTGTTATATGAAAAAATCCTTCTTGCCAATTATTTTTCCCTCTATACTACTAGTCTGTCCCACAATTTAAGTAAAACAAACAAACAAAAAAAAACAAAACAAACCAGATTTTGCCAGGAGCTCTTTAGGAGTGCAATGTCCCTGGGTCTCCAACGCCTCAGGTTGTGCTGTTCCTGTTAACACACAGTAGCTGGGCTGGACTAGTTACGGACTATAAGTATCTTTTTAAGATCGACGGTCTCACGTTTCACCCTGGGAGAGTGAATGATGGAGGATGAGACAGCCTCATGCCTTCAGCTCATTTTTAACTGAACCAAGCCCTGCTTTCACCACTGTAATCCCTCTCAGTATAAAAACATGTGACATCAACAAGCACCGCCATCATAACACCTGAAAGTGTTCAAGGTACTTATCTGGGGCAGAAATCCTGATCAAGGAGACAGAAGCTCCCTCAGCACTGCCGCTCCCTTTTCCCGACTCCACCAGGAGAAGCTGGGAGTTACAGCCGCGGGCTCTCAGCCTGGGGAGCAGCGCCCACGCCGCTAATCTGGACCTCAGGGATCGGGAAAGGGAGAGGAAGGCAGCCCCGGGGTCGCGGGGCAGGGAGAGCGGGGTGGGGGACGCGGGCTGCAGCCCCGCTCGGAGGCCAGCCCCAGCCCCAGCCCAAGCCGCCCGCCCCGTCCGGGTGTGCAGACCCCGCCCGCCCGGGACACAGCCCGCCCAGTGGTGGGGACGGGTCGGCGGCCAAGGAGAGGAAGACCGGGAGGGGAGGACTCGCCGGCGGGAGAGGGGAAGCGGATGCCAGCCGCGGACTGAGGGGAGCCCGGCTGGGTCAAGAGGCGGCAGGGGCACACCTGGCCCTGGGCAGCTGTGGCCAGGGCGCCGGGGCAGGTGGCGCGGGCAGAGGGGTCTGGCCCGAGCAATCCAGCTGAACACACGCTGACTGGCGCCCTGGGGGGCTGTGACACGCCGACCGCCCTCCCGCAGCCGCCTCACCCCTTTCCCGATATCCCCTCACCTTGCACTTCCACAGCCAGAGGCCCCGGCCCCAGGCAGTAGCCAAAGGCCTACAGGGCGACAGAGCTGAGAAGCCATTGGGGCCGATCCCCGGCTCGGAGCTGGAGCTTCCAACCCGCGGTCCAGCTGGCAGCAACTGCGCATGCGCAGGAGGGCCAGCGATCCGCTCTGGGTCCTGAGAGAGAAGGGGAACCGAGGGAGGGAGAATAGGGGAGGAGGAGGGGAGGCGGGGAAAAGTGGAGGGAGACACATGGACAGGAGGAGCAGAGGGAAGGCAGTTATCTGGAATTGGGAGGGGAGTAACAGAGATGGGGAGAAAGCGTTTTACCTCTTGTGGCACCCCGAAGGAGGCAGCAGTCCTGCCTATACACCCTTCTCTTACCCGTCATTGCCCACAGCTCATATTTTACGTCCCTGGCCCAGCCCTCCAGCTAAGGTCTCTGCAGAAACCCTACGGGTATCATACCCGTTGCCCCCACAAGGAGCTAGGTTTACTGTTGCTCAGGGAACCAAGCACCCGCAGGTGTTGTTTCTCAGAACTACCTTGGGAAGAGTACATATTCCCCTTTTACACGCTGGGAAACAGGCAGGCACGATCTCTGCCTTAGCTCCACTGTCCCAAATGTTGGGCTGGCAGGGAGCGGGAGGTAAAATGTCAGAGCCCCAGAAGGAGCAGACTGCCTGAGTGTTGGTGTAGAGTCCCCATCCCTCCTGGGTAAACCACACCCCAACCTCGGGGAATAATCAAGGGCTCACCGTAGGCCCCTGTGTGTGGGAGAGCTGCCCTCAGTCCCAGTGTCCAACTTGCTAGGTAGGTAGAAGTGTTATTGAGTCCAAATTCATTCTCCTCAGTGCAGGACAGGCCAGTAAGTTGGGAGACCAAGTGTTGGGGCATGGAATAGCAAGTTTCTGTAGACCTAGATGGCAAACTAATGTCCTGGAAAACCATCTCCCCAAGTCAGAATTCAGGCTGCTTTCCTATGTGCTTGGTTTTTGCAAACTTCTTGGTGTAGGAATTCCTTCTTGTTAGAATCCTTTGTTCTTGCAGCTATCTCCCTGGGTCAGATCCCTGTAAACCTCCAACAAAACAAACGTTATTTTCTATTCTGCAACGTGTTATCTTTATATGATTGGAAAAGTGTTAAATACCCTTAAAGGTCAGAGCCTTCAGAATAGGCTCTCCTGTATATTTTAGGCTCTAGGCAACATTGTTTTACAAGCAAGAAGAAGCCTAGGAGACAGAGCACAGGGTTAAAGTCAAAGGAACAGATCTAATATGGAGTCAGATTTCTTCTTTTCTATTACTGTGGCAGAAGCCACTTGAGGATTTAAATCCCTTAAAGTTAAAAATAAGTAAAACTTTAAAGGAATTTACATACATTGGTGGGAACTTGCATAGCATATCTGGAAAAGCACACAAAGGATTGTAAACATTGGCATCTCCAGGGAGGCGTGTAAGAACAGAGGATGAGGGAAAACTTCTTTCACTTGAGTATTTTTTGCTCTGTTTGAATTTTTTTAACCATATGCATATATTTCTTTTTCAGTTAAAATAAATGTGTAATGGAGCAAAGGAGTAACTAGCTCAGCAAATACAGCAGCCATAGACTCACTGAGTCATCATTTTCGATTTAAGCCAGGAAGCATTGATTGTCTCTCTCCTATGTGCCCAGTGCTGTTTTAAAACTCTTTTATATATTTTTTTAATAAAATAATAACATGCTATCCCTCACCCCTGCTCAGGGCTGGTGGGAAACCAACTGAGTTTTTATTGAGTTGTTTTCCAAGGAGTAGAGATGAGTTATAAACAGAACACAACTTCAGGGCAAAACAGGCGGACTGGTTTTCCAGCAGGCCAGATAGCGATGACGGGTTTTCAATAGAGGCGCACAGAGGCTGAGAGAGAAAGCCTCCAGGACCCTACAGAAAGCTGCCCACAGTGCCTTCTCCATGGCACTACTGAAATAGGAAAGAACAAATCTGACTCCATATTAGATCTGTTCCTTTGACTTTAAACCTGTGCCCTGTTTCCTAGGCTTAGTCTTGCTGTTTCTGCACCTTTTGTGAAACAATGTTGCCTAGATCCTGAAATATACAGGAGACCCTATTCTCAAGGCTCTGACTTTGAAGGATATTATCACTTTTCCATTCGTATAAAGATAACAAGATACAGAATAGAAAATAACATTTGCTTGTTGGAGGTTTACACGGATCTGACCCAGGTGAAGAGCTGCAAGAACAAAGGATTCTAACAACAAAGAATTCATACACCAAGTTTGCAACAACCAAGCATTCCCGCTTCCCCTTTTTAATATAAGAAGAGCCTGAATTCTGACTTGGGATGATGGTTCTCCAGGACATTGGTCTACCATCTTCTCCGCTGGCTTTACAAATTAAAGCCGCTATTTCTTGCCCCAAATCCTTGTCTCCTGATGTGTTGGCCTATAATGCACGAGTAGAACAAGCGTGGACTCGGAAACACAAACATACATTGAAAGTACGCATTTGGTATATTAAATGACCTGCTTCCACTCGTATTCCTGAGGTTTTCTTCTCTTGACCACTCCTACTATATTTATGAAAAACCTGTCATGTGGACACATTTCCTTCTCTAGCCACTACCCTTCCATGTAAAAACTGATGCCAAGAAGGCAATGGAAGTTGCTAGAAGGTATTACCTGGCCAAAAAAGAGCAGAAGTGGGTTCTGGCTGATGTTCAGGAGCAGGCCGGGGCACCTGACAAGATGTCATAAGTACGGATAGACAGCTGGGCACCAAAGGAGAAGCTTCTAAACTTCCATGAGGGAATTGTTGGATAGGAAGGAACAGTCCCAGACTATAGCTCTGATCCCACCACGAGCTTCCTGGGCAAGGCTGGGCAAGTCATTTAAATTCTCTAGACCCGTGCTGTCCAACACGGGAGCCACCAGCCACATGCAGGATTATGATGTTATTCTGTAGCCAGACAGAATTATAAATAAACACTTTATTGCAAAGGGTCAGCAGGTATAATATTTAAAAACATTATTGGTTATCTTGCCCTAACAAGTTATTTTTGTATGTCTAGCTTTCTGTGGGTTGTAATGCCTGCGACTAATGTTTCCCTTACAGTGAGGTATTTTGAAATTATAAGTTACTGGACACAGTACACTCATATCACAGTTGAAAAAAAACTGATCTAAATAAGCAAGGTGATCTGACTTAGTAGTTATGAGCAGGGGCTCTGGGGCCAGCCTGCATAAGTATTAATTCTCACTCTCCCTCCAGGGAGTTCTGTGTGAATCTTGGACAAATTATTGTTGCTGTTGTTGTTGTTGTTGTCATTGTCATTGTTATTGTTTGTGCCTCTTTTTCCTTACCTTTTAAATAGCGAGGAAAATGTAGACTCTATCCCCTACAGTGTTGGCAGGATTAAATGAGTAAACGTCTGTGCTGCCCACTTCCCTGGGTTTCAGCATTCTCCAGGCAATCAGTGCCAAACGCAGTGGCATTCTCCACTGTCTTCGTCAGTCTGGGATTCTGTAACAAATTACCGTGTGTCGGGTGGCTTAAACAACCAGCATATTCCTTATGGTTTGGAGGCTGAGGCTTTCAAGGTCAATGTATCTGGGAGAGGATTGCCAGCTCGAAGATGGCTGTCTTCCCACTATCTTCATGG
The DNA here is from genome assembly GCF_048564905.1 of Vicugna pacos. Classification (NCBI taxonomy): domain Eukaryota; kingdom Metazoa; phylum Chordata; class Mammalia; order Artiodactyla; family Camelidae; genus Vicugna; species Vicugna pacos. Next base: position 64,465,562 of record NW_027328740.1, on the reverse strand, counting down.
CCCAGAGAGGAGAGAGAAGCAAGCACTTTGGGGCCCTGTATAAGAACACTAATACCATTCATGAGGGCAATACTCTCATGACCTCATTTTATCCTACTAATCACCTCCCAAAGGCCCCGCATCCTTATATCATCAACCTGGGAGATGAGGTTTCGACATATGGATTTTGAGGGGATGCATTCAGTCCACACATCGGCTAACTCTCCCAAACATGCAGTCATCAAACCTGTAGCTAATTTCAAAATAATGTTTATATCTCTCTGCCCATTTCCATTCCTACATCTACTAACACTGAAGCCCTGCTACATTTTATTTCTTATTTTCCTTGTAGAGGTTTAATTGATTCCTCTAACTCCAAGGATTCGCTCACTCCAGTCTGCTTGACAGCCCTGCCAGGTAGGACTTCCTTAAAACACCTTCCCACTTCACCTGGTTGTTTTTTAGGTGTAAATGTCAGAATTCTCTCCACACCCCATCCTAGACCTTTAATCCCTTACACTACCGCTCACTATGTTATTTTCCTATTACCACTGTAACAAATTCCATTAAGCTTAATAGCTTAAACCAGCACAGACTTATCAGCTTATGGCTGTGGATGTCAGAGATCCAACACAGTTCTCATTGGGATAAATTCAAGATACCAGCAGGGTTCCTTCCTTCTAGAGGGTCTAGAAGAGAATGTTTCCTTTTTTTTTTTCCAGTTTACAGAGGTCACCCACCTTCCTTAGCTTGTGCCCCTCAACTTCCTCCATTTTCATGGTCAGCAGCCTTTCTGAACATTGCTCCATCGCTACACCTCCCTCTGATTTTAAACTCAGCTGGGAAATATCCTCCATTTTAAGGACCCCTGTGATTACATTCAGCCCACCTGGACAATCCAGACTACTCACCCTATTGTCTCATCTCAGGATCCCCTTGTCCCATCCCACTCAGGCAGTATGTATGTGGCTGTGACATTCACCTTGTGTAACATTTCCTCATGAGCAATTTATGGTTCAAGGCACTTATAAGTGACTTTTTGTTTTTCTTCCTTATCCTTTCTACATTCAGTTTGTCTGGTGAGATTATATGAATCCTTTTTATTTGTGCCCCTGCACTAATCTATAATAATGTATCATGGGTTTAAAGGCTAACTAATAGACAATTTAGGAGACAGAAATCCTCTAAGATTTTTAATCCTAAAATATCTGTCATCCCTTTTGCCATGTACAGTAACATGTCACAGGTGGCTACCCTGTGGCCGGGGAGGGACATGATTCTGCCATCACACTCCCCTCATTCTTACCAATGTGCTGATCAACTAACCAAGGATCTATGCTCTCCAACTCACTCACTTCCTCCTCCTTTCCATTGACTATCCTGTTCCCACCGCTTCCTTCATTCACCACATCAGGATTTCATGACCACATTCTCCCCTAAATGAAATGGGTATCTTGCATCTAATGCCTGACAGCTGTTCTTATTGTACATGCACACACTGACCTACACATAATCCCGTCCATCTCTTTATTTTCCTAGAATCTTCCAGAAGAATCAGTTCCATGATGATAATGATGATACTGACAATGATGACAGGGGCCTCTCAAGGATTCTGATAAAGAGGGAATCGATAAAGGGAGGGAATCATTGCAAAATTGCCCCAGAAACAGGCTTAAAGGTAAATAACTCTTATAGTGTTTAATGAAATTGACTAATATTTAACTATTTTTAAGACTTTATATCACTGAATTTAAAATTTTAACGGGAATTTTCATTCACCACTAACCAAGATTCAACTCTGGGACCAAAATCTAAGGATTTCTGTCTTCTAAAAAATTGTCCACTAGCCTTTTAAACACGTGATCCTTTTAAAAAGTTTAGTGCTGGGCTGAAAATAAGCAGGATTCATATAATCTCACGAGACACAGTGAATGTGGAAAGACTAAGAAATAAAAATAAAAAGCCATTCATAACGTCTTGAACTTTACGTTGCTCACAGGGGAAAATGTTTGCCAATGTGTGTGTCACATCAACATGACGACTGAGTGGGATGGGGAAGCTGATCTTCCTCATCAGTCATTTATGCTGATTTGTTAGATGCCAAAACAGTTTCCTCATTGAAATTGCTTCTAACAAGTATGGAAGAATTTAGGTTCTACCAAAAGCAGGCTGAACATTTTCCCCTGCTTTCAGGTCTCTGGACTGAATGTCCCCACAAGAAGGACATGATTATGTTTCATAGGGAAGTCTTCCTGAGAAGCAACAGGCTTTTCTAGGGCAGAACTGCAGGGCCCCCCATGGAGGGCTGGAGGAGGTCTAGAGGGGACACTGGAAAAATAGCAGGAGTGAATTCAGATACTGCTGCTCAGGTCGCCAAAGACAGCATTGCTATCTCTAAGGATATGACATTCTCCCAAATTTTCCATGAGTGAAGGAGCCTGTGAACACTAAGCAGGTTGTTAAGACACAGCAGCACATAATTTGCGTGACAACACAATTAGAGTATGATTTGATATTTGCAAAATAACTAGCCCATTGTTCTTTGAAACTGCAGCAGTAGCAATAGAAATAAAAAAGACTGAGCCGTCTTGGAGACAACAATCAATAAACAATTCTAAATCTGCAGAATTCCTTGACAATATTCAAGCAATGAGCTAGATGTGTGCTGCAGATACCTCTTACTGCAGGGCTCACTCCTGCAAAGCATAGAACTAGTTTCTCAGCACACAGAGGGAACCAAGTCAAGATTCCTAATCTTTTGAGATTTACTAAATGGCTGGAAAGATCAGACAAGTACATACAGGCAAATATGATTAAATGGAATCAAATAATATCAAATGTGATTTGAGCACAGACGAAAGAGAAATTCCTTTCACCTGGGATCTAGAGAGACTTCTTCAGAAAATGTGGCTCTGGAGACGGCCAAAGACATGGGTGGAATTTTGGCAGAACAGGATGTAAGGAATTTTAAAACTTATTCTATAATTCATATAAAAATTCAAAGGATCCCAAAAGTCCAAAACAACTTTGAACAAGAAAAACAATGTTGGAAGACTTGCACTATCTGATTTTCAAACTTTTTTTTATAAAGCTACAGTAATCAGAAATTATGGTGTTGGTGTAAAACAGGAAAATAGAATAATGGAACACAATAGAATGTTCAGAACTAAACCAAGACTTATACAGACAATTGATTCTCAAAAAGGATGCTGTGGAGAAAGGATCTTTTCAGCATGTAGTGCTGGAACAATTAGATAGTGATACGCAAAAAAAAAAATGAACTTTGATTCACACCTCACAAAATATACAAAATTTACCTCAAAATGGATCATAGATCTTAATAGGAAATCTAAAACTATAAAACAGCTAGGAGAACAAGCATAGGCTTAAGCTTTATGGCCTTGGGTTTGGCAAATTTTTCTTTGCTATGACACCAAAAGTATCATCTATTTTAAAAAGAAACTGATAGAGTGAACTTTATGAACATGAAGACTCTTCAATGCTCTTCTAAACACTGCTAAGCAAATGAAAAGACAAGCCATAGACAGAAGCTATTTGCAGATCATATATCTGATAATGGTCTCTCTTTGTATCTGATCCAGAATAAAGAGGTCTCAAAATTCAATAATAATTCAAACACCTGAATGAATGAGGCCAGAAAACACACTTCAGTAAAGATATCCAGATGGATAATAAGCATATGAAAAGATGCTGATTAAAGGTGTCATTAATGATTAGAGAAATACTTTTAAAAACCACAGTGAGATACTAGTTCACATACATACTAGAATGAATACAGTTAGAAAGACTGACCTTACAAGGTGCTGGCAAGGAAGTAGAGCAACCAGAACTGATACACACCACGAGGAATTTACAATAGTACAACCATTTTGGAAAAGTCTTTAACAGATTCTTTTAAAAAGGTAAACACCTCTGTACCATATAATCCAGACATTCCTCATCTGGTGCTTTAGAAAGGAAAAGCATATGTCCATACAAAGACTTATAACCAAATATTCACTGCTATTTTATTTATAATAGCACAAGTTGTAAATAACCCATGCATCCATCAAGAAGTAAATGCAGAAAGAAATGATGGTCTATACAAACACTGCTCACAATAAACTCTTCAGTAAAAACTCAGCACTAAACAATACTCTACTATAAGACAAATAAGCTATTAATACAGCAACACAGATGATTCTCAAAATAATTACACTGAATGAAAGAAGTCAGACAACATAGAGTAGATACTGCATGAATCCATTCATATAAGGATCTTGAAAATGCAAACCAATATGTTGTGATAGAAAGCAGATCAATGGTTCCCAGGGGAAGAGACGGGGAGGGAGGGAGGGACAAAAAAAGTCAGGAGAGAAGCTTTGTGGGTGATGGGTATGTTCACTGTCTTGAGTGTGGTCATGGTTCCTTGGGGATATTCTTACGTCAAAACATATTAAGCTGTACACTTTAAACGTGTGAAAATTATTTTGCCAAGTATAACTCAAAGCTGTTTTAAGAAAAAAGGCACTTTAGTCCTGATCCACCTCAGCGCCTGATTGGAGTGACATGATCAGTCCCTCACACTGTCTGCCTAACGGGAAGGTAGAAAAGCTCTCACAGAAGATAACATGGATTTTTCATTTGCAATGTCTGCCATGTAATAAAGAATTTCTAGACATGCAACATGTCCAGACTATATGACAGATAACATGAGAATAAGGAGCATTAGACAAAGGATGCAAACCCCAGGTGATGTAGGCATCAGAGTTACCAATAAAGGCTATAAAATACTTTTAATATATTCAAGAAAATAAGGAAATGATGGGAGAATAGATAACAGGGTAGAGACTTTCACCAGAGAAATATACTGGAATGTATTTTTAGGAAAAATCAAACTGATACTCTAGAACTGAAGCTTTCAGCTCTGGAAACAGGTAAACAGAGCTAATTAGGATCCCTTTTAAGTAAAACTTTCAGTAATTCTGGGTAAAATATAACAACAAAGTAACACAGAGCTAACTGTGGAAAGAGAAGTTCCCTGATGACAATACAAAGAGGACACTTAAAGCCCAGAGTGGTCATCTTGTGAGCTGATGCCACCGCACCCTGGAGGGAAGGGGTTTTCATCTGCACATAAATAAGGATACAATGTCCATGTAGGAAAAAGGGTCCATACCAGATGTAGAAGACTCTTCCTCTATATCTATATAGTCAGAGACAGAGATGTAAAGTGGCAGCAGAGGTCACAGTGACACAGGGCCCTGGGCCAAGGAGTGTGAGCACCTCTGCAAGCTGGGAAAGGTAGGATGATGAATCCCTCCCAAGAGCCTAGGTGTGGAACTTAGCCTTGGCCACTCCTTGGTTTTAGCCCACTGACATTGACTTTGCACTACTGCACCCTAGAACAGTGAGAAGATGAATGTGTATTGCTTTAAGCCACTGAGTCTGTGGTCCTTTGTTACAACAGCAATAGGAAAGGAACTCAGGAACCAATATGAACTTGAACCACAGGCTGCCTTCTGTGCTGGCAGGGAGTCCTTTGTCTCTGATCCTGGGGGAGTGTCCTGTCCTCTGGCAGCATCCACAAACTACCTCATGCTAACTTGGCAGTTTGCAGAGGGTTAAATCTTATCCCTGCACAGTTCTTGATATTTAGTTAATAAAAATGATGGTGTCATCATGGGTATTTTTCCATCTTTTAAATACCCTTCAGTCTTCTAATAAAGCTACTTCTAATTAAGAGACCATGTAAATAGTTTTCAATCTTCATAATAAATAACTGTGGTTTTATCTGGTTACTTAAATTATGAATAATAATGTTCACATTTGTAAAAGTTATTAAAATCAACATTGTTTAATGAAAATATCATTTCTTTTCGCATGAACATGTATTAACTACAAGAAATGTTCCATGCTTTCTTCTACGATTTACTGTTAGAGCCTTAAAGAATAATATTTTCCTCAAAAGATATTACGGCAAAGGGATTTCTTTTGGTGGAACTGTTCCGGCATCAAATCTGGTGCATGTCTCAGGCCACTGGCAACATAGAGATGATAGAAATTAGGAGGCATTATAAACACAGAATCATTTTTAAAGGAATTAAAAAAACTGGATGTGTGTAAACAAAGAATCAGAGAATATTCTGGTGAAATAAATGTATTTTTCAGCTTAAGCAAGACATGGGGTGAATAAATCTGAAATGAAAAAACCACCCAGAGATTAGCAGCGAGTCATGCACGCAGTGTGAATGATCAAAACCAAGTTGTTTCCAAACCAGTGTGCAGGCTTGATGCCTTCATGAATCAAATCTGTGTGGCACCAGGCCACCTCGAATACATGTTGATGAGGTATTTATAAGCCCTTCACCATCCCAAATCAAAGCCCACGCACGAGCCACAAGACCATCACCTACACATTTGGAAAACACACAACATGGTGAATAGCACTTTTCTTGTTCAGTAGCCGGTGGCAGCGAACTGTCAGCAGACAGAGATACAGGGACACAGAGGCACCTCCCCTCACTCAGCTGATAAACTTCCGTGCATCCCTGGGGACAGGATTGTCATAAAATGCACCATGGATTGATCCTCCTCCTAGGAAAGGAACCGTAGTGCTGTCATTAGGTTTGAGCAGGGGTGGGTGGAGGATCTCAGAAGAGTTGTTTCAGCACACCAATAGAATTCTTGGCCACCGTGACCACGAAAGACAAGTCCCCTGGCATCCCGGTAGGCACTTGGGCTCCTGACAAAAGCTGGGCTCAGTAAAGGGTTGAGTAGAAGGCACAGACCTGAGGGATGCCCCAGCAATAGGCAGGAGGTAGGGCCTGGTTTATACTGCTCTGGGTGTATCCCAGACTCATCCGAATACGAAATCAGAAATTTGCAAAACAGCAGAGCTGGGGTGGATCATCTACTCCAGACTCTTCACCTTACAGTTAAAAGGGTGGCAACCCTGACAGGCAAAGCAACGTGCTAAAGGCAGAGCGTGGAAGTCGCAGTGCCAGATGAAACGCAGCGTGCAACCCCCGTTCAAGGCCGCTGACTCTGACGACGGGGCCAAGGTTTCCAATGAGGAGAATAAGACAGTGTAAATACATTGTTCCCCCTAAAACCCCAAATGTTTTTTAAAGGCACAAAAACTCACCTTAACTAGATCTCTTCTGAGGGGGCTCTCTTCTGCTTCTTCGTCTTTCTGTCTCCATTTCCCTCTCTCAGACACAAACACATTCAGTTTTGTGAAAGGGGACTTCCTTCCATACAAAGACAGACTTCACATCTTCAGAAAGATACCTGAGAAAGCACGTTTCTCAATTCAAGTCTTTGTGTGAGTTCTGGGCAACTGGCTTATTTTCTAGAACAATCGGTAGTTACAAAATCAGGAAATCATCTTCCACAAAGGCAGAGTTCTGGTCCGTGTTGATAAAGTTGGGGATGTCACATTTCATGAGTCTGTTCGGCTCCTCCTCCGGCCACCTGCTGCATCTGATGGCTTCCTGGAGCCGAATAACACTGTAAAGGGCTATGGTAGGGATACCAGCTTTGGCCTTGTCCAAGTGGTCCACTTCATTGATGTAGCAGTGAAAGAGGGACCTAGATTCATCATTGCACTGCCAGAGAACACCTTGGGCAGCAGCGGTCTTCCAAAGTCTGACACAAAGCTGTTGAGTCTAAATCTCTTCTCGGGAGACTCTGCATTGCTACAAAGAAAACCAAAATAAAATATCGTTCACAGTGTAGCTCGGTGACCTGAAGAATCATAGTTTTTGCCATCTACTGAGAGTAAATCCCTGCACAGAGCATGCTGACATGCACTGGAATTGAAAGACATCACTTCTGAACACATAAAATTAAACTCAAGGCAAAAGTCTAAAGTGAGGGCCCATGGACCATCCTAAAAAGACATCGTTCCCTGAGAATCCTCAATATTGGTGCCTCGCACACCAGTGTTTCTCCGTGGGACACTCAGATCTCTTCATCAGGATTCGTTAAAGTGCTTCTTAAAATGCAGAATCCTGGGGTGCACACCCTCAGAGTCTCCAGAGGTAGCGACTGGTACTCTGTATTTTCATAGCCACCAGGATAACTAAACATGCTCAGGTTTAGCACCGCAGTCTACATCGGGTCACCTGAGCATCGACAATTCTGTCTCACGGGATGGGGGGTGCCATGTGTGTCAGGGTGCTGTCCTACCCATGTGTCTCCCCTGATTCTCAGAACTGACAGTGCTGCCCCATTGGGCACGAAATACCACCGTTTCACAATGCATACGCAGGGCGCCCGACTGAAAAACAATCAGTGATAGGAGAGGGGACAAAACTCAGCTTCCTGTTACCTTGTTTCACTTACTGTGGGACGAGTGATCAATTCAAGGGTAATAAATCAGTGAATGAGTGAATAACATGACTCACGTTAGTCCCACGAGTGCCTGGAAGAGCAAGCCTGGGCACATTGAGAACCATAACAGCCCATCTACTTAAATGTCATCCTACACAGATCTATGTAAAGGTTACTTCCACCCAGGCAGTGACTCCAGAAGGGCAAGAATCATGTATGAACACACTCTCAAATCCAGAACAGAACCTGACAACAATTAGGCTCTGGAGTCTGTGTTTAGCGAGTGTGGAATCTCAGTGATTCCAGCTCTTACACCTTGCCTTCCCATCCCACCACACACGATATGGCCCTTATGTCCAGTTCTCCCGGGGCTGGGGCCACGGAACCCATTTATAGGACTGGAAGAATCTGATCATTTAAACCATCCCCCAGATTATCATCAAGAGTCACCTGCATTTCAGGGATCAGTAATCCCAGAAGCTTTGCAGTTCAGGCAGCTGAGGGATTTTTATATCAGCTCTGTCTTCTACTGTGACTGCCTGGGTGACATCAGACAAGGAATTCTGAAAAGCCTGAACTTTTCCTTTCAGGAATAATCTAATTAACAAATCTCGTTGACCACTCAACAAATGTGATGTGAAGATCAATGATTTTACACAGGAGTACAACATTCACTAGGTCGTGGATTTAGAATCAGAGGAAAATCATTTTAGAAAGATTGACAGAATGTAGCTTTAATGCGAATTTAAGTATTCTTACCTTTCAGTAAATCATCTTCCCCTACTTATCACTTCACCCAAGTTTAAAAGATGTCTGAGAACAGGGATGAGTGTGCCAGCAATCTGAGACCCAATAACCTAAAATGTCACCTAGGAAAAAGAGGGGAGTAACACATTTTTAAAAAGCATGGCGAGGATGGCGGGGCCATCCCCAACCCCAGACTAAGAAGCTCTGAGTAATAGCTTTCCTGCCTGCCTGGGGCATCAGCTGATGTGAAAATCCACCCAGAAACCTCACTGTCCAGCAGCTCTTCCATAACACAGGCTACACTTTCTCAGAATTAAGAATTGCGTCCAGTAACCACTTCGCTGAAGAATAAAGACAAAGGAGAACAAGAGAGTTCTGCCCCTCCCAAGGGAGAGCCCAGACCTCGGGCTGCATGCACTGCGCCCACCTCCCTGGAGAAGAATAAACTGGAGAAGGGCGTTCTGCGAAACTGGGGCAGCAAAGGTTGAGATGGGAACAAATTGACCAGCTGGCCAGGGACAGCCCCCTCCGTCGCTGCCTTGGCGGCTGCCTCAGCCCTCTCAGCCCATCCTGCCCACCTCTGGTGGCTAAGCTGTCAGGGAAATTGCTTTGCGATCTGGAGCAACAGAGGCTGCCCACAGGCCAATCTGCGGAAAAGATGGGCGCTAAACCCCCAGCTCCCGAGTGACAGGCTCCATACCCCCGCCAACACCCCGACGCCCCCGCACCCTACCGCAACCCCGGGGAAATATGACCCGAAGAAGTGTGACCTGGGAACGAGGGGCAGCAGAGGCCGCCCCCACGTCAGGCCTGCAGAGAGATTGGAGCTTATCCTCCAGCTCTCCAGGGGCAGCCCCTGTCCTCTCCACCTCCTGATCTCACCGCGCCCACCTTCCAGGAGCAATCAGACCAGGTGTGGGGTGTCAGGCGAATCTTGCGCCAGAGAGGACGTCCCCAGGCCAGGTCAGGGGAGAGGAGAAGAAGTGGCCCCATTAGGCGGGGCAGCCGGCCGTCGCAACTGCCTCTGCCCCTTGACCGCATCGGGCCCGTCTCCCAGGAGCAAGCTGACCTGGAGACGGGCATCCGGCTTCTTGGGCAGCAGAGGACGCCCCCAGGATTGTTCGCGGGGAAAAGGAGAGCAAATTGACAGGCTCCGCGCTGCAGGTCTTCTACCCCCGCCATCGCCACCCCCGCACCTTAAAGGCACCGCCCAGGGCGCCCCTCCCCCAGCAGGCTGAGTAGGACACGTGAGTCTGGTGACCTGGGGCAGGAGAGGCCACTCCCACACCAGGCCATCGGGGAGACGGGAGCCAATCCACCAGCTCCCCAAGGCAGCCCCTACCCCCGCAGCAGCCACCACTCTTGCCCATGACCTCACAGTGGCCTTCTCTAGGGAGCAGGCTGACCTGGAGATGGACGTCCGACGAACTTGGGACAACAGGGACCGCCCCCAGGGCAAACCATGGGGGGAAGTGGGAGCAAATGGACAAGTTCCATGGGAAAACCTGCCGCTGCTGCCACCACCCCCAAAGTACCAAGTCCAACTCCCGGGGTCAGGCCGACTAGGATACACGCGTCTCGTAACACAGGGCAACAGCGACCGCCCCCAGGACAAGACTCGGGGAAGATGGGAGCAAATGGGCCGCTCCCCCGCTGCAGGCCCCCGACCACCGCCACCCCTGCACCCTGACTACCCTGCCTCCCGCCCCCAGCAGGCAAAGTGGGACAGGGGTGTCCCGGGACCTGGAGCAGCAGAGGCCGCCTTCAGGCCACGCGGTGCAGACATGGAGCTAATCCACAATCTCCTCCGGGGCAGCCTCCCTATGCCTGCAGCCACCACCTTACCAGCCCCCTGACCGCACCGCACCCATCTCCCAGGAGCAAGCTCACCTGGAGTCGGACCTGAGGCAAATCTCCGGCGGCAGACGTCGCCCCCAAGCCAGGCCGTGGGGGAGAGAAGAAATGGAGCAACTCCCTGGAACACATCCCCTGCCCCTGCCGCCTCCGCCGCCGCCTCCCAGGAGCAAGCTCATCTGGAGACCCGCGTCCCACCTCTAGGGCAGCAGAAGCCGCCCCTGGCTCCGCCTCTGGGGAGAGCGGAGCGAATTGATCGGCTCACCCGCGGCAGCCTCCCTCCCCCCGTGGGTCCCGCACCTTAACGGCCCCGCCCCTACTCCGCACTCAGCAAGCTGAGTGGGACAGGAGTGTCCGGCGACCTGGGGAAGAAGAGGCCGCTCCCAGGCCCAGCAGCCCGGACAAGGCAGCTATTCCACCCGTTCGCCAGGGGTAGGCCCGCTCCGCCCCTCTGCCGCTGCCACCGCCCTCTGACCTAACTGCCCCACCTCCCAGGAGCAAGCTTACCTGGAGTGCAACATCTGGCGAATCTCCGGCGGCCAAGCCCCACCCCAGGCCAGGCTGCAGGGAAGAGAAGAAATCGATCGGCTTGCCCGGGCAGCCTCCCAACCGCCACCGCCGCCGCCGCCGCCCAAAAGCATTGCAATAGCCCACCGGGGTCAGGCTGACTGCAAGGATGTGCACTTGCCTTCTTATCCTGGCCAGGTCCCTGAGCACCTCCCTGCATCCCTACACTCCCTGCACCTCTGCACCCCTGCTACTCTCTGCAATTCTGCATCCCTCCACCCCCACATCCCCTGAAATGCCTGCGCCCTCCACAGCCCCTGCACCCCTGTCACCAGTTACACTTTTGCACTGCTTACACTCCTGCACCCCTGCATGTCCCACACACCACCTCTTGGGCCTTTGGCAGAGTCTCTGCTGTTAGACCAATGCACAGTGACTCACTCTTTGCCAGTATATGATGCATCAGTGGACGTCAGGGGTTGCCTGCAGGAAGGTACATGTTCCTGGTCACTAGCCTGGGCCACTAGGGTGATCTCTGTGAGGTCACCCAGGACGGGTTCAGAGATGCTGTTCTCTGGGAAGAGAGGAGTTGAAACCGGTCTTGAGGGCAGAGCTGTGCTCACCAGGCCGTCCACGCTTCATGTTTTACACAGGGCTTCGGAGAAGTGAAATGGATCCGGCCAAGTAATACCGGCCTGCTGTGAGCCCACCTCAGTCCTGGGCTCTGAGTCAGACCGACTGGCTCCCTCAATCAGGGCCCAGTTTGGGCACCTGAATGGTCCCTTTGAGGCATCCCAACAGTTCTCAGGATGAAGTCTGGCTGCTTCCACCCCATGGCCCTCCCTCCTACTGTGCTGGCCTCAGGAAGGTTCCTTATATGGGGAAGAAGGCAGCCCACACCCTACCCCACCCCTCACCTTTCTCTAACCCAGGCTGGTGCTCTCTCTGCCCCTCAGAGTCTGGGAAGCCATCCCTCTTCAGTTATGTCCCTTCTGAGATGGACTTGCTTCCACTCAATTCTAGGCGAGGATGCACCATGGAATGCACTGGGTAAGAGAACCAAAATAAATAATTTCTTCTGTGAGGTTGTCTGTTTATCTACTGGGGCTGGGCTGTGTGTAGTTTGCTCAGCTATTGGTGTGAGAGGCTAAAACAGCCTGTGTGTCCTTGTTTTCATCTCCCCGCTGTCTTTGGGTTTTCCCTAGACACTCCTGAGACATTTACTTCTGTTAGTATTATTCCTGTTATTACACACGGGCCCTACTGACATGGAGGTAAGGTGTTGGGGGAGCGGGACAGAGCAGGGCATCTGCAGTCCTGTGATTAGTTCTCATTGAGCCTGTGCCCTGAGCTGTGACCTCCACAAGTGTGTCTCTTTCCCCCCACCCCAATTTGGGTGACACAGAAGGGATTTCCCTTCTCCCAGGTTGGTTAGGCTCTGGTAAAATAATTTCTCATTAAAAAAACAAACAAAAAACAACTTCCCCCAATGAAACAGAATGTTCTGGGTGTATTTCAATACAGTTATTTTCTCCTCTCCAGGCAGGAAGCATGAGGAGTTATCCTCTGACCTTCATTCTGAGAACAGGACATGGTCCTGGATGTAAAATACATGAAAAAGAGCATGGGGCCCCTCTGACTGGCCCCCTGGACTTGTCACACTCTGATTTCCCCACACTGAGCCTCCTGCTGGCCTCAGGGACCTGTTAAATCTGCCTGCCCCCAGGGTTCTTACAAAAGCAGGTTCTGCCTTGGGAGCTGTGACTCTCCAAGCCTGCCCGCTGTTCCCTTTGCAACCTCTCTGAGTTGGGAGCAGCTTTCCCTCTCAGTCTTCTGGGATCTAAGAAGAGCAGTGGGTTTGCAGCTCCCTCAGATCTGGTGTTATTTTCAGGACAGGAGGAAGAACTTCTGAGCTCCACACGAGCTGGACCAGAGGCTGGAATCCTCCCTTCCTCTGCCACCGTGCAATCAGTGGCTGTGGTTCTAGCCAAGTTTCTGAAGATGTGGACTTAAACACACATATCCCAGCCCCCACAGGAGCACACAGTCCCATAAATCCCCCTAGTTTCCACTGGTAACTATGGAGCGGATGGGGACACGGGTTTCGGGACCACAGAGGCCTGACTGCACGACTTGCTCCGTGGCCTATTTACGTGGTTGCTCCGGGCCTTGTCTGAAGTGGCTTGTTTACCACACCTGGTACGTGGGAAACACAAAATAAGTACTAGAACCTTCACTTTTTCTCCCTCCAGGGCCTTCAAACGTAGAAAGTAATAAGTGAACTCAGACAGCCTAGTCACCACAATGAGGTCCGCCCAGCCTGGCTCTCCTGAGTGATGGGCACTGACTTGCACCTTAACTCGGAACAATAGGAGAACTGCATTCCTCTAACTGGGCCTCTCCCCACACCAGGCACGCCCGCAGCTCAGACGGGGCCAGCTCCCCAACTGAGGTGTGTGCTGGTGGCTTCAGTGTGACCTGGCCCTGCCGGGACATGAACCTGCAGTGAGTGAGGTGGAGGGTCGGGTGGAGGGGGGTCCCTTCTGGGGTGGCAGGGGGCCCGGTAGCACCCCTCCCAGCCTGGTGCCTGGGGCTCCCTAACACCTCCTACAGCTCCTGGGTTGGCTCCGGTCCTGGCCACTCCACACACCCTCCCAGTATCTTTTCATTATGTCCCTTTTCTGCTTTTATCAGCGAGAAGTGGCTTCTGTTGCTTGTTCAGTGAAACAGTACATCGGGAAACCAGACTACTTCTAACATCAGTAAAATACCAACCTCGGTCAGCTCGCCGGGCAGACCGTGCAGCACAAAGGCCTGAACAGGGCTGTGCGAACGGCTTACGTGAAGGGTCCTCAGCATCTGTCTTCAGAGATACAGAAGCTGATGGTTCAGGTAAAACCTCAGGGTGGGATTGAGGAATCCAAAGCTGGTTGGTTTCAAAGGCTAACTGGTCAGACCAGACCCCTGAGCTGTGGTCAGAAGCCTGGCTCAACGTCACGCAGACTCAGCGCCCTAAGTGCCGGGTGGGGCTGGTGCTGTTCCCTTTGCAGGCTCTCGTTGGGGATTCACTGTAGCCCCTTAAATACAGCAGAAATTCCAGCCCCATTAGCCCCCACCCTGAGTGTTCCATGACACAAATCCCGGGAGTGTTTAATTTTCATCTTTGTTTAGGAGGATGAAGGTGGTTCAAGAGAAGACATAAATTCACACTTAGTGACACAAGGTCACAGCCAGTACTTCCTCCACGGAGAGCTATGTGCTCCCACAGTGGTGGCTGGGGGCTGGGCAGAGACCCTCTGCTGGTCCCAGAGGGACTCGCTCATCTGGCCACAACTCATGGGTTGGACAGAAGATCCAGAGGGTGACAGAGCATCTTTCCTGGGAATTTGGAACTGACACATAGAAATCAAGTTCACTCATCTGGAGTTTGGCGGAGGGGAGGGACGGTGGTTGGAAATCAAATGAAACCAGAGCATGAGAGAAACTTAGAAGTGAAAGAGCGAGAGACAGAGAGACTGAGCTTGTGAGAGCAAATAGTCAGAAAGAAGGCAAACAATCAGGGGACAGAAGAATTCCAGCTCCTGACTGTGTAGTCTGTCCCAGCCCATCAATGACCCCGCGAGATGTTTAATAACATTCCAGTTTTGCAGATTAGGAAACAGGCTGAAAGAGGTGGGGGCTGGGTTTGGGTGCACAGTTAATTCAATTGCCACTGGACCCCACACTTCCCATTGCCTGAAGGCACCCTAATCCTCACTGGGACCCCTGTGGTCCCCTGACAGCCCAGCACCCTGATCAAAGGGACCCTGCGGGAGTGGGAACCCCTCTTGAGTGTGGAGAGTTCCCTGCCCCGAGATGCCATGCATCAGCAAGCTCCCGCTCACCCCAGGTTAACATCAGCCCAGCTGTACAGTCTCCCAACCCGCTTCCCTCCCTGCCAGGCACCCCCATCCTTACCACCGAGTGTACTGCAGGAATTCAGGCACAGGGATGCCCAAATCAACACGAGCCCATCGGCTATAGAAAAAGCAGACTCCCAGGCCCACCTGGGTTGCGAGGGGACAGAAGGTGTCCTCAACTTTCATGTGTCTAAGACAATCTTCTTCAGCTGGAGGTTCTAGAGAAAAATAAAAGGTCCAAAACATAGTTCGGTGAGGAATTCCTCCAAGGACCTGACTCCAGTGTCTACAACCATGTGTACCTACCCCCGGAATTGGGGTGAAGGTGGATTATTGATCAGCACAACCCCTGGTGGCCCAGCTCCTTGGCTTGGCTGCCCAGAGGGGGCTGGGGGAATGGGTAAGGCCAGGGCACTCAGGAAAAGCACAGAGGACCTGACCTCTCCCTTCTGCACTCGTAAACCCTTCCCCAAATCTCAAGGCATTGGACAGAGATCCGCCACAATAATGAGATTCTCCCATCTCTTCACTCACTCCTGTTGGTTCACTTACATGCTGAGCATCCACTGGGTCCCAGGACAAGACACATAGGATGGCTGATGGGACAGGCTTGGTCCTTCCCCCTGGAACCTGTTCAATCTGATCAAAGAATGATCACTTATAAAGAGTTTCTCAAAATTATACAGAGACCAAAGACCAACTGCAGAGTGAACCAAATTTAAAAATATATATGAAGATCCCCCAGTCTCCCCGCCTAAGGTTAACAGCATAAAGCAAAAAATTCTTGCCTTCAATCAGCAGGGAAGTTGTCACCCCCTCTCAGGTGGAAAGGAGAGTTATTCTTTGAGCACGTCACAGAAGTGCTCCATCGGATTGGACCAGGGCATCTACATTCATTCAGCAAATGTGTATAAGCTCCTACTACATACGGGAATCTCCTAACTAGACCGTTCCCAAGGCTCTCGGGCTTTATCAGTCAACAAAATAGACATGACTCCCCATCACTGGGGGCTCAGAATTTTAGCAGAGGAAACAGGCAGCATGTTGGGGTAGCAAGAGTTTGGAAAAATTTTTAAAAAAGAGTGATATGAGCAAACTCGGGTGATGGCGGTGGGGTGGGAGGCAGGCAGGAGAGAATAAGGCAATCCTGGCAGATCTCACGGAGTAATGAACTTGAAGCAGAATAGATCCGGAGGAAGAAGGAAGAGCCGGAGCCAGAGGACCCCAGAGTGAGGGGGAGAGTGTGGGCAGAGAGGCAGAGCACGCCGGGTCCTGAGGCCTTTGTGACGACTTTGGCTCCTAATGACATGGTGACCCGTTTAGTGAGTTTTGAGGGGAGGGGTGATGTAGTCCAACTTATGCTTTTGTGTTTGTGTTTTTTGGGGGGAAGTAATTTATTTATTTTAATGAATGTGCTGGTGATTGAACCCAGGATCTCAAGCATGCTAAGCATGCGCCCTACCACTGAGCAACACCCACCACCCCCAATGTATGTTTTTACAGGCTCCCTCTGACTCTGTGTGGATGAGAGATTGTAGGAAAGCAAAGATGGAAACAGAAGGCTATTGGTATCCAGGAAAGGCTGAAGGTGGCTCTTAGGAGGGCGGGGAGCAGAGAGCAGGTATTTAATTAAGACAGAATATCCAGAATTTTCTAACAAGCTGGATTTGCTGTCTGTGAGTGTAAAAGAAAGAGAGAGAAAGGACATGGTTCCAACATCTGGGCCTGGACAATGGGAGGGATGTCCTCTCCGGATGGGAAAGGGGATGGGAAAAGGTGGGGCTGAGCAGGTGGAAAGGGGCTGGTATCAGCTCAGTTCTTCAATGTCATGGTTAAGGGGTGTGTTACATATTGCCACAGAAGTGCCTAATAGGTAGAGGAATCTGTTTTCTTTTTCTTTTTAACATTTAAAAAATATAATTAAACATATTAATTGTATTATGTGAATGATTTGGGAATTTTGTTTCATGCCAAGTTATATGTTATATATAGCCAAATGGAGCATATATCAAAAAGGGGAGAAATGAGGGCTTTCACATAAACTGACTGTCCGTAACGTAGGTAAAATTTCAATAAAACCAGTCTTCAGGGCAAAAACCTCATCTCGGTGTTACATAAAAATAAATGAAAAACGACTATGTTGATGTACCATTATTTCATGTTACATAATAGCCCCAAACTAACAGTGTTTAACTATGAGGCTTGTAGAAATACTATTCGCTTTATTCACATAAATACAGAAGTGCAGAAATGTTCTAAGGTAGAATTAGCATCTTAGTGGAAATAATACATATTTGAGCATTTTACATGATATATATGTACTGATTCAAAATTTGGAAAAGTAATTTCATAGTAGAACATATGTATGAATGTGAAAGCAAGATGAATGAAAGGAAAAGAATGTGATGTGAGTCTCAGGGATAAAGGCTCAGATGGAAAGGGGAAATCAGGGAATTTTGGAGAAATCGAGAAATTGATGGCATGCCAATTTCCAAGGCTGGGTTGCTTCCACCAAAGGAATAGCAGAGAGAGAGAGGAGAGGCCCAGGAACCCACCCTGGGGAACACCCACAGTATATGTTTGGAAAAAACAGGAGACATTGGCAAAGGACCAGCCAGCAGGCCAAAAGCAGAAACAGACAGAGAGATGGGCTGGGGGTTGAGTGAAGCAGGAACACGGGGTAGGAGGGATGGAAGAGCTGGGTCAAATGCTGCCGAGGGGCCAAGCATGATGAGGAGTCAAAATTGACCACTATATTTAGCAACATGGGGTCACTGATGGCCTTGACAGGGCAGTTTCCATAGAGCGAGGGATCAGGCGAAAAGCCAGAATGGGTGTAAAAGGGGATGGCTCAAGAGAAGATGCAGACAGTGAGTTTAAACAACTCCTTAAAGATTTGCTGCAAAGACACAGGGTGGCAATTGGTGGGGGTGAATTAGGGTCAAGGAGTGCTGTTGGTTTAAGAGGATGGACGTTTATATACTGATGGTGCCAACTAGCAGGAGAACAAAATAGATGAGGCAGTGAAAGAGAGGATGGTTTTGGGAGTGACAACCCAGAGAAGATGGGAGGGATGGGGCCTCGGGGACTTTTGGAGGAACTGGCTTTCGATGCCACTTTTAATAAGCGGTGGGGCACCGAGAGTGAGGTCACAGACATCAGAAGGCGAGCGGATGTGCTGGGAGTTGCTTGTGAAATTTCTCTTCTGTTGGCTTGTTTGCTTGTTCAAAGTAGAAAACTAACCTTACCAGCTGAGGAACAAGGAGGAAGAAAGAGTTACTGGAGCCATGAGCAGAAGATAAGAAAGAGCCTTCCAGGGAGAATGGGACAGTAAAAAGGGCAGGGGGAGGCGGGGGAGTGCGCTCCCAGAAAGTTACATTTTCTCTTTGACGTCCCCAAATGTGTGACGTGTTATTACCCTTCCTGCTGTCTACAAAATAAAAATTAATTATGGTTCAGAGGAAATGCTATTTCATTCTAAGAGGCTGCCTGTTTCTCAGGAATGGTCATCTTAAACTGCAAACATTACAAACAATGTTGAAAAGATGAACCTGTGTACCTAAAATCCCCTATTTTCTATTAATCTGTTTACTACTTAGTTCCCCTATCAATAACACATAACAAATACTGCCATGATGGAGGTACACCGATGCTTAAAAGGAAATGAGATCTGTATCCTTTTGCTAAATTCCATGGCTTCCTTAATATGCAGTTCCACTTGGAATTTAGGAATGTCTGGTATAAGAAGTGAGAAACAGTTTGAGAAAATCCCGGCTCAGAATTATACATCACAACCACATCTCACAAGTATATACAGCCGTAAAAAAGTTTAAAAGCAAAACTCCGTAACTACTCTTAAAGACCTTTGCAAACCTGGGCCTGCCAAGATGTTTCCAAACTGGAAAGGAACTCCAATCTCTTGCCTGGTACCGGACCAGAGGCTGGCCAGCCTTTTCTGTAAAAGCAAGAGAGTAAATATTTTCAGTTTTGCAGATCATTTTGTTGTAACCATGCAGGTAGGCAATAAGAAAGCTAAGAGCACTGGGAGATAGGAAACAAACGGGCATGCCCACACTCTCCCTTCCACTCAGGGCAGCTTCTCTGTGGTGGGGAGCTTTGCCACAATCACTTGCTTCTTTTATCCATTGGTTTCTTTGTTTCCACCTTACTGCTCGAGCTCAGAACTTCAGGTGGGCCTGGTCCTTCAGCATCCATGCAGAGAAGGCTGAGCGGGGTTGGGAACCCCACCTGATGGAGAAGAGAGATTACTGGGAGGGACATTGTGGAGGCCACCATGACACGAGACAATCACACCTTCCGGGGTGAAAGGGAACGAAGACAAGGGAAGGACACAGTAGTGGGAACCCTAGGTCGCCTGCCAGGCTTGTTCTCCCTCCACGGCAACCATGGGGGCCTGGGGGGTGTTGGGCTTCAGCTACGGTGATTAGGATGAAGGGACTCAATATAAAGGACCCTCCAACTCCTCACTAGGTTCCAAACGCAGCCCCTCTAAGTCCACCCTCTGAGTTTCTGGAACTCTGCTGGAAGAATACATGAGCAGGCCAGAACCAGAGCCCAAGCCAAACATGACAGGGGTCTCATGGGGCTGTAACCCCATGCTCAGTGGTCGGGGACTCCTTGCAAATCTGCAGAAATCCCTGTTCCACCTCATTCCTGGGAGAAACCCCAGATCTCCTCCTGCTCTGTCTGTTCTTCTCTTGAGGCTATTGTCCTGGAGGGATGCTGAGTCCTTGAACCTGGTCCTCCAAACGTACATAAGCAGCCTGTTCAATAAAACAAATTATGCACTTTTTCACATTTGCCAGTTTTTTGATTCCAGAAAGGCTGTGGGACTCATTCTCACAGTCTCCTGTGCCCCCACCACATGGTGGCCCTCTGCTCATGTAAACACGATTTCCCACAACTGCACCCTGCCTCCCAGCTTGTCAGAGGGGAGTGTCCCACAAAGACACAGGTGTTTGTGAGGATCCTGTCCCCCAGCAGAAAACCTGCTCCTGGAGCCACGGTCAGGGATCTGGCCTCCTAAGCCGCTCAGCTCTAATTCAAAGCCTAAAGTGGGGGCCCCGAACATTGCTGAATGACTTTCTGAATCACCTGGACTGGAGGGGACTGATTTTCTTTCCAGGAATGGAGGTAGCGCAGCCTCCATTTTCAGGGCTGACCTTGACGATGGATCTAGTTCCCCCGACTGCAACACAGGAAGGAGTGGCCCTTCCATCCCACAGGTTGGAGACCCAACCCAAGGGAGTACTGAAGCAGTGCATTGCTGCCAGGTCCAGCATCCCTGCAGAGTGGCCTCTGCCCTTGAATGACCCCCTTCCCAGGGCCTTTCTTGCCCGGACACCACCACACCCCAGGCTGTGCCAGAGCTCTGGGGCTCTGCGTGTCCAGGGCACACAGGTGGCACCTGAGCCAGGTGTCCCCTGGGCCTCAAGGGAGAGAGGTCTGCTTCTGCATCAGGGGAAGGTGACCCCACAAGGCTGGCAGGACACTCTCAATATGGACCTCCAGGAGCCCTGGGAGCAGTTTCCCTGCAGGTGTTAAGAGCCATCATCAGGAGGGCAGGCCCCTCTTTGTGCAGACCATCCAGCAGTGCTGGGCCCACGTGCTGACCTCAGAAGTCTACATGCCCCCACGATTCCCCAGGCAACCTCACAACTTCGTCACTTGGTGACCTGGGTACCACGAGCTCCTTGGCCATCCCATGAGGGTGGTCCTTGCAGGCATGGTCTCCAGGTTCTCCCGTTGAGAAATCCCCCTGGGTTTCTGTGGTCACAGAGCAGACACCAGAAGATTCTAGTCCTGCAGTGACCCCCACAGCAGTCAGCTCCCCTGTGCATGTCCAGGGACAAATGACAGCAATTTATTGCCAGGAACCGTGATTCCATACTAAGTTCAGGATCCTGGTAACTCACTCTGCACCCCAAAAAGCTTCCATGAGAAATGTGTGTATTGGGATGTCTGTGCCCCTAGAAGAGCTGTTCCTGAGGGTTCCTGGGACCCTCCAGCCCCTCTCAAGGTTCTCAGATCCTGGGTCTAAATTTCTATCTGCCTCTTTTGGTGTACGGCCACCTGTGTCTCGTGGTCACGGGTCACTTTATTGCATGACTTGGCATGTTCTTAGTGCTCGTCCTCCACCCCTGCACTAGACTCCCAAGATGTTCCCACTGACCCTTGGCTCCCTGGGTGGCTCAGGGGGCCCTAAGTCTGCACCCTTCACTCTCCTCCTCTACCCCCACCTCTGGGGCCACCCCTAGGTGGACTTGGAGGTGTTTGTAAATGAGTCTTACACAAGGACATGTCTGGACAAAGCAGGACCCCACCCCCGGAAAACTCACCTGCTCCCTTCTCAGAAGAGGACCCCACAGCCCCACATTGCCTCCCAGGGGTCTGCTCAGGACACAGTCCCCCAGTTCTGGGCAAGGTGTCTCCCTGGAATCCTTGCTTCCAGGAAGAGTCTCTCTGTCCTTCTTCAGAGTTTAGAGGTGTTCCCATGTCCCTGACCACCAAGATGCCCAGCACAGTCCCTTCAGTGACCTGGAGAGACAAGGAACTTATGTGGCCACAGGTCTCACAGGACACACCTGCTGGGACCCCAGGCTAAAGGGCTGTCCTTCTGCATTCTCAGGTGTGGCTCCCGTGGTATCTTTTTGCAGGGGGCCCAAACGGGGAGTGTGGCCCAAAGCAGTTCATGGGGCTCTCTGGGCAGGGAAGACTTGGGCCAGGTGGCCTTGCCTGGTTTCCCTGCTGGGCCACTCTGAAAACCCCCGCTCCTCTGGCTGTGGCTGGAGGCCCCTCAAACCTCAGGGCGGGGCTCTTTCTCTCAGCCTCCACTGACTCCAAAGCCACGCTGGTGCTGGCGAGGGGAAAGAGCTTTCTTGCCTTCTTTTGGCCAAGTTGCCACAGGTGGATGCTGCGGGGAGCTGGAGAGAGAGGTAGCACTTGCTCAGATGTGAGTGGTTAAGCAATTTGACACCCTGTCAACTAGCCTTAAACATTGGAATGAGGTCTTTCCCGGTAAAGCTGGAAGTTACTTTCAGTAACTTGTCTAAAGATTTCTTTTTTTTTTTCCACTTAAAGACTCATAAAACCTCTCCCAGGTCATTCCTGGTATGGACCATTATCCAGGGATCAATCAGGAAATGCAGGAGGAGAGGGGTGGGGGTGGGGGAGAGGGGAGGTTAGATCAGAGCCCACGGAGAGGAGATGCCCCTCCCAGGAGCCTCACACTGGGCAGTGGCTTCTGGCATCCAGCTCTCCTGTTCTCAGGCCCATTCCATCTGCGGGGTTTTCCAAAAACATAATGGTGGAAGGGCCATGGAGGACACCTAGAACTTCCAGAATAGACAGGGGGAGCAGAGTTACCATGCTGGCCCTGGGTTTGGAGACAGACCTGCAGTGGAGACCACGGGCTTCTGAGAAGCCAGTTTCGAAATAAAGGCAGTATGCACTGGAATACCCGGCTCGAGAGAGTGCTTCATCATAGACATGTAATTTACATAGTTCTCACCACTAAATTCTGTGTTCCCAACACGCTACATGAATGACGGCTTCAACACACATTCATTTCTGAGATGTGAAAAAGTGTAGAGCCGCTCTTTCATCCTGCATAATGGGCATGGCTACACTTAAGAACACTTACCAAGATTTCTCAGCAAGAGCCAATTTCGAAATAAAGGCAGTTTGTGCAGGAAAACCCTGTTGGAGTGAGGGCTTCCCCATACACATGTAAGTTATAGAGTTCCCCTCACCATGAAACGCTGTTCCCAACATGCTACATGCATGAAGGCTTCGACACACATTCAGTTCTAAGCTGTTAGCATGTGGAGAGCCGCTCTTTCATTCAGCACAAAAGGCATGGTTACACCCAGGAAGATTTACCCAGATTTCTCAGCTGCTTCCTTCAGCCAGATTCAAAATAAAGGCAGTTTGTGCTGGGAAAGCCTGTTGGAGCGTGTTCAGAGCTGTTTCGGGCTCTGTCCCAGCTGGAGGGTGCAAAGCCCAACCTCCAGAAAGAGGGACCAGGACCCCACCCGCCAGGTGGTGTTGCCTTTGTAGGGGAACAGTGCTCTTTGGGTAAGATATATTGCGGCTCTCTCTAAAAACTGCTTTGACTTAAGTTTGCATCCTAGTCACCAGTTCCAGGACAACAGAAAAGGCATACCCTACATCCCTTTGCACTCAACTCTTCCCAAAAGAGCAAATATTTGTCCATGAAAATACCAGCTGCTCTTCTAAGGCCCACTAAATACCCAGCAGTGTGGGCGGTGCACTCTTGATCAGGGACAGGAGGAGAGGGAACAGCGGTCCTCCTGCAGGCTTGGCCTGGTGTGGCAGCTGCGCTGTGGGTGCGTGGTGGGGAGGGAATGCAGGGAATCCTGTTTGAGGGGCCTCTGTGCACGCCTGCATTATAGTCTGAGGCTTCATACAAAGGCTCCAGGCATCCTAACTGGTTAGATACAGCCCCCACCCTTGGGCTGGAACCACCAGGAGATAAGTACCTGTAACAGGGACGGTGCCTGGTGTGGGGAGAGGTCATGGGACACTCCGGGGGCAGGGGCGGTGGTGATGGGGAAGGCAGGGGATGCAGTGAAGGGTGGAGGGAGCAGGGTCCTTTGCTTGGGGGTGCGAGTTCTTTGGGAGACCACAGGGAATGGCACACATCATCCCCACCCTATACCCCAAATTCCTAGCCCCGCCAACACAGGGGCTGCTCTGCACCCTCTCAACGTGGCTCTCCTGTAAGACCGCACCCAACCAGGCATCTGGCACCCTGCCCTACCTCCCCTCTTGGGACAGATCCCGTCTTCTTGGAAACTGCCTAGCAGCGCGTATTCAAGGCCGGCAGCCGGCCTGGCGGATCTGCACTTCAGGTGCCCTACCTGGCCAGACGTGCCTGCCTGGGCTCAGTCCTCTATCTTGCCCACAGGTAGCCTGGGTCCACTTCCGGTGCAAGCGGAGGCCGCGGAGCCCAGGCTGAGCCCCGCACACAGACAGGTGAGGGTGCCCCCGCCCCGCTGCCCCGCCGCCCCGCCCACTGTTGGCAGCATTGCCCCAGCCTCCGGCCGGTGCCACCTGCAGCTGAGGACCTCCGCGCAGCCCCGCCCGCCCCGGCCCCGCCCAGCTGCCCCATAAGCCTCCCCCCACCCCCGTCCTGGCCGCGCCCTTGCTCCCATTGGCTCCGAAAGTTCTGCCCTTGCACGTCTAGCCTCGGGAGGACGCAGACGCAAGCGCTAGGGGAGGGCCCCGCGGCGTTGCCATGGATAAAGACGCCGCGCTCCTCGCGGGCTGGCGTGCGCTTCTGGGGCAGGCAGCGGGCTCCGGAAGTGTGCAGCTGCCCGGGGCCATGGCGGTGTTTGCTGCTGGGGATGGCGGCTTGCTTGGCCGGGCCACTAGTTCTGGCCGCGTCAGTCGGCGGCCGACATCCTTTCTGGGGCGGCGTCTCACAGACGGTAAACGTACGGCAGCGCCGTTGGCGGGGCCAGTGGACATGGACCGGGGTGGGATCCGGGTTGGTGTGGCGGCCGGGGAGGGCTGAGGTCATGATGGCAGCCCTTCTTGGTGAAACAATAAAATGAATAGCCATTTTCACAAGACCTCTGAGTAAATCTACTAGGGAACTTCATCCTGGACTGAGGAAGAGGACTGGGGAGGAGGGGGCATTCAGGGGCACAGAGAACCATGGGCCACCTGTCCCACGATGGACTTTAGACTCACCCTCACCCTTCAGGAACTACTAAATACACACAGACAGAGTGCTATGGACAAGATTTTTTTTTTTAAACAAATCCCTGAATCCCTAGCAGGTCTTGTTTCTACCCATACACAAATGGCTTATGTGCATAATGTTTCACAAAAGCCTTAAAATATTATCACCCCAACTTGACACATCAAGAAACTGAGGTAGAGAAGTTTATCACATTCTACAAGATTAGAGAGAGGCCACGTCAGACACCGTATTTAAATCCAAGCCCCTGCTCCAGTGCTCACACTAGAAAGTGTGACATACTGCCCCTTTCCTGCCCTCTCCCTGCAATCAATCTCTGAAGAGTCTTTTCTGTGTCACCTGGAATCACAATCACATTCATTTTCCACAAAGAGCTATGTCACTCCTTGGAGGACTTTTCAAAATCTAAAGGGTTGGTTTGAGAGGAGAGATTTGCATTTTCTGTTTCTCAAAGGAAACATGGCTTTAAAAGAAACTGAAAAGTAGTTATCTAGTCTAAGCCCTCATTGTGCAGAGAAAAAACCGGAGGCTCAGAAGAGATGAGGAAAGGGCCTTATTAACAAATATTGCCTCAGTGCAGCACCAAGCCAGACCTGGCACTTCTAGGGGAGGATCTGGAAGGCCCAGGAGAATGAGTGTTAGAAAACAGAAAGAGAAGAAGCATACAAGGCCCCGTCTCTTCACCACCATAACATGAATTTCCACCAAATTACCCAGAATGGGTGCAGCCAATATTAAGTTTGTCAAAAGAGGTTATAGAATTCTCAACCATAGTGGAAATTCCAACATTTACTGTGCTTTTTTCCCAGTTCAAGCATCAATTCAGTGGGCACTCTGTACCAGGGACTACACGAGGCCTGGGGTTCTCCCAAATACAGATCTCTATTACCACGTGTGCAAACCACATTAAGGCCACCAGAAGAAAAGCGCCCACAGATAAGATGGAATTACTGAAACTGAAAGCAGCAAAAGAGCATATATTACTAGGAAAAACGGTGCTCCTAGTAATGGACACATGGACATAGAATGCAAACTGTGTTTAGCAGGCAGGAAAGGGGGGATTAACAGATACAAATTAGTAAATATAAAATAAATGACAAGGACCTGCTACATAACACAGGGAACTATATTCAATTTCTTGTAGTGATTTATACTAAAAACAATCTAAAACATATATATATACATATGCATATGTTTATAACTGAATCTCTGCTGCACACTTGAAAATAACATTGTAAATTGACTACACTTAAATAAAAAATAATTTTAAAAAATAAGTAAAAATAAATGCAACGCCATTAAGAAAAAATAAAAGAACTCTCTAATCCCCTTAACTGTAGGTGGTCGAGAAATCTAGCTGCAAACACCAAGTCCACTGGATCACTCCAGCACTGGCTGTCACTCTTTCTGACCATCAGAGAGTCACTTGCTTCACTGAGGTTACTTTTCTCTTCTGTGAAAGGCTACAGTTGCAACTAACGATGTATAGAATCTCATCATTCACAAGCCCAAAAAGTAGTGAGAACTTCACATGGGCCAGGCTCTGGTCAGATGAAAAGATAGGGTCCCAGATATATTCATGGGTAGAAGAAGTTTATGCCATAAAGGTATAAATTCTTCCTGTTTTGATAGACAGATTCATTTCAATTCTGGTTAGAATTCCTACCAGATTTTTCTTGGAATATAACAAGTTAATTTATGGTCAGGAATAGCCAAGAAATTTCTTTAGAACCACCACTTGGGAGGGGTGGATATGTCATTCATTTCCACTGCTTCTTTCTGAAGTGATGAAAACGTTCTGGAATAATAATGGATGCACCACTGTGAATATGCAAAAAGCTGCTGAATTGTACCATTTAAATGGATGGAATTCATGGTTTGTGAACTATATCACAATAAAACTGTCCTATGAAAATTATTTCTTGACAATTATTTTTCAGTTTATACACTAGTCTGTCCCACAATTTAAGAAAAACTAAAAACCTAAACAAGCCAAACTATGCCAGGAGCACTTTAGGACTGCAATATGCCTGGGTCTCCAAGGCCTCTGGTGGTGCTGTTCCTGTTAACACACAATAGCTGGGCTGGGCTAGTTAGGGACTGTAACTATCTTTTGAAAATCGAGAATCACTCCTTTCACCCTGGGAGAGGGAAGGAAGGAGGATGTCACAGCCTCATGCCTTCAGCACATTTTTAACAGAACCAAGCCCTGCTTTCACCACTGCAATCCCTCTCACTATAAAAACACGTGACATCAACAAGCACCGCCATCATAACACCTGAAAGTGTTCAAGGTACTTACCTGAGGCAGAAACATGGAGGGGGGAGACAGAACCTCGCTTAGCAGTGATGCTCCCTTTTCCCGACTCCACCAGGAGAAGCTGGGCGTTAGAGCCGGAGGCTTTCAGCCCAGGTAGCAGCGCCCACGCCACAGAGCTGGTCCTCAGGGAGCGGGAAAGGGAGAGCAGGGCAGCCCCGGGGTCGCGGGGCAGGGAAAGCGGGGAGGGGGACGCGGGCTGCAGCCTCGCTCGGAGGACAGCCCCAGCCACAGTCCCAGGCGCCCGCCCCCGTCCGGGTCCGCAGACCCCGCCCGCCCGGGACACAGCCCGCCCAGGGGCGGGGACGGGCCGCCGGACGAGAAGAGGAAGCCCGGGAGGAGAGGACTAGCGGGAGGGAGAGGGGAAGGGGACGCCAGCCGCGGACTGAGGGGATCCCGGCTGGGTGAGAGATGGCAGGTGCACACCAGGCACTGGACACTGTGGCCGGGACGCCGGGGCAGGTGGCGCTGGCAGAGGGGTCTGGCCTGAGCAATTCATCTGAACACGGGCTGACTAGCGCCCTTGGGGTCTGTGACAGGCGGACCGCCCTCCCGCAGCCGCCTGACCCCTTTCCCAGGAGCCCCCCACCTTGCACTTCCACAGTCAGAGGCCCCGACCCCAGGCAGGAACCAAAGGCCTACCGGGCGACGTAGTTGAGAAGCCTTTGGGCCCGATCCCCGGCTCGGATATGGAGCTCCCAACCAGCGGACCACTTGGCACTGACTGCGCATGCGCAGGAGGGCCAGCGATCCTCTCTGGGTTCTGTGAGAGAAGGTGGGACAGCGAGGGAGGGAGAAGATGGGAGCGGGTGGAGAGGACGGGAAAATTGGAGGGATACAGATGGACAGGATGAGCAGAGAGAAGGAAGGGATCTGGAGAAGGGAGGGTCTTAGAGGAGTTGGAGAAAAAAAGCTTTACCTCTGGGGCACCCCTAGGCGGCAGACCTGCCTCTGTACCCTTCTGTTACCCTTCAAGCCCCGCAGCTCAATTTTACCACCGTGATCCAACCCTCCGTCCGATGCTTCTACAGAAACCCTAGGGAGATCACACCCGTTGCCCCCACGCGGAGCTGGGTTTTCTGTTGCTCTGAGAACCAAGCACCCGCAGGTGTTGTCGCTCAGAACTACCTTGGGAAGAGCACATATTCCCCTTTTACACGCTGGGAAACAGGCAGGCAGGATCTCTGCCTTAGCTCCACTGTCCCAGGTGTTGGGCTGGCGGGGAGCGGGATGGTACAAGATCAGAGCCCCAGACAGAGCAGACTGCCTGAGTGTTGGTGCATAGTCCCCATCCCTCCTGGGTAAACCATACCCCACCCTAGTGGAAACATCAAGGGCTCACAGTAGTTCCCTGGGTGTGGGAGAGCTGTCCTCATGTGAAGGAAAAGTCCAGCTGGGCTAACAAGCTAAGTCACAAATCTAAGTGTGATAAGTGTCAGTTTACTGATCTAAATTCTGCTGGGCTATCTCGTAAATATGAAGTTTAGTGTCAGTTTATTGGCCTAACAACCTAACTCGTAATTCCAAGCTCAACAAGTGTCAGTAATGTGATCTGTTACAAATTGATAAGCTCCAGTGTACTTATTCCTTGCTTTTTGTTCTTTGAGCCTTATTGGCTAAGCCCCCCTTACTTGTAACTAAGCCTTTAAAACCTCATGTGCACGTCTTGGAGGTACTCAAAACTTCGGAGCCGAAGCCCCTCTGAGCCCACCGGCATAATAATTCTGAGTACTCCAACACTCCGATTGGTGCTTTTGTCTTGGCTGGCCTGTTTCCATAACACTCAGCTCCAGTGCCCAGCTTTCTAGGTAGATAGGAGTGTTACCAAGTCGAAATTAATTCTCCTCAGTGCAGGACAGGCCAATAAGTTGGGAGACCAGATGTTGGGGCATGGAATAGCAAGTTTCTGTAGACCTAGATGGCAAACTAATGTCCTGGAAAACCATCTCCCCAAGTCACAATTCAGGCTCCTTTCCTATGTGCTTGGTTAGTGCAAACTTCTTAGTGTAGGAATTCCTTCTTGTTAGAATCCTTTCTTCTTGCAGCTATCTGCGTGGGTCAGATCCCTGTAAACCTCCAACAAAAGAAACGTTATTTTCTATTCTGCAATTTGCTATCTTTTAATGAATGAAAAAGTGTTAAATATCCTTAAAGGTCAGAGCCTTCAGAATAGGGTCTCCTGTTTATTTCAGGCTCTAGGCAACATTGTTTTACAAGCAAGATGAAGCCTAGGTGACAGAGCATAGGGTTAAATTCAAAGGAACAAATCTAATATGGAGTCAGATTTGTTCTGTTATATTACCCGGCCAGATGCCACTTGAGGATTTAAACCCCTTTAAGTTAAAAATAACTAAAATTTTAAAGGAATTTACATACATAGGTGGGAATGTGCAAAGCATATCTGGAAAAGCACCCAAAGGATAGTAAACAGAGGCATCTCCAGAGAGGGCTGAAAGAACAGAGGATGAGGGAAAACTTCTTTCACTTGTGTATTTTTGTTCTCTGAGTTTTTTTTAAACCATTTCCTTGTATTTCTTTTTCAGATAAAAGAAATGTGTAATGGAGCAAAGGAGTAATTAGCTTAGCAAATACAGCAGCCATGGAATCACTAGTCATCACTTTTGATTTAAGCCAGAAAGCATTTTTTGACTCTCTCCAATGTGCTCTGTCCTGTTTTAAGACTTCTATTAATATTATTATTATTATTATTATTATTATTATTATTATTATTATTATTACTATTACTACAACTACTACTAATATTACTATTACTATTATTACTATTATTTTATGAAATAATAACACGGTTTACCTCACCCCTGCCCATGGCTGGTGGAAAACCAACCGAGTTTTTCTTGAGTTGTTTTCCAAGGAGTAGAGATGAGTTTATAAACAGAACACATCTTCAGGGTAATACAGGCAGAGTGCTTTTCCAGCAGGCCAGAGAGCTATGAAGTGTTTTCAACAGAGGCGCCCAGAAGCTGAGAGAGAAAGCCTCCAGGACACTACAAAAAGCTGCCCAAACTGCCGTCTCCATGGTACTACTGAAATAGGAAAGAACAAATCTGACTTCATATTTGATCTGTTTCTTTGAATTTAACAAAGCCAAGTTAATATCCTCCGGTCTTTTCATGGGTTATGATGTCACAGAGGAAACGGACAGGTCAACAAGGAATCACTCTGCCGTGATCCCGGAGCCGGGGAAAGGGATGGGCTGCAAGATGTATGAAGCAGCCGCAACTGTGCCCGTGCTTCTAGGCAGGTATCCAAAATCGCCTCGACAAGGTGTCAAACATTTGTGCCCATGCCCTCATCAACAGACATGTATTAAAGACAAATGGAAACATATAAAAGGCCAATACCCTTGCTGGGTACACCGTCCAAAGAACAAAGTCTCAGTTTGACAACTGGCCATCTCGGTTCCATGGGATTCATTCTTGGAGAACCTTAAAAACCACTCTTCTGTCCTCAAGAATTGCTGCATATTTGTCCTATCTTTGGCTCAGGGATGGAGCACGTTCAAGTGAACTTTAATGTCTGCACAGATTTGACTGTCTTTTTCCAGGTTCACTTGTCCATTCCAAAGAGGCCTGAGCTAAGTCCATCCTCCGTAAGATCTATTCCCTCCAGTGACAGCTCATTGAGCCT
Source organism: Vicugna pacos (assembly GCF_048564905.1). NCBI lineage: Eukaryota > Metazoa > Chordata > Mammalia > Artiodactyla > Camelidae > Vicugna > Vicugna pacos. The sequence goes on along the minus strand of NW_027328740.1, from coordinate 64,434,526 downwards.
GCAATTAAAAGCCAAGTGAACAAGACTGTCCTCAGCTAAAAAGTTCACCCACCCTTCACTGTTTTCTTAATCTCCTCTCCTGGCTAATTGCAACAGACTAACACCTCCCTCCACCAAGATACCCAACTATGTCATTTTTCTCCCCAAAGAGAAAATAAGGTCCATAAAAGAGGAGACAACTCCATAGTCACCTCTGAATTCTTAGCATATAGTAATGTCAATAAATACAACTCAGATTATTGTTAGTTTCCTTTAAAACCTTTCTGGTAATTTGAATGAGACCTTGGAAGAGAGCTGTTTGCTGTCCAGTATCTTGATCCACAAGACTCTGGAGGCCTTTTTCGGAATAGCTGTTCACTGATTCATTCAAAACACAACTTATCAATCAAGGAGTAGCTGTGGTTTTCTGCCAGGAGTTTGTGGTCACTCTCATGCCAGAACAGCTTTAAACTATATCCTTAATTTGGATTTGTTATTTTTCCCCTCTTCCACCAAAATTGACTTTTCTTACTTTCTTGTCTTGAGGAATTTTTTTTTCCTATTTCACCCTTTAGTAAAGCAAGATTCTCAGGATGGGCTTGGCCCATTATATGATCACCCATCCAACTCCTAGTGTCAGAGGCCTGGGGCTCACATCCTTCCCTCCTGTCAAGGCAACTGAAAACCAGTTCAGGAGCCAACCAGCACACCACGGCTTCTAACGCTCACGTATCTCTCAGAAACCCTGCTTTCTCGTTTGTCTTGGCTTCTGAGAATTTTCCCTCACTTTCTTGACAATGAGTTGTGCAGCTTGAAAGATGAGGAAGGAAGGTTTTATTTCTCAATCAGCGTTTTAAGGAACTTGTGTAATGAAGGTTTTCAGGAGTTTCTAGAACCCTCCATTGCCGAGACAGAAAACACACTAGACATTTTCTGAATTTAGTTCTCATGTGCATTTTTTCTTTGCTTTTTTTTTTAACTGCTAACAGACATTTTTTAATTAAAAAAAAAATAAGGCCCCAAAAAGAATAGAACACTGAAGGGGCAAACAAATTAACGGGCAAAGACAGAAAAATGATAACTACTCTACAAAGTTAATATAATACATACACTATGTATCAGATCAGCAATTCTCAGTAACAGCTAATTGAAACATGACCATGAGGTAAAATTTCTCTCCTGTCAGGACATGGCCAACAGAAAATACAATTAAACCAACAAACTAATATCCTAAGTCTGGCGAGGTACAGAAGGCTACAAGCTAAATGTGTCTTATTCTAGAAAAGAGGGAGTCTCACCAGCTCTTTTCTGTGGAGCCTGAGCCCACGGGAGGACGGTGAAGTGAGCTCTGTAAGTACACAATTAGCAAAGTGAGTGATGAATAAATAGACGTGAGCTTTGATGACAGGGATAATACTACTATTCGTTTGTCCTTTAAAGTATGACTTCACGTTCAGTGATCAATACTTCAGCGTCCTTAGGAGTTGAGATTTTAGGAAAATGCACAACCTGGGCCCAGATCTCCTCTTTAAGCTCGTGACACTGCAGTTAGTTGTCTCAAAGGCAGCTCCAACTCCACATGCAAAGAGTTGACTTCACGGTGTTCCTCCCATAGCCGTCCTTACCAGGGCCCCTGGTCGGGGGGTAAGGTCTCCCTGCGTCTCCCAACTCAGGCCCATCACTCACAGATGTGAATGGACCCCTCCTTCAGGGACCAGATATCCTCAGACACCGAGTCCCACCACCCTCAACTGACCTACCAGATACTCACTGGCACTCACTCAGAACTGACTCTCTGCTGGAGACCACACTGCACACTGCACAGTGTATCTCACTGGATCTCCACAACAGTCCTGGGAATTGGGTACATCACTGCTTCAATTGATTAGATAAATTGTTTCACTTCCTTGCGTGCGTCATTCAAACTGACACGGCTACTAAGCCACAAGCCTGGGCCTGAAAACCACTTGAAAATTGGACACTGCTACACCTCGCAGCCACCCTACTCTGACTCATCACATCACCTCCTGCCAAGCCTTCTAAATGTTTCCAAACATTCTAGAAGACAAATATGAACTATGAGAGCACCCCACTCTCCTACTTAAAATCTGTCAATGATGGTTCACTCCCCTTAGGAGAAAGCCCAACCAGGCCTGAGCACAGCCTAAGGCCCCAGCATCCGCTTTCCCTGCACGGCCGCGCCGCCTCACCCACCACGCAGCTCTACACGTGCCGTGTCTAGGACAGGGATGCTGACTCCGCACAACCCAGGGCTTGTCTCACTCGAACAATGATCACCTTCTTCAGTGTTCATCTTCTTCATTGCTGACTCTCACAAAAATGTTTTCTCATGATGAATCAATATCTTTTTCCTTACAACTGCCCATCATTAATAATGAGCTCCTCCCAAAAGAGAGAAGACCTAATTCTCAGTCTCCTTATCTGTAAAGTGAGAATAACAAGGAAATATGTGAGGTTTCAAGAGGAATAATATTCATGTGAGGCTGAGGGACAATTCCATCATACAGTAAGCATTCAATATGTGCTTACTTAATATTAATAAGAATATATTGCATTCTAGCAACCTTCAATCAATGTTTTATGACTTTGTCCAACAGACTACTGACAAACTGTTGGACGAACCACTTTGAGCAGATCAGCACAAGCATACTGGGAGAGGTAAGTGCTGACTCCAGTTACAGCTGCAGCCACCCAGCACTACGGGGCGGGGGCAGTTTGCTCAAACTCTTACATGTTGCTTGAGCATTTAGTTCTCATTATAGAATAAAGACAGTTGTTCTTTAGTCAAAGCTCCTGAAACATAAATCTTCAAAGATTGATGCAAATTAGGTTTCAAGTACAACACTCTCACTAGAATTTATTTGAAAATTATAGTCTTAGCTACTCCGCACATCAAAAGGGCATAATCTTAATGTATCTGACTAAATACACTGAAAGGGTTGTTTAAAAGTAATTAAGAAGAAGCCATTCAGAATAAGCTCTCAGTATCATCTGCACAAAGACCCACCCAAGGGTCTCATTTCTCACTTCCACATAGGTGTTTTCAAGTAGCTTACCTTGGGTCTTGGTTTCTTATAACACGGGGCGGGGAATAGTTGTGGATAGATTTATGTAGCAAATATATACCAAGGGTATTTGTTGTGAAGGAATTCTACAAATAAGAAGATTGATACATAGTCCCACCCATAAGAAATTCAGCCTTTCCATTTACAACAGCATTAAAAATAAAGTGAGAGATACATTTAACAAAAATTTACAAGATTTGTACATTGAACTTTTTGAAGTATCACCAGAATAAATTTTAAAAGATCTACATATATGGAAGACATCCCATTTTCATGGAATGATTGACAATATTATTAAAAATGTTAAGAATCCTCAAAGTGAACTATATATTCAGTGGAATCCCTATCAAAATTCCAGCTGACTTCTATGCAAAATTGAAAAACTGATCCCAAAATTCACATGGACGTGCAAGGGGCCCAGGACAGCAAAAACAACCTTGAAAAAGAAGAGTAAAGTTGGAGGACTCACTTTAAAGTGTACTAAAATGCTATAGTACTAAGTCAGTATGATACTGACATAAGTTTGGATAAATAAGTCTAAGAGACACAATAAAAACCCACGGGGAAAAACTTACATTTACAGACACTTTTCCACTAGGGGGCCAAAAACACTCCATTGAAAGAATAGTCTATTCAACTAATGGTTCAGGGACAGCTGGGTATCTGCAGGCAAAAGAATCAATCTGGAATCTGAACACCCATATTTTATATAACAAATAAAATTAATTGAAAATAGATCACAGACAGAAATGTAAAAATTAAACCTATAAACTTTCTAAAAGAAGACACAGTATAAATCTTTGTGGGCCTAGGATAGGCTTTGGTTTCCTAGATACAAAACCAAGAGCACAAGTGATAGAAGGAAAAAGCAGATAAACTGGACTTCATCAAAACTAAAACCTTTTTCTTACAAAGGACATCATCAAGAAAGTGAAATGACAGGGGAAAAGGGTATCTCAAGACAGAGAGTGCGTGCTTTGCAAAAAAATAAAATAAATCTTTACATCAAACTACCTCCCTTGTAAAGAAATTGTTTTAATGTTTAAAAAAATATAGTTAAAGGACAATGTGCAGAATAGAAGAAAAATTTTGCAAAGCATGTATCTAATAAGAGAGTAGTATCCAGGATATATAACGAATGCTTACAACTGAACAATACAAAAAAATACACCCAATTTTTAAATTTACCACGAATTTAAATAGATATACAAATGGCCAATAATCATATGAAAAGATGCTCAGCATCACTAGGGAAGTCAAAAACAAAATGAGATCTCATTTTACACCCACTAGGATGGTTATAACCAAAACATGGACAATAACAAATGTCGTTCAGGAGGCAGAGAAACCTCATATGCGGCCAGGGGAAAGGAACAATGTTGCAGCTTCTTTGGAGAAGTCTGGTATTTCCTCAAAAGCTTAGAGTTATATGTCTCAGCAATTCCACTCCTACATATAGAGTCATCTCTCAATATCCTTGGGGGGTTGGTTTCAGGAACCCCACACCCTGGATACCATAATCCAAGGATGTTCGAGTCCCTTTACAATCAACCATCTGGATTCATGTAGTGGAAACTACAGATATGGCGGGGCAAATGTACAGCCAACAGAATGAAAACATATTCTCATAAAAAATTTCACATCAATATTCATAGCAGTATCATTCAGAGTAGCCAAAAGTTACTAACAATATCCATCCATCAATGAACGGATAAACAAAATTACCAAGAATAGGAGCACAAACTTTTGGTCATTGAAACTTTGACAAAGGAGGTGAGAACATACAATGGAGTAACGACAGCCTCTTCAGCAAATGGTGTAGGGAAAACTTAACAGCTGCATGTAAATCATTGAATTTAGACTACTCCCTCACAGAATATACAAAAATGAATACAAAATGTGTTAAAGACTTAAACATGTAGACAAGACACTATAAACCTCTTAGAAGCAACCATAGGCAAAACATCTGACATACATCTCAGCAATGTTTTCCTAGAGCAGTCTACTCAAGCAATAGAAAAACAACCAAAAATATACAAGAGGGATCTAATTAAACTTACAAGCTTTTGCACAGCTATGGAAACAGTAAGCAAAACAAAAAGACAACCAACCTATGGAATGGGAGAAAATATTTACAATAAGTGAAACTGCTAGGGGCTTAATTCCCAGAATATGTACACAGCTTTTACACTTAATAAGAAAGAAAAACAAACAATTCAATTCAAAAATTGGCAGAAGTCCTAAAGAAACATTTCTCCAATGAAGACGTACAAATGGCCAGTAGCCACATAAAAAATATTCAATATCATTATCAGAGAAATGCAAATCAAAACTGCAATCAAGTATCACCTCTCACCAGTCAGAATAGCCATCATTCAGAAGTTCACTGACAATAAATACTGGAAAGTCTGCGGAGAATTGGGAACACACCTACACTGTGGTGGGGATACAGTTTGGTGGAGCCATTGTGGAAAAGTGTATAGATGTTCCTCTAAAGACATAAAATTGACCTCCCAGATGACCCAGCAATCCCACTCCTGGGCATATATCCAGAAGGAACCCTAATTGAAAAAGACACCTACACCCCAATGTACACAGCAGCACTATTTACAATATCAAGACATGGAAGCAACCGAAATGTCCACTGACAGATGACTGGATAAAGAGGTTGTAGCATATTTGTCCAATAGACTACTATTCAGCCATAAAATAATAATAAAATAATGACATTGGCAGCAACATCAATGGACCTGGAGAATGTCATTCTAAGTGAAGTAAGCCAGAAAGAGAAAGGAAAATACCACATGAGATTGCTCACATGTGGACTCTAAAAAAAAAATAGAAAGAAACAAAAAAATAAACTTATCTACAGAACAGAAACAGACACAGAGACATAGAAACCAAACTATGGTTACCAGTGGGGAGAGGGTGTGGGAAGGAATAAACTGGGAGTTCAAGATTTGCAGATACTGAGTATGTAAAGAATAAACAGCAAGTTTATACTGTATAGCACAGGAGAATATATTTAATATCTTATAGTAACTTATGTTTAAAAAGAGGATGAAAATGAATACAGGTAGGTTCCTATTTAGCTGAAGTGTTGTGCTGTACACAAGAAACTAACACAAAATTATAAACTAACAAGACTTCAATGAAAATATTTTTAAATAGACCAAAAACGAAAACAAAGGAAAAGGATATTATCAAGCAAAAAGAATAAAGTACTGATTCAGGCTACAATTATGGATGAACCTTGAAACTTTATGCTAAAATAAGCCAGACACAGAAAGCCAAATAGTGCCCTTTAAAGTGAACTGTATCTAAGCGTTTATTGTACTACTCCTGTAAATTTTCCAGAGGTTTGAAATCTATCAATATCAAAATAAAATGTATTATGCATTAAAAACTTAAAACGCTTCCTCACAGGAGGGCTTTAATTATTAAATGCAGAAACGCATATAAAGCTCTTGGAAAAACAATTTGCACGTCCACACACAGTCACTGCTGTCACTGCCACTCAGAGGGTGGTGACAGCGCTGATGAGAGCTGCCTCCACTCGCTCCCCTGCAGAAAGGAGTGAAGGCCTGAGCTCTGACAGGCAGGGTGAGCGTGAACCTGAGTCATACACAGCCACGTTCCAGACTCTGCGTTACCCAACTTTCTTATACAAACTGCAACATGTAATGTAAACACGCTAGAGGGATGTATCTTACAACACAGGGAATACAGACAATGTTTTACAGTAACTCTAAATGGAGCATCTATTGTACACCTGAAACTAATATCATATTTTAAATCAGCTATATTTTTATGAAAAATTAAAAAATATTTTTAAAATGCTATCACTTTAATATTCAATTCGGTTTTTAAGTTACTACTAAACAGCTCAGAATGTATAAAAGCATTTAATTGTGCTGTTTGCTTACATATTTATTTACATTCAGCCTCTTGCTAAAAGAGAATTTAAACAATTCTGTTAAACACAGCTTAACAACCATAACAACAAAAGGCAAAACGGAGAGTGAAGAGAAAATGGAGATTCAATACTTAAATGAAACCAGGGGGAAGTAAACTCATAAAAATGGATTCCATGAAGTCAGGGCAAGTGTTAAGGCTGACTAGAAATTCAGCTGTAGGATTCTTGGCAGCGAAACCAAAAAGAAAAGATGATGGGGCGGGTGGTAGAGCGTGTGCTTAGCGTGCACGGGGTCCTGGGTTGAAGCCCCAGGGCTTCCACTAACAGGTAAATACATCTAATTAACTGCCCCCCTAAAAGATCACCAAAGAAAAGAAAAAGAGAAATTTCTTTCCCAAAGAACCCTGATATTAAATTTGGATTAAATATTAAAAAAAAGAAAAAAAGAGAAATTCAAAAGATAAGTGACACTGAAGGAAAACCACAGCTGGCCTAACAAGCTAAGTCACAAATCAAAGTGTGATAAGTGTCGGTTTCCTGATCTAAGTTTTGCTGGGCTACCTGGTAAATCTGAAGTTTAGTGTCAGTTTACTGGGCTAATAAGCTAACCCGAAAATCCAAGGTCAACAGTTGTCAGTAACGTGATCTGTTCCAAATTGATAAGCTTCAGTGTACTGATTCCTTGCTTTTTGTTGTTTGAGCCTTATTGGGTATTAGCCCCATACTTGTAATTAACCCTATAAAACCTCATGTGCACGTCTTGGAGGTGCTCAGAGCTTTGGAAAAGAAACCCCTCTGAGCCCGCCAGCGTAATAAATCTCAGTACTCCAACCCTCTGTGTGATTCTTATTTCTTGGCTGGCCTTTTGTTTCCATAACAACACAAGCGCTAATGCCCGTGAGATAAATCTGGGGAGGCTGCTGGTAAGTCGCCATGTCTCACGTGGGAAAATCTGAAACATCCTTCTCACCACTCAGAGTCATCATAAGCCCACACCACACCTCCTGCCGTTAAATGCAGGAGCACGGTTAGGGCCCGGCCTTTGCTGTCTTTGTGTCATCACAGTGATACAGGATGGAAGGGGGAAGAGCACAGCCATTCAAGGAAGGCCGCAGCAATTGACATCAAAATGGTGAAGGATTCAACCCCCAATAGGCCTTGAGGCTCAGGATGAAGAGATTTAACTTCTAGCAGATCTTGAGATTCAGTAAACATCCATTGTAATAGTAACCTGGTGAATAACATGCCCCAGGCACCATGGCAGTCCCAATGATAGCCACAAAAGGTCAAAGGGTGGGAAATGGCCAACTCCCTGGGAATCCTAGCCCCTTGCCCTAAGGCTGGTCCTTCTACTTATTAGCATATGAAACCACCAAGCCCAAGAAAACAAGCAACACAGCGCCACCTCGCGGTCACCACTCTCCGTCCCTCTTTGGAGAAGACAGACCTTCTGTCTGTGGGGTGTGTACCTACTTCTAATCTGTGCATGAAACCCCCACACCTCGTGACGTTTCTCTTGCATTTCAATGTATCTGTCTGAATATATATACCTTTACTCAACACTGGCTTGCTCTTGAATTCTTTACTGCATGAAGTCAAAGAACAAAATCTGGTGGGGCACATCCCAGGGGCTCAACGAAAGCCTGGGACACAGCCCTTCTCATGCCCAACGTTTTTTATTCTTGTATCAACAGGACTGGGCTGTGAAGTGACGTCTGAGGCCCCAGCTAAGGGACAGAACCAGCTTCCAGGGTTCCAATTTGCGGGCAGCCTCTCCCCCAGCTTGGGCCTTGGGGTCTGCCCGGTTCTCTGTGTTTCTCTGTTGTGCTGACTCCCCAGCCATACAGCGTACTCCTAGGCCTGTCCCCACAAAACCCTTCTCTCCAAAATACAAGCACGTCATGTCACAATCCTCTTGTTCAACCAGGAAATCTTCAGCCCACTTTTTTCCTCCCCAATAAATTACCCAACTGTCCTCCCTCCCATCACATCACTTCTTTCTTTGTGAGAACTCTGCACTCGCCACACCCCATCATGAACACAGGTGTCTTGCTGGCTGTGACCGAGATGTTTCTTTCTCACACAGCAAGCGTCCTTTCACTTTCCCCTTGTTACCTTAAAAAAGCCTTTCCTGAGTCACCCACCCCTCTGATTATGAACTCACAATGTGCTGAAGTTGCAGTCACTATGTGCATACATCCCAGTTTTGGCTAGGTTTCCATCACAAGATCTTCATTAAGGAGCTGCATCAAGAAGTTATACAGGGTATTCTTACATCAGAGTGGAGGAACCTGCAAAAAATTTAAACGGCTTTGAAGAGAGTGTTAACCAGGGACAGAGATGTCGCGGGTCCTAGTCAAAAGTGTCATGAGGAAAAATGTTCTCCCAAGGCTCAGAGTGGCTTCTGAACACAGAATCCTCAGGGAGGAGGTGACAGGCAGTGATTAGGGTGGGTGATACAGGTTACGCTCCCCCAGCTTGGGAAGAATAGGCTTTTTTCTTGTTTTCCAAACAATTTCTTACTATCTTTTCCTCTTATTGCCACATACCATTTCCTACGAATTAAGCATATCAATGTCAGTCATTTGGGCCACTTGGGAGAAGCTACACGATGCCATTCACAGGGATGGGGCATGACAGCCACACCAGTCTAGATTGAAAGAACAGTCGGGGTATTTGCAAGGTAATCACGGGCATGCAGCAAACTCCCCAGCTTCAATGACCTCATCTCAATGCTGGGGCCAAGAAAACTACCAAGCAAAGTGCGTGATGATTATGGCCAACATCTGTTTACTAGGTAAGTGCCCGTGAAAGCTGCCGCTTAATGGGGAATGAGTACGATCAACGAGGCCCTGTCTACCTGGCCACACGCGCCCTGCCTTCCTGCCTTGGTGCAGCAGCAGAAATTGTTTAGCTGAGATGAACACCCCCAGAGCAGCCTCGACGGGAAAGCTCCCAGCTCTGCACGGCGAGACGTGTTCCTTTCCTTCTCAGAGCTGATCACAGTTTGCTGTCGTCTGTTTTTATGTTTATCCCTTTTGTAACTCCCTCTCCTCCGGAGTTTTTGCTCAAGCAGCACAGGGCCAGGTGTGTCTTGGGTCCTGCCGGATATTCTGGGCAGGGAAACAGCCAACTCCATATCTGGCTCTGGTGCTGAACGGAGAGAGCAGAAGGCCCAGGGGCCCATGCTGAACTGAGGCCCCTGCACCCAAAATTATGGTCTGACCTTGGGCAAATTACACAGTCTTCTTTACCCTGAGATTCCTCATCTGTCCATGAAAATAACTGCCCATGTCACACAGAGTTACAAGTATTAAAGGAAATCAACAAATTCACAACCTAGCCAAGGGGCTACAAGTGCATCCTCAACAGACAAATGCTGCCTTTATGGCTCTGACGCACGCTAAGCGGGGCGGCCCCACACAGTGAACACTGCTAAGTGCCAGGGTGTTAAATGCTTCATGTGTGCTATAATACTCTTTAGATCTTACAACAATCCCAGGAAGAAATGAATATTATCATGCCCATTTCACAGATTCACCAACAGGTTGAGAGTATGCATTCTATTCCAAGGCCCTATGGTGAAGAAATGGCAATTTAAACCGGAATCTGGGCCCAGGCCTTGGCTCCATCTCTCTCCCATCCACCTGACCACTTGCCTATGAATTCCACCTGTCCAATATAAAAGTTTGCAGCCGGCCATCTCTTAAAAGCAATGTGTGCCACCGTTTGTCAATGTTGTTTAATTACCATAAACTGTTCTCAGAAACCACTACAGTAAAGAAAGTTGGACTTAAGGAATTCTGCATTGCGTTCTCCTGCAATGTGCAGGATCCCTTTCCTACACCTCCAAATCCAAGTGTATGCTTCCTCCGTGTTTATGTTTGCACACGGCTTATTAAAGCAGAAGGTATCTGCAGTAATTCCATCTCGGTTGCTTTCCAAGTTTGCAGATTATCCATATTCGGTCTGTGAACGAAAATACTACAATGTGAATGAGAATACTGCAACCATGTCAGTAAACAAAGAATACTGATACCAAGTCATTAAAGGCTTCCGCCACTCCCCGGCGAGGACAGGCCTGCAGCCCAGCCACTGCAGCAACTCACAATGGTGCCCTCTGAGCAGACTCAGAATAAGAAAGGACGGGCTACTGGCCCGAGATAGCTAGGTGCTTGTCTAAAAAATGAATTCAGTGAGTCCTAATATTTGCTTCCTCCCATTCATACAAAATCACTAAATTCTTGAACTTGAGATACCTGGCTTTCTTTAGATAACAAGTAATCTTTTATTGTTCCAACAACCTGGTCTTTGTTGTAAAGCTCCTATATATCCTAGCTCTTCCTCAACCTCTTGGGAGCAGTCCCTCAGAGAGTTCTGAGAGACGGTCATCCTGGCTCGAGTCCTCCCGCCAAATGAAACATAACTCTTAACTTTTAGGCTGCACGTTTATTTCAGTCAACAGTTTTGGACACCATGAAGCACCACAGCAGATTTCTCTCCACCTGAACTCTCCAAGTAACCAGAGCCTTGGTACCAGCAGTGGCCCTTTGTGCTCATCCGCCTCCTCGGGGGGTCCAGATGAATTTGGCTGAGTCTCTCCTGGTTCTCAGATCTCACATATTGGTTGATGATCCTAAGTTTTATCTGGCGGTGTATCCAGGTACGTGGCCCTCCAGTTGAAAGAAACTGAGGTGAATTACCCACCCAGTGGAGACATCCCGAGTGGGTCCAAGTTGAAAGACACTGGGTTCAGGACTGAGTGGTTAGGTAAGAGGCTGGTCTAATGTTTTCCTCAATTTGGTTACCTCCATTGAATTTTTCAGGATAAAAGTAAAACTCTTATGAGGAAACTTTCAACTCCAAATTTTGGACCATCCTCCTGGCTGGTAACAGCATTCTCGGGTGACAGGGAATCTTCCAGGAGTGGTAGACACAAAGACTTCATGCCACAGAGTTGTCCCTCTGGGAAATCTTACTAGCAAATTTATTCTGAGAACCCGACCTTACAATGGGGAATAGAACTTTCAAAAAAAAAATAAAGAACAGAAAAGAAAAGAAAAAGAAATGACAGATTGCCAGTCTCCAAGTAAAACCCCAGCCAGATTTATGTACATACAAAACTTACAACATTAATCGGGAATAAGAAAAAAAAAAACTCACTCTGGAAATAACCAGGCCTGATAAAAACATTTTTTGGCATTCTGAACTTATAAAAACAAAATCCCCTTTAGTGGGAACTTGGATTTCTCTTCCTGTGTCCTTGAAATGTAAACGTTTTATCTTTCTCTGGATGTTTTAAGTGTGTGCATGTAAGTATATATATGTTTAGTTTAGTTTTTAAAGGAAACCTTGGACTCTGCCATACAAAAGTTCAAGTATTGTGTACATACGGTGGCCACGCAAATAAATTGGGATTCTAAGCAATTCTTTGATTGTACCAATTTTCAGATATTTTGCCATCTTAAACTTTGTTGCATCAGCCTGGACCACGAAGGCTTTAAGCTTTTGGAGAGTAAACCTTTGAATTTTATTTAGGCAACACCACGACTCTCATGTGGAAGGGCCTCTTCATCTTATTGGTTTAAAATCACTATATATATATATATATATATATATTTATTTATATATATATAAATTGATGGCCATATGATGGATTTTTTAATTTGGAAAAACTTTTTAATTGGTGAAAGTTTAAAGAGATCTCATTATAAACGGCTGTTTTATTGGTACCTATTAAAATAAAGTTTAAATGCAGAAAAATATATCTAATGGTTAACCTAAGAACTCAGATATAAAAATATAACTGGTTTGAAAAGCTACATTTTTGTTTTTCCTTTCTGATAAATGTTTCTAGAGATGCTAATAAAAACTTAGTATAATTAATGTTAATTAGGTTGAATAACTGGAAAAAGGATTGTAAAAATGTCAAAAAAACAGATAAGTGGCTTATCCCAAAAGGATAAATATTTTTATATGGTTATTCTGAATGAGATATATAAAATGGACATTTTTGGATTTACATACAGGGTTTTGATACTACACTACGTAAAGTTAAAAAAAAAGGGCCAAAGAGTTCACCTACTCCCCCCCAACATTAAAGTTCAAACAAGTCCGTTTTATTTACCACAGTTTAAAATATATTTATATGTAGACTGAAATACTTGATCAAGGATTGGGACAACAGACCAATTAATGAAATTAAAAATCGAGAAGGGCCTAAGCTCTTTGGCTGAAACTTGGGCATCCTAGAGACTTCTATAAAATTATATACAATGTACACCCACAAAAAAAAGGTTTCTGTCACTCCTTCTAGAAATAAGAATTATTGATTAAACTTAATAAATATAAAAATTAAAGGTATAAGATTTAATAAAATTGAGATAAAAGTTTGTGAAATTGGTATATTTAGATGGTCTTTATATAAACCTTTTGCTTATGTTGTGGGATAGATATGTTTCAGTGGAAAAACGCTTCCCCTTCTTGGTATTATAAGGCTGGGCACATGTCTATCCCTCTGAAAATATTAATTGAACAAATTAAAGGAAACCAATATAGTTACTTGAGACGTCCAATATAACGTAAATCTAAAAAGTAATTTGAGTAGCTAAAAAAAAAAATATAGGTTTACCCTGGGTTTAACTTATAACTCAAGGAAAAGAGACCTTAATAAATGTCTTATGCAAGCTTTGGAAGACAAAATAAAGAAAACCTTAGTTTTAAAACATGGAATTCTTTGTTTACAGCTCTTCTCACTGATACAAAAATGCCAATTAAGGAGATAAAATTGGGTCTGGGTGACAGAGCATTTATCTGGGGACCTGGAAGAGAGTGTCTTTGTCTTGCAGATCAGAAATATAAATACAACAAACAGTGACCTAGGACTGAGCCTAATTAGCTCAACGAAATAAAACTTGAGGCCATGAAATTTTTGGCATTTTAGAACTCAGAACTCTGACGGGTCCTTCAGACTTTGTGAGGAAATCTTAATTATCTGTTTCATAAATAGTAAGCCTTAGTGATTTGAGCAAGCAAATTCAGCTTACTCCAACTATTATTATAAATATAAGTAAGTTTTAAAGTGAAGCTATGAGATCTCTAGCTTTTGTCTGTTTATAAGCCTGCATACAGATTATAGAAGTGAGATATTTCTACTGCTAAAAAAAAAAAATTTCGAAGTCAAAGAGCTCTGCTTAATTGATGTAAAAATATAAGAGCTTAAAAATTGAGTATTTTTAAAATAAAAACTTAACAAATTGACTTTCAGTGTCATGTGAATTGGAAAATATTCAATATTAAGGTAATATTTGATATTGTTTAGTTTAAGTATGTTCTAATAAATGTAGACATCTTTAAAATCATCCATCTTAACTATAATACCTTTACTGTACCTAGGTTTAATGAAAGTCAAATAAGATCCTGTTATATCTGTTGCAGATTTGTCAAAAAAAAAATAACAGTAATGTGCTGTGGTAAAATTTTAAGTAAATTAAATGCAAATGAGATGAGAGCTTTGGGTAAATATTTAAAATATATTTTTAAAATGTATGCTTAAAATAATCTCTAAATGTTTGATATCTTTAAATTCTAGAGTTGTGCTAAATTAAGTTAAATGACAAGATTTTATTAAATATCTATGCCATTTTCAGATAAAATAAGATTGAAATATGAATTACTTAACATTTAACTTCCTCTTACAGTGAAACTAAAGGTGTTTAGAAATATTAATAAATGGTTGGTATCACACAGAAATAGTCTCTATTAGTAAGGGAATGATCTCAGTATCCTAGGAAAGTAATATAAATGCGTAAAGGAAGATGTAAGAATGGAATAATACTTTGTTAATGAAAAATAGTGACTTTCTCCTGAAGCTGGTTACCTCTGAATGGAAGACAAAATAAGATACACACTAATATAAGTATAGAAAGCTGTGGAAGGCTTGTGGAAAAGGAACCCTGAGGAAAGTTTTGTACGTGGTCAGAATTGGCTAAGTTTAGAATCAAATTGGGCAACGTAAATGAATCTTAGGAGTTAGCTGGAACAAGATTAGATTTGGTTTTCTCTCTGTTAAGAGGAAAAAATTTTCTTAAAATATTAATCCACCTTCAGTAACAGATTGTAAAACTTCTTATACCACTTAGCTGATCTGTTCTGCCTTTACATTTGACATATTTTCTTGTTAATGAATTAGTACTACATTACAGTGATCTATATGTTTATCTGATCAAGTGTTCTGAAATCTTTCAAAAAGCTCCCCAAATATAAAATTCTAATTAATTAAATAAAAATTAATTTAATTAATTAAAATTCTTTTAATCTCCAGTTAAGTTTGGGATGCTACAGAAGGCCCCTGAAACATCCCAAAGAGAGATTTTTAACTATAAAGTTTCATTTGGCATTTTAAATAACATGGAATTGTCAAATGAATCATAAAACTTCTAAGGTTATATTGAATGAGAAATATTATTAATATAGGTATTGTAGAAATTATATGGACTCCCTAAAATTCTGGTTTATCTGAAATGTTACCAGTGATAATTATGGGTATAGTGAACAGGTTTCTTTATTGATTATAGTGTAACGGTGTTTAACCATGCTTTTAAATCTTTTGTCATTTATAGACAGTTAATTGTTTTCTTCTGATGGTTTTGCAAAATGCTTTCTCTTCAAGGAGATTTACTGATTTCTAATAAATTTCAAACTACAGCACTGAACTAAACTGGGTAAGACATTTTAAAGTTCTAATGAAAACTCTCATTAAAAGAATTAGTTACATGGGACTGATTAACCAGCTGAATATGGTTATAATTTTTGATATTGTTTGAAATACTACTGCCTTTTAACCTGTTTCCCAGACATAAAGAATCTCTTCTCCTTAAGCTAGTTATGGTTCACAGCAATTTGATAAATTATAACTATGTATACAGACTTGGAACAGTTATCTTTTCTCTCTATCTGATCCCTCAAAAGACTAAAAATACTTAGGTCCCCAGTGGCTCTATCAGACAAATTAGGGAGATCATCTCCTAAGAGATATAGGAGTATAAAGGTATTTGAAGGATTTTAAAGAGAAAAGAATTTACCTAAATCTGTAAGGCAAAAATCCATGAAAAGCCTTGACGTGGCTTTCTTGGCCTTAGAAAACCTTATTAACATTCTACCCTGAGACTCCGTATTAAAACTTCCAACACAGTCAATTTAAAAAGCCTATATGATCAAATAATCAGATTTAATTTGTAAAGAAATTAATCTTGATTTGGCTATATTTGAGAAAACTGAGGGTAACTTTAGAGAGAAAAAAATAATATTTTAGTCGATATTAAATTCTAGTTTTGTTAATTGAGGTCCATATTTACTAAGACACTTCCCAGATCATTCCTTGCTGTTATGTCACACTGCTGTACAGTTTAATTGAATTATGAAAAGAATACTCTAGGTTTGATTCTGAAGCTCAGTAATCTATCCTTGGGTAAAATTCCAATGCCCCATGACCTGCAGCCAGGGGATTATACATACTGCAACAGGCATGACTTAAAGAACTGTCTCCAACCTGAATGGAAAGACCCTTTTTCAGATACTCTTAACTAGACCATACACACCAAAGCTGAAGGAAACGGAGTCTCGGATTCATTTCCTATCTGAAACAGCCCCTGCAGTGCACTGGCCTATAGAGCGCTGCTCACCTTAAAACAATGCCCAAATGGAGAAAAAGCTTCCATACCAGGATGAGAAGAAGACGACATCTGAGCTAGACTGCTGACCCAAGACACCGGACCAGGACTGTATACCAATTACTTTGATAATTTCTCCAACCTTTGATTATGAACTACTCCAATTGTGAAGTTTATGATAAATTACCTATGTCTAGTACTTCTGTGTTACCTTGGTGGGTTTCCCTACTCCAAGGCTCTAACTAGATAGCCCTCAGAAACGTTATTCTAAAAAGAATTTATAGTTCTGTTTAGGCCACTGTTGATCTTACAAGGTGGGAGATTTCAACTGGCCAATTAATACCTGCTCTGACCCTGACCATAAATATGAACTTTCTCATAGGATCAAACTCAGAAACACAAGCAAAATTTTAACCCAAAAGTACAACTTCTCGACTATTAAATTCTTACTCGTGACTTTATTAACGTTACTAGCTGTATTACTTATATCCTGTCTATTTTATAAAATTGTTGTCTGTTACATTTCCCAATGTGTAACTAGGCCCACAAGATGGATGATGGCTAAACATCTTGAAGAAACAGATAAAATTTATAACCCTGAATAAAATAAATATAATAGTGTGATTCTAGGTATGGGAATGAGCAAAGATGGGTAAACTCTTCCTGGATCATAATAGAGTAGTAAGACAGGTGATCCAGAGAACTTTTAGTATCAACAGGGCCTGATAAAAAAAACTAACACCTTGAATGGCAACTCAGAAGATTCTTCACCTGAACTAGGAATGAGCCATCCTAGCACCGTGGGACAAAATTGGTCATGAAATGTCTCTCAAAATATTGGTCGAATTTAGGACCAAGTGGGAGCACTGTGAATGAAAATACTACAATGTGCATGAAAATACTGCAACCATGTCAGTAAACAAAGAATGCTGAATCCAAATCATCAGCGGCTGCTGCCAACCCCCAGCGAGTTCATGCCTACAGCCCGGCCTCTCAGCCACTCACAGTGGTGCCCTCTGAGCAGACTCAGTGCAAGAAAGGACAGGATACTGGCCCTAGATAGCCAGGTGCTTGCCAAAGGAATGAATTCAATGACCCAAATGTTTGCTTCCCACCATACATAGAAAACCACTAAATACTTGAACTTGAGATATCTGGTTTTCTTTAGATAACAAGCAATGTTTTATTGTTCCAATTACCTGATCTTTGTTGTAAAGATTCTATTTATCCTAGCTCCTCCACTACCTCTTGGGAGCAGTCCCTCAGAGTGATCTGAGAGGCTGTCATCCCGGCTCGAGTCCTCCAGCCAAATAAATCAAAGCCCTTAACATTTAGGCTGAACGTTTATTTCAATGACGTTCCAGAATAGACACAACTCATCAATTCTGTAATGGAACACACTGAATCAGGAACCAAAAGCGTGTTTTAGTCCAGAAAATCTCCAGGTTCCTATTTCTTCCTGTCATTATACAATCCCTCCAGAACTCATTACTTTGCTGTCTGCTCCTCTGGCAACCAAACTCAGAGAAGAGACAACTCAGCAGAGCGCCCTGCTGGGGAGAACACCCCGCAGAAGCACTGCAGGCTGCCTTCCCTCCCGCACGCTCTGCTGACCCTTGGTGTCCCCCGTGGAGACCAGGCCAACACAGCTCTTCCCAACAGCTGCAAAGTCGCACACGTTAAATAAATCATTTTATTTTATATGATATTTTACGTATATACCCATCTCTGAAAACAGCTTTGCCAGAAGCCCAAATCTTCAACATTAATCTGCAAAGGCAAATCAGGTCCCCAAGGGAAAACAAGTCTTAAGACGACGCTAAGGCCTCCAAAGTCCTCTCCACGACCATGAACCAAACTGCCTGCAGGTCTGCAGCTGCAGGAGGCTACATGTCTGCTTTTAAAACAACCCCTTTCTGCCCTCGGGTGCTACAATGCCCTTTTATGCCCTCCCATCACAGGGCAAGAGCAGCCGCTGCAGAACCTTGCAGGGCAGCACTGACAGGACTGGACAAAGGGGATCAGAGCTAAACAAAGCATTCTGATGACACGAGCTTGTCACTGTGTCTCTTTACAGATGTAGATATATATAGAGAGAAGTGGGGTGATATTGCTCAAAGTCACACAGCTAATAAGTGGCAAAGTATATAACTCTGCTCCTCCCTCCTGTGTGACGCCCAACTGGGACAACCACAGGGTTCTCTCGTGGCTGCCTGAACAGTCTTTTCCTATCACTCATGACACACAATAGTGTCTGAACTTAGCCTGCATTTGCAGCATCTTTTCCCTCCAGTTTCTCAGGAACAAGGCTGTTCGGGCCTGTATGAATTCCGGCTTCCTGAAATCTCCGTGCTCAGGCTGGTCTTGCCTGTGCATCCGGCCCGCTGCTCAGAGGCTCTTCCTCCCTTGCAGGAGGACGTTTCTAATCTTCACAGGGACACAACCTCAGGGGAGCTCTCCTCTCGCCCTCAGCATGGCAGGTGTCCCAGGCCTCATCCCGAGCAGCCCCGTTAGGACGGTGTCTGCCCAGCTCTGCTAGTCAGATCAGCAGCCTCAATGCCAGGGATTATACCCAGGTCACACTGCAAACCTACTGCCCGCCTCACAGCCCCCAGCCAGCAGGTCACCTGGAAGTCACAGCAAGTGCCCCAACCAATCCAGAAGTCTCTTCTTTTGCCAGCACCACTGATGAATGGTTTCCAACCTTCGGACAGTTTCGCACAAAACAGCACCTTCTACTGTGAAACGGGTGGTTTTTCTTCTGCGCCTCATCCTTACTGGAAACGTAAAAGGAAACCAAAAGGCCTTTTCTCAACCCTTTTCTGATGAAACCCTCCCACCCACAATACTCATATGCTCAAGAGCTTTGGATCCACATGATTTTCGTTCTCTTAGGCTAAGTGGCTCAAAAAACTAAGGGATTCTTTCTCCTTTGAGGGTATTAGCACTCAGTTTCTCGGCTTTAATCTGTTTTTGTCTCTCTCTTCAGTGACCCTAGCAGTTGCCACCTCTTACTCCCTTCAGCAGCCTCCCTCCCAACTTCAAGTCTAGGAAATCAGCTGTGATGAGGGGCATGGGGGCAGTCACAGAAGATGCAACTAAGGCACAGAGAGGCTACATAATTTGCCCAAGTAATCACCTTGAACCACCAACAGAGTGTGTCACGTCCCTCTGTTTAACTCTAATGCTAAGCAAGTTAAATTTTGTAGATTATGTTTATAAACAGATGAGGTATGAAAATACATACAAGGACACACATCAACTCTAAGATATTCATTAACTCCACTATTTTGTTTCTATTTATTTTATTTCTATTAAAAAATTAAGAACCCCTGCAGTCAATATAGCAAAATGTTACTGGGTTTTAAATCCAGAATATACAGGGGTTGTGTCATTACTCATTCTTGTATGTATTTTCACAAGACAAAATGATTTGAAAGTCTCTTTCCCCGCCCCCTACTCACTACTGGCTCTCACCAGAGCTCCCAGACCACACATCTAACAGCCTTTCACTTTACCCACAGCTGAACTCATCAGTTTTCCCCCAGAACTCCCTCTGCTGCTTTCCCTCCTCAGAACACAGCAGGACCATTATTTAACTCATAAATCCACCCAGAAACCTGGGCCTTACTCCATCCTACCTTCACAGAAATCATTGATCCTTTCCTCTTTACCATCTAAACATGCCTTCAATCTGTTCGCTTTTACCCACTGACCGTCCCACCGCTCAAGTGGAAGCCAACAACACTGCCCACCTGGACTCATGAGTCTCCCAAGTGGCCCCACAGCCACTCTCCCCTACTTGAGACAAATGTGATTGTGTCTCTCCCACGCTTTTGGACTCATTTCAGACCCACTGTTCTTAGAAGAAACTTCAATTTCTTCACCTGGTGAAGGTCCTTGCCATGAAACTGTCAGCTCAGTAAGGGCAGGACACACCCTCGTCCCTCGGCTCCACCATCTGGCAGAGCATCAGCTTGGGAGGATTGAGTTCTTAGCAAACTACTTCACTTATCCATACAAATCCATGGTAGATTAGAAAGATTTTAGATGTTGAGCTCGACTATTAATTTGGGGATTTTGCACTGGCAACCTGCAAGTATATATTCTAATTATTGTGTCTTCTTAAAACCATACCCAGATTAAAGGAGTATTTGTGGAATGTCTTCAGAGTAAAAGGGACTGTACTTTTACAGATTTTATGTTTTAAAATATGAACAACCCGGACAGGGTCAAAAATAGAACCGCCTCACAAGTGACAGAAGACAGGTGAGACGCATATAGCAACAGGTCACAAAGATGGTAAGAGCAAAATTGTTTCTCCAACCCCCAAAACATTCCTCCAAGAACTGAAAACTCAGAAATTTGAAAGTAAAATACTATCATATAAAGAAAGAAAATAAATAATCCTCTTCATCAGGGTTTCTAGATCTGACTGCAGAGTTATTAGCAGGCCATACTGAATCCTAGCACAGAAAAATCAGATGGACTAGTGGTGAGTAAGTTCCAGGAAAATGGCAGTAACTCCTCCACTTGAAAGAGGACACACACTCACTTGTTCAAGGTGATTGTAAACCACATTCTGCAGAAATTCAGAAGATTCAGGCACCGCTTCTAGATGGTGATGACACGGAAGGACGGCTTGGATGCATGCTTCTAACTGAGTCACCGGCATTCTTACACTGCAGGGGGAAATGGAGGCCCTCAGCCAAGAGCACAGTTGTTCCTGTCATGTATCCCAGGCCGTGCCTCGGGGACTCAGTGTACTGTAGCAGTCCGGCCCCAGGTGAGGACCCGCAGCGTGGCCCAAGCAAGCAGGAGGGGCACTGTGCTTGAGAAATCCCATCCCCCATGGGGGCAAGAGGGGCTGGTGGGGTTGTGTGAACCTATAAATGCTCATAGAAATACACCTGCATACTTTGAAGTGATAAAATTAAAAGTAGCAGGCTATTTAACAAAATTTCAATTGTCAGTGTTAATTTTACCATTCCATTCCGCTTGTCCCCTGCACTCTGAGACAGGCTTAGGCTCTCTCACACATGCAGCTCTGATGCAATGGTTGTGAAGTTATTTTACTTTGCTGCAAGTGTCTTCGCTCCCAGTGTCACTGTGACTGTCGTCTCTTAACACAGTCAGATATCTTCCTGCATCTCTCCCTGAGTTCCTTGCTCCTGCTTCTCAGATCCTGAGATAAAGAACAGGTGAAGGCACATGACTGGAAAAGTCAATGTGGACTTGAGCAAAGTCCTCAGTGACCCCCTAGGTGAGTGCTGCCCACCCCTTACCTTCGATTCTCAAGGTTCTGCCCAGGGTGACATCCAGCCAGGAGAGAGTCCTGGGCCCTATTAAAAGCTGTGTGGCTTGGGTGCAGGGAAAGCTGCAGGAGCTGGTTCTGTAGCCGGTCCCATCCACACCTCTGCTCCTCTCTCTCCCGAGGCAGCGCTGCCAAGCCCCCAGGCTCCCTGAGCTTCTGTCTTTCTCTTCTACTCTACTTCAAGCCCTTTTCCTCTTCCTTTACTCCCTGATTATCCCTAGCTGGAGTGATTTTTCTATCATAGAATCTGAAAAAATTTCCTGCAGCTGAAAAAGAGGTGCCAGAGGTCAACGCGCCTATGGTGGTTCCTGAATAGAGCCCCTGGTTAGGGGGACCCTCACCAACACTCACGGGGCATCAGGCATGTTGCAGGGTCGACCACCACCAACAAGAGTTTGCTGTGACACCAAGGCACGCACAGCATCCCTGCTCACTAAATTGTAGTTGTAGTCCTTTATTAAGAAGCAAAAATAAAAAAATTGCTCATGTTTCTTACTAAAATTATTTATGAGGGAGAAAAAGAAATTGTAATAGAAAGAACAAATTTCACTCCATGTTAGATGTGTTCATTTGGCTTTAAACCTGTACCTTGTTTTCTAGGCTCAGACTTGCTATCTCTGCACCTTTTGTAAAAGAAAGTTGCCTTTAGCCTGAAATATCCAGGAGGGCCTATTCTCCGGGCTCTGATCTTTAAGGATATTTGCTCTTCTACACTTATGTATAGATGGCAAGTTGTAAAATAGTGAATAACCTTTCTTTTTTTTTGGAGGTTTTACAGGGGCACCATAATTTGACCCACATGGACAGCTGCAGGAACAAAGGATTTCAAGGACAAACAATTCATACAGCAAGAAGTTTGCAACAACCAGCCACATCCCCGCCACTTTTTAGTATAAAAGGAGACTGAATTCTGCCCTGGGGAAGAGAGTTCTACTGGATAACAATATGCCATTTTCTGGGTCTGCCAGCTTTACAAATAAAGTCTCTTTTCCTTACTCCAACATCTCATCTCCCGATTAATTGGCCTGTCATGCAGCAAGCAGAACGAGTTTGGACTTGGTAACAAATTGACTGCCTTAGAGGTAGTATGTCTCCACTGTTTCCTCATTTCCAGTATTTCACAACCTATCAATTTTATATGCTTTTTAACAACATGAACAAAAAACCTATTACAAGGAATTGATTCCACAGAAATAAAATTATTTCTACTCCTTCAAAACTTTTTTCTTTTCTATTTTATTTTGTTTTGTTTATTGAAAAGAAAATAAATTCAAATCTTTTTATTTCACGTATTTTTATAACTAGATATTGTAAATACTACAAAGATATTTAAATTGCAATAAAAATTGTTCATATATTAGTATAAAGATATATACACAATCAATGCAGATTAGGAAAGGAGTAGATATTTACTAAAATTCCACTGCACATCCAGTCTTTTACAAGCATATCCTGGAATATAAGCTCTATTATCCAGGGTCCCCCACCCCCAATCTCACTGCGGAGTCCCTTAGTAATCAACTACCAAGGCACCAGCATAGAACCATGAGATCACTATTTTAGGTATAAATGAGAGTATTAGCTCATTCAATTCTAAAGCAGAAACCTTAAAATAAATACTGAACTTACTTACAGATAAACAAATTTGGACACAAAAAAGTACAGTTTCTCCCCAAATTCACAAAGATAATAACTGGTAAAGGCAAGATTTGAACTCATCTGCCTTGAATATAAAGCTAAGTTGGAAATCCCCTTCAACTGTGGAGGACCAGCAGCACAGCCTGTCACCCTATCTTTGTTCAGATCTGGCTTTAGACAGCCTGAGACAGCACCCCTTCCTATGGAACTCGAGGGCAAACAATAACAATAAGGATTTTATATTCTGTAGTTTCTTAGGTCTCAATTATATAAAGTGTCAGCAGGTCAGTAGAAAACTCTGGGAAATATGAGTGGGTCCAGAGCTTTTTGCTGATAAGAAACTCAATCTATCAGGACAGAGTGACCTTCCCATGAGAGGCCTCATGGACATAAACTAAAGGCAACTGAGCAATGAAAACTAGCAAGAACATGGAACTCAAGCAAGAAGGATCCCTACCATCCCCTGCCCAGTTGCCTCTTCACCTTTGTGGACAAGACGGCAGAAGGTCCATGTTCTTGTCCAAGTTACAACATCATGGATTCTCACCCATATAATATTACGACTCTATGCTGTCTTAAGTCCTTTCCAACTAAAATATGATGACACCAATATCTCAGCGGAATGTCTATGTCTCCACTTTCTCTCTTCTATTAGGAGACTATATCTATGGCCACAAAGCCGAAATTCAATTAAAAACACCATGCACGAAGCCTGGTGAAAGTCTGTGTAAGAGACATTGTTCTCAAGCTCAGTGAGTGAAAACTCAGAAAAAGTGGTCCTTATCCCTCTGCAAGTGGAAGGTAGCCTGATTGTGTGTGTGTATGTGTGCACACGTGTGTGTGTAAATCAAATACAATGTATTGTGGGATGTGCACAGATTTTTTTTATGTTACTATCATTTCATGAGGATGAGCCAACCTTTAAAGTAATTTGAATCTACTATTCTGAGAGAGTCTCAGGATCTTTTGGTGGAGGATGGGAAAGGGGAAAGGAAAGGAGGAAAGAAGTAAATGAAGCAAAGCTGTAAGTATACTGCTAGGGAAAGGCAAGACATTAATTTTGTTCCTACTTGCATCACACACAAATTAGGGACTGGCTTTCCCCCATGTCTTGTCAAGCACTGAGTTGCAGAAGAACAGGTGACAGCCCATTTCTCACTGAGCTTGTGACTGTACGTGGCATCTTATAGACACTAATTATTTAACCTGATCAAACAATCTAGCAGCAGGCTGTAATTCTCCTATTTTGAGAGATAAGAAAACAGGAAGTGAAAGAGGGTATATAGCTTGACCAAAGTCAGAGGACAAGTAAACTAAAGAAGATGAATTCAAACTCAGATCTGAATGCAGAGTCTGATCTTCCCACTCCGAGGGCTGGAAATTCCTTAACACACAGGGTCCCCAGCTCCTCTGCTTTGTTCCTGGCACCAAGCATTTCCCATGACGATATTCTCCAGTTCTCAGACACAGCGCTCTGTGCAGCCAATAACCTCCATTCGACCTTGATCATCTACCTGTCACGCCCACCAGGCTTCACCAGGCAAGAAAGCTGGCTTTCAACTGCATACAAAGCCACCCGTTTTATCCTGGACTCTTCAGCGGCTTTTCCAGCGTAAACGCAGCCATGAAAGTGCTCACAGTTTGTACATGAGCCACACTACCTCTCTCCATCTCTGTCCCCACCTATACTACTTTGCTATGACCATTTTGAGAATCTTGGAAACAAATTTTTAAAAACAGAAAAGAAAGGATTCTGTAACAAGTACTTAATACTTACAATTTTAAATGAGAAGTTACAAAGTGAGTATTTACAAACCGAATCTGCCTTCCTAGGTGTCAGTTTTAACAGTTAAAATATACAATAGCAAAAAATTCTGACTTAAATAATTAACAAAAACATCAACAATAATCTGGAATAAACTCAAAAACAATGCCCATGTTGTACATGGAGGAAGTACAGGACTGTACTGTGGGGTAAAGTAAGAGGTGTGAAAGTAGAGACATCAACATTTTGTATGCAGGAAAGCAGTTTTGTAAAAATGTACGTTCTCCTAAAGATAATTCAAAAGTACTAAAAAATCCCACGAGAGCACTTTTTTTTTTTTTAACTTGAAAAATTATATTAGAATTCTTCAGGAATAATAAAGTCATAATACTAACCAAGAAAATTTGGGATCGAAAAGAGAATCAAAAAATCGCACTGTCAGATATTAAATAAATGTTTACAATATGTAAGATATAGTGCTAGTGTAAGAAAGTAAGATTGATAAAAATAAACCATGAGCTCAAAAAGAGACTCTAGTGTACATAAGTATTCTTTACAGGTGGGATTTCAAGTTAAAAAGCAAAGTAGGAATTCAATAATTGTCTTGGGACAATCAGAGAATCCCCTGGAAAAAACAAATTCTATTCCAGTCATAATGACCGCAAGAAAAATTACAGAATGTGATGTGAATATTAGAAAGTACTAATAACAGCGAATATAATTCTTTGCTCATATTAATTCAACTTCTCTTCACTATAACAAGTACCATCATCATCTCCATCTTAGAGATTAAAAAAACCTACAGAAGAAATTTATACCATTATAAGAAAGTATTTCTAAGAATAATATCAGGAATAAAACCCAAAAAGAAGACATTTACAATCTTAAGATTATTTTGGGCCACAACAAAAATGAACCTACTGAACAAAATGAAAGGCAAAATATGACAAGGAAAAGCTCTCTGATAAATGTTGATGAAGACAAGGGGTTAATGTTCATAATATACATAGAGCTGTCACAAAGCAACAAGAAGCTGCCTCACTTAAATGTGTGCAAAGGACAAAAGAGATCATTCACTTTTTAAAAGTCAGATGGCTAATGAGTGAAAAATGCTCAATACCTCACTGGTCATCAAGTGCAAATTAAAACAATGAAAAAGTACTTTTGCTCATCATATTGGCACATATTTTTAAAAGATATTCTAGCTAGTGTCCATCTTTGAGAGAACAAACTGTGAGCGATCTTTTGGAGGATGACATGTCAATGGATATGTAAACTCTGAAAAACGTGTGTACACACAGGCTGAACTCCACATTTTGGAATCGTTTCATTTAGAAAAATTCAGTTCAAAAAGATGTACTTATCAGAGCATTTACACAACACTGTTTACAATGGTGAGAAGAAAAGCTGAAGTGAAATCATATC
Organism: Vicugna pacos; assembly: GCF_048564905.1. NCBI lineage: Eukaryota > Metazoa > Chordata > Mammalia > Artiodactyla > Camelidae > Vicugna > Vicugna pacos. The sequence continues at coordinate 64,407,732 of NW_027328740.1, read as the reverse complement.
CAGCGATAGAGAATTGGTTACATAAGTTATTCTACATCTTTTCATGCCCCACAGGAGAAGGAATTTCTTGACTCACTTGAAAGGAGCCTGTGATTTATGTAGTTGTCACATCCAAGGACTAAATTTCCAGAAAACTTAACGAAAATAATACTCATACAAGATCACAGGAACGTTTGTATAAGAAGTATGCCAGTCAAACACCCTTTCTGACAGTGGAAAATGGAGAAAACTTAAGTGTCCACCATCAAGACAATGATGCGGTAAATCACGGTGAGCTGTGGGCACTAAAGTTCCGGTGTTTCGGCGTGGTCCAAGGCCTTGTCCACAGTACGCTCCCACGAAAGGTGTCCTTACACAAGAGACCAAACCTGCATATCAGGAAAACCCTCTACTCTATCTGAAAGAACCGGGTGAGTCTGGAGGGAGAGGACGTCTGTGATATATACCTGAGTGAATAAACCGAGCTGCAGAAAACATATAGTATGGCCTTATTTTTCAATAAAGCATATATACACACACATAGACATAGATTTCTCATATACGTGTATGTATGTGTTTATTTATATGACATAGGCATAAAGGTCATGAAATATATACTCCACATTGTCAGCAGTTTTTACTCTCAGGAAAAAAGGGGAAGGGATGTAGGGGACTTTCGGTACCACAACAGATCTCTTTTCAGAATTTCAGTTAAGTATACTTGGAATTTAAAAGTTTATTTAAGTCCAAAGTAAAATGCACGAGGACTCCACAAGACAGAATGCTATACTAGTCATTAAAAATCATGCCAGGGGAGATAGAATATTGTAGAAAAATGTGTAATAAGCCGAATGGAAAATGGAGGTCTCCACACAGTATACAGGCACACATTGCTCGCTGGTTTTTATGACAGAGGTAATACACACTGATGAAAAGAACAGAAAATAGATGTTAATGTGTTAATTATTATCTCTGAGTACTGGCACCAGGATAGATCCATTTGACCCTTTTTTCATACATTTATATTAAATACACACTATTTTTCATCTGAAAAATGCATTTTTAGATGTCTAGTACCACACATTGGAAAATTACACGAGTACTTACAGAAACAAATAACTAGGAGACACCGCAGCAGCGTCACAAAGTGTAGAAAGGGCGATCCTGAATAACACCGCGCAGTTACATAAGGACCCACAATGTGAGAGCACCTGCTGTAACAGGGCGCGGCCCCCTTCCATTTGTCAGATGTGTCTTCAGGGCTGAGGCAGTTCTGAGCACGGCCAGTGTCAGTGCTGGTGTCTGGATGGATGCCACTGGAGGTGAGGGCACCTGCAAGCCGAGAGGAAGAACAGAAATCATCCTCTGCTTTTTCTGTCTTGTTTCTTTGTTACTTTTAAAGAGAGGCGGAAATAAGATAAACTGGATCTTTCCTACTGAAATTTCAGTAATGAAACCATTTTTAAAGTGATCACAACTTATATTCTGCCTATGACTGTCTTTTCAACAAAGCATCATATTTATAAAATGTTAATTAACTCAGTTAATTAACTCCCTGTTGAAACATTCTAGTAAAGAGCATGAACTGCAGTATGTAAAAGAACCACACCTGCAGTGACTAGCTCAGCTGTCTTGACGGCAGTGCAGTCAGCCCCCACCATCCCGTGGCCCTGAGCTCCTGATGCTGGTAAGAGAGCGCGCTGCTGCCTCAGATGGAAAGAAAAGGTGAAAGCATTTTCTGAAATCTACAGCACTGACAAAACATAACTGATAAATCCCAGGCTCCTTTGAGGCTGTCATTTTCCGTTTCTGGCCAACACCCGTCAATGAGCAGAACCACCCCATTCCCGAGTCATGGGACTCACGTGGGCAGAAGTTTTGGAGAAATTTCCAGGTATAGAATGTAAACCAACTATACATAAAACTCTGAAAAAGAAAAGATGCAATAATCTGATTTTGGAAGACACTAAAATATTCTCCTAAGCCTTAGTACTTGGAAAGGCTGGGCTTCTACTAAGCCACTTATTTATTTCACAGCCAATGAGCATCTCCCACAAACCCTGTTTCCCTGTGTCTGCTGGGAGCTTCAGGCACATTGATGTTGTCTATCTTATAAGTCACAAGGCAGAGGCGTGTGTCTCACGCTGGCAACTCTCACACAGGCTCAACTCCTAGCCTCACTGTATGAACTTGGCCCCATTTTCTCACCTGTTTATTTGGTACCTGTTCTTCTGTAAGCTGCCTGAAATGCTTATTGAAACAAGTCAGAAGAATGAGTGGGTAGAGAAATGGACAGATGGACAGGTGAGAGATGGGCAGAAAAACAGAGAGTCTCCAAGAGAAGGGGAGCAATCAAAATTACCTATACAAAACCCTCTTCTAGTCAGGGAAGGAAACCACCACGGAGAAGTGTGAAGAGGCAGGTTGCTTAGGACTGTTTCCTGGATTCCATGAAAAGTCACACCAAGAGATGAGAGGGTAGAACCTTAAATAATAAAAGAAAAAATCATGCATGTTTGAAAAATATATCTACATTATGTACTTTCTAAAGAATAGAGTCAAATTAGCAAGGCCCAATAACACAATCCTTGGGTATATACAGAAGTGAGAATCCCATCTCCAATCTGCAAGGCATCCCTTTGGAGCACTGAGAGTCTACACGGTGCAGTCATAAAGCCATCACCGCAAAAGCGATGCTATCCTGCACTTACGAGGAAAGAGCAGCTGTGCTCGGTCTGCCTACACGTGTCTTTTACACCCCTCAGCACCTCTACGGGGGAGGGACGCCTAGCGAGCCCCATCTCTGCAGGACAGAAAACAAGTCCAAGAGAGGCTAAGCCGACCTACCAATTCTCCATCTCACAGGACTTGTCACTCCAGACCAGGACTCGAACTCGGACCCACGTTTGTAACCACAGTACTACCGTATTTTATGTGCTTTTTGTGTGTATAATACATTTGTTTCTGGCATGAAAGGGTATTTAATAAATGATCGGTTGTCTTGTCTATCTCATTAGTTCACAATCTTTATATTTTTGAATTGTACTCTTCCCCTGGAGAAAGGAACGGAAAGAGCGGGGGTCAGAATGAGGTGGGGCTCCATTCTTTATCTGTTGCCTCATCTCATCCAAGTCCCCAAACAGGGAGAAAGAGCAAATGTTCTCTTCATCATTTAAAGAGAGGGCTCCAGTGACGGTGACTTACTCAACCCCAAAACCAAGTCTGGGGGAAGGGCACATGCAGCAACGAGAGCAGTATCACCTGTAGGAAGGCAAAAAGAGCTCAGGGGATGGCTCAATGGGTCAGCCTGATTTCATTTCAATCGATAATACAATAGCACACTCTAAAAAAACTAGAATGCAATGGATTTCCTCTTTCTTGACATCTAGCAAGTTTCCACATCTCACATGTAACATTATCACGAACTAGTGAAAGGAAGAGTCCACAGACAAGGAAAATCAATGCCACAGGCAGGCTGAAACACAGGCTGGAGGAAAGGAAGGGAAAGGGCATAGTAAAGAAGAGGGGAAATTCTGGGAAAAAGACATCATCACAAGGACTCTCAAGCATCATCCAGCAATCATATAATCATTCTTTCAAGAGAGAGTTACTTAGGTCCTATTTTGTGCAACATTGTACAGTGGGCGAAGCAAGAGCACAGCGTCCATGGTGGCAGCAAGCTGCGGAGCTCCAATACACTTCTGATCCCGGTACCTTGCACACTTGTCCTCAGTATAAAGGCAAAATATATAGTAAAATAATCCAATGTAAACTCTATGCAATGCTGAAAAAAATTAAAGAATACCTAAATACCTGGACAGACACACCACGCACATTCCTGAATCAAATGACAGCATTCTTGGGATGGCAGTGCTCCCCAGAGCGATCCATATATTCAACGTGGACTCGATCACAATCCCAGTGGGTTCCTCTGCAGAAACTGACTATCTGCTGCTACAATTCATATGGGAATTCGAGGATCTCAGTAACCAAACCGTACTTGAAATAGAAGAACAGTTTGAGAGGACTTGTAATTCTCAATTTCAAACCTTACAACTGTATCTCCAGGTGAGATTAGAGGCCATTTTTAAGTTATAATTGTGTTTATCCTTATTTTCTAAATTCTGTACAATGAATATACCTGTTAGAATAAGAAATTTAAAAAGTAAGGTATCTTTTAAAACATGCAAACCTATTCATTCATTGGGAAAAAAATATTTTGACTATAAAGAAGTAAACAAATATCTAGTGAAAAAGGACTATTTAAAAACAAGAGTGCATTTACATTTTTTGTAAATTGGAAACTGAAAAGCACAAACACATCAAGTTTCTAGGGAGAGTGTTGCAACATATTAATTGTTATTTCCAAAATTCTAATTGAACAATGAAAACTCAAGAAAGAGAAAATCTTGATTGACAGCCAACTGCAAACACATGGAGAGCAAAGGCCTAGAAATCACAGTTCCTTTAACTCTGCTACTAACTCAATAGGAGAGGAAATTCCTCAGTGAGGGGACAGTGGAATCCCATGCATAAGACAGGATACACAGTACAAACTGCACTAGAATTGGGGGTGATTTCCATAGAAGAATTCTAAAGTTACAACATTGATGAAAAACTATAAAAACACTGACAGACAGATTAAAACACACAGTCATATATATTATATAAAAACATATGAAGTCTGCCCCCATGTTGCATAGAAATACAAACATATTTGTTCATTTATGGGCACTGATTACTTTATCCCAGGTAGAATATTTCAACTAAAATAGATAATCAATAATACACTCCTCTTGTCAAAACTAGTTGATAAGTTACTCTGCTATGTATGCATAATGTGTCTAAGATAGATTTAAAATTAGTGAAAAAGATTTTTGTATGGTTTCTTGAACCCTTCTCAAAACACCAAGCTTAATTTTAAAATAAATCTGAGCAGTATTTCTATATGATCTTTTCCCTTGTGAAATGAACAACACAGTCTGTTGTCAAAATTCTTTCCTTACAATGATTCACGAGCACCGTATACTCACAAAACTGCTGGACAGCAAGGCACTATCCAGACACTGTGACAAATCAAATGAAACACAAGGAAGACAGTGACCCTATTCTGCAGGACTTATAATCTGTTCCAACACCGGGTTTTTATTTGATTTGTTTGATTGGTTAGAAAAATAAAATCACTCAAGTACATTCTTCTTTGAGCATTATGTAAATCATGACTCTCTTTTTAGTGTCATGAGCAGGAAAGACTTGAGTATGAATTGATTAGATCAACTAGGCACAATCATCGCTGGAGCCTGTGTAATAAATAAGTACGTGAGATCTAAAATAAACCTACACAGATCTCTGCAAGGAAAATGAAGAGGTGAGTTCCCCAATGAGAAAACAAACAATCAAGAAATCAAAAAAGGAAAACTTTTTCATTAATGATTCCAGGCAGTAGTGGAGCATGGTGGTGAAGATCACAAATGCTGGGGACAAACATGAGGGTCTGAAATCCCACAGCACTGGGTAGCTGTGACACTGATATTTCAGTGAAATTTTCTGCACCTCAGTCTCCTATCCATAGACTGGGGACAGCCACAGCACCCATCTCCTAGAACAGTCTTAAGAATTAAGTTATTTTTTATATAAAAGTTTAAATAAAATACCTCAGATTTTAAATATTACCCCAAAAGCTCAAGGAACAAAGAAAACAGTGATAAATTGGAGTTCATCAAATGTTAAAAATTTGCTTCAAAGGACACCATCCAGAAGGTGAAAAAACATCAGAGAGGAGAAAATTTTTTCAAATTATTTATCTGATTAAGTATTTGTATCTTCAAATAAAAGAAAAAACTCCTACAACTCAACAAGAAAAAGAGAACTCAATTAAAATGTGTATAAAGTATCTGAAAATGTATTTTTCAAAGAAAATATACAAATGGCCAATAAGCACAATCAAACGATGTTCAATATCATTAGCTGTAAAAGAAATCAAGTCAAAACCACTAGGAGAAACCGCTTCACACTTACTACAATAGGTTATAATAAAAAAAATGTGTAACAAGCACTAATGAAGACACAGAGGAAGCGGAGCGCGCAGCCCTTGCTTTTGAGGATGTAACACAGGGTGGCCACTTTAGAAAACAGCCTGGCAGGTCCTCAGAGAGTTGAACATTTGGTTTATGAATGACCCAGCATTTCTGCTCTCTGGTCACACAAGTAAGAGAACTGAAAACAAATGTCCACATAAAAATTCCTACAGGAGTATTCACGGCGCCATTACTCTTCACAAACAAAAAGCAGACACAACACAAACGACTATCACCTGATGAATGGGTAAACAGTAGGGCCCAGATATACAGTAGAATATAATTCAGCAATAGCAAAGCATAGAGTACTGACCCAGGCCACAACCTGGAAATACATTGAAAAAGTTACTCAGTGTGAAAGAAGTCAGTCACAATAGACAGTTCCATTTACATGAAATAACTTGTTTTACATGAAATGTCCAGCACAGGCACATCCATAGAGAGAGAACAATGGCTGCCTGGGGCTGGGGGAGGATGAGGAAGATGGGAATGACTGCTTGTGCATACAGGGCTTCCTGTTGGGGGATGAAAATATTCTAAGATTGACTGCGATGCACAATTCTGGGCTTTGAGTAAAAACCGCTGCACATTTTAATGGGTGAATTGTATTAAAACTGTTAAGGACAAAAGCACCTAGGGCCAGAACCTTCAAATAGTAAATGCAAATTGCTAACTTTTATTACAGGAAGAAGAAACTGCCCTCAGCATGAAAGCAGGAGATCGGCAAATATGGGTTAACAGAATTGGACAAGAGCATTTCACTTGAAAGAGTTGCTGAGTGTACACGAAATATTCAGAAATAGGAAAATCAGCTTGACATCACGAAGAAGCATTCTGCTTCAAATGCAGATCAAGGATTCGGCAAGCCCAGCTGCTAGAAATAACCAGAGAAGAAACCTGGTTCTTACAACAAGCACCAGAGCCAACAAGGAAATGGTGGTGAGGAAAGCAGGCAGCCAAAAATCTGGAACAGTTTGCTACAAATAATTTCTCCACTGAAAATTCAAAAATAAAATGAAAGTGATGCAATGCTGAGCTGGCCTCACGTTAAAGGGCTTCCTCTGCTGCTCGACAGTTCTGTAACCCCGAATGAGAGACTCAGGAGAATCAGCATGGCTCCTGGCAGTCCCCAAGTGACTGCCCTCCAGCACGTTTACCACCATCACATCTGCCAGGGTTGTATTGCAGAGAAGAGACCAACTTCTAAAAGGCACAGGAAATGTTTACCAGGGAAGAAAAGGCTGCTGTCAGTCCTGGGACAGAGGCAGTGTGAGCAGAGGCCAGAAGGCTGCAGGTGAACTGGAGCAGACCTGGGGCAGGAAGGGACCACGGAAGAGCAGATCTCAATTTTCTACTCTCTCTCCCTCGGGTAGGAGAGATAAAGCCTGCATCCTTCTCACCTGGAACTGTGGGTTCTGGCTGGCAGAAGTCTTACGTACAGGGAATGAATACTCAAGACTCTGTGGAAAAAGTCACGAAAGAGAGAGGGCGTAGGGACCCAACTCCACGAGCCTCTCAAATGATCCCATATTTATTGTGTATAATCAAAGGAAAACGTCATTAACAGTTGTGTGATAGTAAGCAGGAACTTGGGGAAAGAAGGATGAGACAGAGATTGTAGAATCCACCATGAGTACAAAGGCTTAGTGTATCTTTAGGTAAGTCATGGGGTGAGGGGAATAAGATACATTCTTTAGACATGTGAATTACAAAGCAGACCACCAGACCAGCTAGGTCCTTGCTTGGGGGATAATAGAGTATCTAACTGCACACAAGCCCAGCCTTTATAGCTGTGGGCCTGGGTCATTGCTTTGCGATGAGCAGAGTGCTATCTAAAACATCATCTACGCAAGCAAAGCATTATCTCTGCTTTTTAAGGCAAGGAGACAGGAGTGAGGATGCACAGGCACTTGCTTGCAAAGCAGTTACTAAGCATACGTTTTCTTCTTAAATTTGACAGGCGGCTGGGGTCTGTTACAATTTGTTAACCCAATCATGGGCTCCCACATGGAACCATTATGGAGGACACCCTAAGGTGACAAATCCTGGCTCTGGGTCTTTTCCTGCCAGCTTCAGCCACTCTAGCAGAGTCTAGGCACATTCCTGAATAATGATCATACAGAACCACCCACACTGTTAACTCCTGGTGCTTGAAACTTAATTTTAGCTCTACACAACTTAACGTAGAAAAGTTTCAGAAATAAAAGATATTATATTTACTTTATATCTCATCATAGGACTGATTTTTCTGATTGCTCTAAGCTGCTTCTTCTTGGTAAAGCACCTAATTCTGCAGGTGAATTCAGTACTTTCTTTGGGCATAACTAGCCAGTTTGGGCTCGCTAACTTCTATTGGTCAAATACCGATACACTTAATTGATTTCATTGTTCATCAATTTCAGCTGGGAGCAGAGGGAGTGTCACTCTGTTCCTCAGCCCACCCTCAACCCTTATCATCAGCAACTCAGGCCTCCGGAAACCAAAAAAAGCTTTTGTTTCCCTTCTACAGTTTCAACAAACCCAACAGGATACATAAGCCTGGAGAAAGAATTCAACACAAATGTTAAAACAAAAATCAATAAACCTGAAGCAACTCCATCTCCGAATCATGATACACAATGACATGAGATTAAGTGTGTCAGGCCCAAAGCATGGGTGAGCCTGACCACCTGATTTCTATTCTTCAAAGGAAGGAAAGTTTTCCTATTTTTTATTATCACTCTGTCATTGTTTCTGATTAAGCCAAAAACTAGTTTATGAAATAATTAAGCATTGAAATAACAGATTTTTGTTGTATCAATTACAGAAGGCATTCAGAGGTGTTAGGAAAAACCACCTCTGTAAAAAATGCAAAATTTCTTCCACTGTGAAGAACACGTATACAAAATGCAACAGAGAATTCAAGCTCTTGTGGAGAGGAGCAAAAGCCACAGAATCAAAGCAAAGTCATTACTATGAGTCAACTCAAAATTCACTGGACAATCATGTTCAATGCATTCAATGAAATTTAAAGGCATACTGCAAACCATACACTTAATGATCTGCAGGCTAGAGGAAGAATTTCTCTCTTTAACAGACAAGAGTAATCAATAGGGTGCCCCACCAAACAAGGACCAAAGAACAATCAGGTTTTTAACAGTTCTGATATATCAGCATTTTCTAAAGATCAAAATCCAGAAATTTTAAACATTGATTCACACCACAATGAAACAAGCACTTAAAAAAAAAGAAAAGAAAATAAGCACATAGAACATGTACATAGATCAATGAGAATTTCTTGAGACGCTGGAAGAAACAGGCTATAGTCTTTTACTTGAGAAATAAAACTACTTTGAAAGATAAATGCTAAAACACATTTCATCATTCATGTTGCCTTGAAAAATCTGAGGCACTTGTATCTGATTAGAAAAGCAATTCTGAGTAATAGTGTGTTACAATTCAGAGCCAGTTTGCTTTAGAAGAAAAGAGAAAAGAAAAGCTACCGTTTCTCATATACTGCACAAAGTGTGAAGTGTCTCCCTGCCTCTTTCTCCTCCCGTTTTCTAAGCTCATGCTTCCCAACCCTTCTGAAACAAGTATGAGAACCTCTTATTCCCGCCAATATGCCAAATGACAAAAGAAAATCAATTTATTTGTGTAAGGATATGCTTAAACCTTGAACTGGAAGAGAAAGATATCAGAAGTCTATATGGAACTTATTTCTACATTCCTGAAATCACACACACAAACGTTCACACAGACACAGACACAGACACATACCCCCTGGATTACTGGGAAATTCACAAGCTTAGGATTTCCATCTTCTAGAAGATAACTTTGTAGTTAGTTTAAAATACAAAACTGTCAGCTTTGGAAAGCCTTGATCACCTGCTAAACCACCCAAATATCAAAGAGACCCAATTAGCCTTCTCGGTAGAATGTAATTTCCCATGATGGCAAAACATACCCTAAAAAGTCCTGGATCTAAGTCTCGTGTTTATCACTAGCTATGATCGTTTTTAAGCACATTAACAGATTCAGAAACTTATGTCTCAACAGCATTTATTCTTATTGAAATAGTATACGTGTTCATTTGCCTATACAGAGACCAGGTCCCATGATGGAGTTTAAGAGCTATTTTGTGTATTGCAATATTTATTTTTAAGTGCAGAAAAGGAGGGTGGGTATTACTCAGCTGTAGAGCACCTGCATAGCATGCACAATGTCCTGGCTTCAGTCCCCAGTACCTCAAAAAAAAAATAAATAAAATAAGGGCATATTTAAAAATGAGTAAAGTTATAAAAAAATGCAGACTAAAAACCACTGCAATCTAGGAGACACAATTACAATAAAAAAAAACAAGAGTTTCTATCAATTATTGGCTATTTGCCAATCGCAGAGACAACCAGAAATCACACCTGATAACCATCACGTGTGATTCTCAGCAACCCTACTAAGTAGACACGGATGGGAAACCAGGCTCTGCAGATGAGGAGACGGAGCTCAGAGGAGCCGGGGACGCTGACCGTCCTGCTTCCCGTGACACCACATCAGCCCAGGGCAAGCGCTGACGGAGCTGCAATGAGGGGACACCCAGCTGCATGGAACCTTGGGGCACTGGGGAGTCCCAGAAAACACTAAAAACTGTTCAGTGAAAAACCAGCTCAAATATAATACACTGTGCCACATTCTTTAAACAGGGAACATGAGTGAGACCTTTTTGATGCCTCCGTGTCCTTTCTGCCATCGTCAGTTACTTGCCCTCACAGCGTGACCAGTGATGAACTGGACCCCATATGAAGCGCACTCAGATGGCAGAGCATTTGAAGCTGTTTTATGAAGTTTGTAAGACTCTGTCTGTGCCTCACACAGGCGGTCATCCATCACTTCTCACCGGTGTGGATGTACCACCTGAAATCACTCCTTTCTGCTTTTTAAAATCCCTTCATCTACTCCAGACTTTTCAATAGCAAAGAAGCAGCTAAACCACAGACAGTGGACAGCTTTTCACCAAATTTCTTGAACAGCCCATCGGACTACCTGGAAGCCCTTTACTTTTATTAAACCCACTTCCAGGTACTTCATCATTTTCGGATTGGTGGACTTGGCCTCTGACTGAGCTACTCAGAGAGCTCCCAGCCTCACATCCGTGAGAGGACCCTGCTGTTGGGAGAAATCAGTGAGAAAGGCGTACATCCCCCAGTCATGTCTGCATGGCTAGAAGTGCCACAACGTGCTAAAAATTTATACCATCATAACCCCTGGGCTCCCATGGACTGGTTTCACATTAACCAAACTCATGAGACACTGATGCAAGAAAACCAGAAATTTAACTTATTAATGTAACAGAAGATGTGAAACTATGAACCAGACGGCAATATCAGAGTTCAACCATGAGTATATGTTCTCCTCCACGGCCCAAACACGGGCAGGCAGTCACATGGCAAGTGTGGACAGAAGCAGAGCAGGAAGGATTTCTAGATGAATTCAATGGACTAAATTTCTGTTATACCAACAGATCTGCTGCCTGGAAAACAATTAATTCTAATCACGGTGCACTCTTCGTGGACAGTTGCCGAGACACGACTGTGAGCACCTGTGTAACTCTCCTTTCCCTGTCCTTTCTGGGCTAATTGATGCACAGACGTACAGAAATCGAGGGATGCAGATACATCTAAACACCCAAAGCCCATTCTGGGAGCCACAATACCATACAGCCAGGGTTAAAATACTTGCTCTGCCACTTACTAGTTCTGTGACCTTGGTCAACTTACCCTCTGTGTGCCTCAATTTCCACACTGTGAAACTGGGATAACAATCAAACCTTCCTTACTCGCTTGTTGAGAAGATTGAAGGATTCATTTCTGTAAAACGCTCAGAAAAGAATGTAGCACATTTTGGGTGCTCAACAAATGTCAAATTAATATTACAGTGGTTTACAAGTCTCCTTCCTAATCATCTTCTGTGTTTCCTGGCTAGACTAATACCCAAAGGAAATTCTTATTTCTCCTTTTATAAACTCATGGGATGAACCCTTCTGTTCCATCCCACCACCTGTTTAAACTGATGGAAGGGATACCTCCTCCCCACTCCTCTGGGCCATGCAGAGTGCTACTCCCTTCACAGCCCTGACCCCTGGCCCACAGCTAGCCCTCCTCACATTAACAGATTGAGTTGTGATTCCGGGGAGACAAGCAGGGCATGTGAAACCCTTCCTTTCCCTCCAGTGTTGACTACCCTAGGGAAGCACCCTGGATGCTCAGCTCCATTGCAGAACAGCCCTGTGCATGATGGGGCTCATTCTCTCAAGGGAAGGCTTGCTGTGGCCCAGAGATACCTGGGACAGGGTGAGTCTCTACTTCTGGGACACAGTATCATGACACTCATTTATCCACAGCCCTGAAGTTCATGGAGAACGTGGCTTCATCAGTAACAAAGAAGACATTTATCGCCTGCCTACTCTTTTGTGTCATCTCTCAGTTGGCTGCTGGAGACAACATGTGTATAAGTATTGGTTCCCCTTAGGCCCCAACATATATGAAGTAACAAAAATTTCTGTGGCTTAACGTTGGTCCAGGGCGACTGTGTAACAGTTCTGACTCTGCTGATGCTAAATTATGGGTGTAGGAATTATGGAACGTCCTCAAATATCTTTCATCATAAAATCAGCTTTTCTTATTTTCTTGTTTCTTTGTAATTACCAAAGACTATAAAATGATGGCTGCACACAAAACAGCAGCTAAAGTTTATGAGCTCTCTTGACATACCCACTGTGGTAAACATGTTACATAATTACTAATTCTCACAATTCTACAAAGCAGATATGAGTGTCCCCTTCTCACAGACGAGGGGAAAACTCCGAACGAGCTGACTCAGGATCACATGGTTCAGTGTCAGCACGTGCAGGCAAACCCAAGTCAAGAAACTACACCCCATCATATATGTACCAAATCAACTCCCACCAATTAACACACAGCGGCGGGGTCAATACTCAGGGAACTCAACACACCTTTCAGCTTTATGGTGCTCCAGAGGCAGCTTCTAGCTGTTTTATAATATCCCGGCTCACTGGTTTCTAACACTAGAAGAAAAGCCCGATTTTGCCATTGTTTGCACAGCAAGTCTGAAATGTTCACAGCGAGATAAAAGAATAAAACTATGATATAAGCAGAAAAAATTTTCCAGGTAGAAAGACATAATGGACGTTGTGCTATTCTGAAGCATTAAGCAAAGGAATCAAAATAAAATCACATTGTTTAAGCCTTATTTTACAAACAGAAAAATTAAGACTGTAAAAAGTTGCAACAGCGCCACCTATGGCTAAAAAGACCTTCCAGGTTGCCGGGAAACATGCAACACAAAAATTGACTGTAAGATGAGAAACGAGAATCAGATAACTAGAAGCTTATGTAGCATATACTGCACTTTGCTTCGGGGGGATGGAGGGGTATTCAGTATTTAATCTGATATTGCTAATACTCCTAAATATAAACAAAAGACATAGGCTCATGGAAGCTCATCTTAGAAGAGGAAAGAATCCAGTCCAGCCACTTCATTTTACACGAGGGGAGACTGAGACCTGAGATCTGTCCTCCTGGCAATCAGCAGCAAAGCTCTCCTAGGTCTCATGTCTTGCACTGTAGTAAAAACCAACAGAACTGTACTAGGCCTATATTCATAAAAGTCACGTCTGTATTTTTCCAACAGTAGGTAATCTAAGTATCTTGCAAAATACTTCTCAAAGAGCCAGGAAATCATAGAAGGTTATTGAAATACAAAAACATTTATTTACATATTAAAACAGCATGAGCTTTATTCTCTCTATTAAAAAAGTGACATGTCAAATCAAAATTTTGAAATTTTAAAACCTGAAAAGAGTGCAGAAAAAAATCAAAATTTTCTTTAGTCACAAAAGAGAGAAGCTTATTCCCTGATAATAATCAATGTGGATTTTTCTAAACTTAATGGTTCTGGTCAGAATCCCGAGAAATTAAATGTCTGATGGATGGTTACACGGCAACATGAATTCTGAGCTTACATTCTGTGTAAATAATCTTCAAGGTCGTCTGCTTAAGGCAATTTAAGTAGTCCCTGTCTCACTAGAATGACACAGATTTCATTAAAGCTTCATACTGCACTTAAAAAAAACAATCCTAGTTACTTTAAGCCATATTAATGTATATCATATATACACATATTGAATATGCATCAGAAATAAGCTACCCTTTTTAGTATTCAGAGTTGATACTTCTAAACTATCAGTCACTGTGAAAGCACATTTTTATTAAGCACCTCTACGGTGCTTTGTATACAAGGCGTCCAGCTCTCACAGTCAGACAAGGTAAACCATATTACTCAAATTTCACAAATGACGAAATATACTTAAGCCATGTAAACAACTAAGATATTCATCATCAGGAAAGAAAAGAGTAAGGATTTTACTTACAATACTCACTGACAAAGTTTTCTTTCATACTAAGACTACATAAAACAAATTCAGTGTTTGGAAATTTTTCAGTAAATAAGCACCACTAGAAAAAACAAGTAACATCATTAGCAACAGTTGGACTTTCAAAGACCACTTCTCTCTTGCACAATAGTTATTTTAAATGTTTTGTTTTTAGTTCTCACAAAGCACTAAATTAAAAAACTATTTCCTTTACAGTCATTACCTGAGAATAAAACATTTGTGAAAATGTACAATTTTAATTTATGCCACTCTGCCTCTCATTCTCACTGGTGTCTCTCCTTTGAAGACCTCATCAGGCTGAGATAGCTAAAATCGGTCATTTATGGGCTCACAGGAGTTCGGGAAAACACTCAACGGGAAGCTGATTAGAGGAGCAATTGAGAATTCATCCTGTGCAGCCTGGATTCCAGCATCGAGCTAGCCACCGCCAGCTGCGTGTCATTTGGGGAAAGCTGACCCATCTCTCAATCCCTCAGCTACAAAAAAGGAGACACTGATACCTACAATCAAACACTTGCTATGAAGTAAAATATGAGCAAAGCATTTTAGCCTCAGTTAGGCGTCCACTCACAGCGAGTTTGGTCATTATGATGATGAGGATGGCTGTTAACAAATTAAGCTCGACCAAACAGGAGAAATCACCTTAAAGGAGAAACATTTTAAGTCCATGAGTATTTCCTTTTGGGTGGACTGTAGAATATTCTATAGATTTTTTTTTAATAAACCAAATTTTGTCCATTAATTGTAGATTTACAGGTTCATGGACAAGTCTCCAGAAAAATAATTAGAGGCCTCTAACCTCTGAAAATTAAGATGTAAATTTAAAAAAAAAATCAGGGAAGAGATTATACCTCATTTGGGAGAGTATGTGCTTAGCATGCATGAGGCCCTCAATTCAGTCCCCAGTAACTCCATCTCAAAACTTTGTTTTTTAAGAAATAGAGAATTAAAGCAAAAGGATGGAGGAATACGGAAATTTTTAGAGACTCATCTCAGATTTAAGATAGGGAAGAAACCATCCAATTCTCAGAAGAAATCTTGAGGACTATGTAAACTGGATCTGAGATGTCTAGTCTTTTAACATTATTCATGAAATCATATTACCAAGTCTTAAAACTACCTGATAACCCACAGTGGTGATACTGATCATAACAGCTACCATCACGTATCGAGCTCCGGCTAGGACTGCTCTGTTCTGACATCTCTACCCCTAAGGCCTCACCAGGCGGAGAGCACTAAATTCGGTCATTTATGAGCATCTCGTGTAAGTCCTCCATTTGTGCTTCTCACTCTCCCCTCACCAGCTCCTCTGAGGGAAGCACTGTTATCATCTTCCCCACCCGCAGATAAGGCCACTGAGGCACAGACACTAAACCCGTTCCAGGCCACATTGGAATTAAAGGACGTCTGTATTTCTGCTGTTTTGCTTTTGACAAAGGAATCTGAGATATCAATTCAAAGCAGACTGTTAAATAATCAAGTCTGTCAGGTCTTCACCTCAAAGAGCAGATACTATAAATTCCTGATGTAGGATGAGGCTGCCGTCACAAACTGACTCAGCTTGAAATTAATATCCAAGATGAAGCAGCGGATACACGTAAATATTCACGATTGTCAAGTCTGCCCACGGGTCTGGGCCCTTCACTGCCTGAAAGGGGGTGAAATCCCCACCCGTGTCTGGGAGGGAAGCGCGGCTCTTCCCGGGCTCACCCAGGCTTCATAGGCTATTTACCCCCACAGACTAGCCTCAACGGTTAAAAGCTCTCAAGATTTTTACACCAGGCAAAACTGAAAGACATTTCTGTAGATGGAGCACTTTCTCAGGCTTAAATTTTTTTGCCTACACTCAGCCAGAGGGAGAAAAGAAACAGGACTCTACAAAGTCCTGACCCTCACCACTCACAGGAGTAGAATGACCACAGCAGAAGATGGCCCTTCACATTGCAGGATGTGAACAAAATAAAGATGCCCCAACAACAGGCACTCCCAGACACAGCACTCAGCAGTATTCTGCACAATCACAGTTGTGCAGCCCTCAACACCTTCTATTTCCAGAACACTCCATCAGCCCAAAAGAATCCCCCTATCACTAGCATTCACTCCGTAATCCCCCTCCACCCAGCCCCTTCCAACCATCACCTGCTCTCTGCCTCTGCATGTGCCTTTTCTGGGCTTTTCAGATCACTGAAATCAACAATATCTGGCCGTTTGTGTCTGCTTCCTTTCAATTAACATGCTGTTAGCAAGGCTTGTATATTTTGAAGTGGCATCAGCATCTCTTTATTTTTTTTTTTTTTGGAAACGTTAAAGATTATTAGAAGGTGGTAAGTACTATCAAAAAGAGTAGAGTGGAGCATAAGTGATTGTGTTTCAAAGGGAAAAGTGTGGGTTGAACAGTCAGGGTGGACTTCCCAAAACAGGTGGCATTTTTCATTTTCCTCTTTTTTTTTTCTTTTTTATTCACTCTTACGTGTGAATAATGTTCCACTACATGGAGATACTACATTCTGTTCATCCATTCAGCAGCTATGTATGGACGAGGTCCAGAAGAATGAGTGTAAGGGGTGACTAGCATGGATGGCATTTAAGCAAAGGGCAAAATGTGTTTTCAAAAAAAAGCCAACAAACAGAGGCGCAAGGAAATTCAGTGCGTTTCTGAGCAAAGTGCTTGCTTGCTTCGGCAGGACTACCGTGCAGGGCTGGGGCGGATATTGGCAGGAATCACGGTGAGGGAGTCACCTGAGAAGACATCCCACTGCAAGCAGCTCAGCCAATCCTCCTCCCTCATCCTGTATTGTTAGAGCAATGTTTCTAGGTTACTCTTATTTCAATTAATAGCATTTAACTGTACGTCTGATCATCACCATCAGACCACATTACCTCCAAGTCACAGAAAATCATTCACTGACCGGAGCAGCACCAGGACATAATGGTGATGGATTAGGGAGTCCTGCAGCATTCCAGCCTGCAGGCACAAACCCCACATGTGCCCTGGTGATGTCCAGAAAATAAAATGCATGGAAATATCTCACTGCTGGAACACGACATCTGCCCTCAAATTGCCCGAAAATCATGCTGGCAAAGCACTACTCAACCTTCTCAGTACAAAAAAAAAAAAAAAGCTAAGAAGGCAAATTTAGGCTCTTCCATTGAAAACCAGCAGCCACCACTGCCAGTATTTGAGCTGGAATGCTCCTGACTTTGAAAACCACTGCGCAGTTACATTTCAAACGTGAAACTCATATATATATATACCACGTAGATGATATTGCAGTAGGATTTTTCTTTTCAAAATTTCCAGTTGCAAAATTAGCACAAGAAAGTTTATGTTTAGGCTTTAAAAAAAATCAATTATCCTCCATTTTCTTAATTTTGAACTTATTATTATTTTATAAATGGAGCTATGGTGCGTATTTAAAACCTTTTGATTTCTGAAAACAAGACGTTTATGACCTCACTATTTCAGAGCAAACTTTAACGATTCTTTGAGAGGTGGGGCCTGGGGTGCTCACTAACAGCTCTTTAAATACTGACAAGGATGTGCTATTAAGTAATACAAAGGCTCTAAGTCCACATTAGCTCAGAAAGCAAAGAAACCACACCAAAGACTTCCTTAAATATTTTATATATTCCTATTCTTTTGAATATTAAAGCTCTTAAAACATATGATTTTTTTTTGAAAAAGACAACAGCTGTAATAATTTTCCTCTCACCAAGAAAGCAATCTTTATCAGGAATAAAAACCCCTATGGAAATCGAAATGACAGGACGTTTCTAGCTAAGTGAACACCCAGATCTGAACACAAACCTAAATCCTATCAGATCTCACTCGAAGGAGCTCTACAAAGGCCTGGGCAACCCTGGAGATTAGCTCTTTTGTTCCAAATGTTGGCTGAGCTAAGATAATCACACTAGGCATGGAAAGAGAGAAGAGGAATGTCCACCTGGCAGCCTCCATCAGTTTTCTTCCAGCCACAAGGTGCCTCTAGGGCAGCCCCGCTAACAAGTCCCCCATAAGAAAAGCCGGCATCCACACTGCCCCTGCCGTCCCCAAGTAGCCCCGAAGCCCATATCCCAGCCTGTGAATGGTCTTCAAATGATCCCCCAGTTGGTGGCACCCTCCACCTCTTCCCCGCTACACACACACACAAAGCCACGACAGCCTACCCAAAGCACAAATTTGATTACATCAACCCCACTTCAAACAGTTCAGAGGCTCCCTGGTAGAGTTCTAGCCCCACCCCAGACCCTGCTCGCCCAGCCTCATCTCAGTACATAGGTCCCCAGTGACCTCAGGAGCCCCCTGACCTGCTCCTACTTCCCACTTGCCTCCAGGTTCATTTTGACTGTTTCCCAAGGAAGCCTTCCCTCCCTCCAACCTCCACAATTTGTTCCTCTCTTCCTAGAACATTCTAGGCTAACTGACAACGCTAAGCTCTCAAGAAGCAAATACATTTTGCTTATTTATGTGGCTACACTCTCTCTCCCCTAGACTCACTGAAGTGCACGTGTTATGAATAAATGAATGACGGGTTGGATCTCAAAGGGACAGACATACCTGCTCTCACCCGTCCCGACCCTTTTGTCTGTAGTATATCAGAAGCAAAACCAGAAGTACCTTCCCTGAGGGTCACTTCTGTTGACACCCTTCACTGCCTACTGTGTCAGTTCTAGTAAAACTCAACTTCTTCCAAAGCCCTACACCCCGGACTCTCTCCAGTGTCCTCCCCAGCAGGGGCTCCCTCCACCCTGGACCGCACAGGGCACTCTCCCCGGGTCCCCACGCCAAAAGCCTCCAGGCCTCTGCCCGGGCTGCACCTGCGACCTGAGCCACATTCTTGACTCCTTCTCTTGGCTGACTCTTACTCTGTCCTCACAACTGAATGTACAGCCCATTTCTTCCAGGAAGTCCTCTCTGATAATGTCCTTTAAGTCTTGTCTGGGCTCTATCTATAGCAGCAGTACATGGTGACCAACTGGGTGTTTGCCCGCTCCTTTGAGACCACGAACACTTGGGAACCACGTGGGAAGGAGTGAGAGATTACAAGACAGGTGGGGGAATCAAAAAGCAGAAATCACAGCCCAAGTCCCAAATTCAAGGATACTTTCTCAGAAAAAAGTATAAACTATTTCACACGTGTGCCATTTGGCTACTATTTTTGTGGCTTGTGGACAGCAAGAACTTGGTGTTCTAGCCCAAAACCCAGGTTACATGCAAAGAAATGTATATATTCTTATCCAAAGGAAACCAGAGCTGCTCAACAACAGTTTTCATTTAGAACTGAAAGGAAATTTGATAAAGGCAATCTCTCTCTCTCTCTTCTTTCTTTTCTGGAATCATATAATTTTAGAAGTATTTGTGTGACTAACAGACAGCTACAGCCCGTGATTCTGCACTGAAGTGTTTGAGGCTGAGGAAGCCTAGATTACATTCACTCTGTAAATGCAATCACAATAACACACTGATAGGTGCCGTGAGTGGTGGAGCTGATGTTCCAAAGCAGGCAACATTATTCTGTAAGAGAACTCTAAATAGAAAGTAAGAAATGCAATGTCCTGTACTCAATTTCATTTGCTATATGGGCCATTAACTGATAGTATATCTTGACTAATGAAACCCAAAAATAAATTGTCAACTTCGATTTTCTTCATCTGACCGTTTTATGCTAACATCGGATATTAAACTCTCACTCCATATGGAAAGCTCAGGCCTACGCTGCAGCACAGTTACATCCCGTGGAAGAAAGCCGACCAAGGGAGAACTGGAGAGTTTCCCTTCAGAAGCTGCAAAGTCTGGTTTTGCACCTGTA
Organism: Vicugna pacos; assembly: GCF_048564905.1. Taxonomy (NCBI): domain Eukaryota; kingdom Metazoa; phylum Chordata; class Mammalia; order Artiodactyla; family Camelidae; genus Vicugna; species Vicugna pacos. Next base: position 64,387,417 of record NW_027328740.1, on the reverse strand, counting down.
CACCATTTGCAACCACGTCATCATCAAAGGAGTTAGACGTTACCTCTCTGGGACGAAAATCACTGCGTGCTTCAGAACCATCAAAGAATGCTGAGCTTTGTGAAACAGTCCAGAGGCGCTTAAATCATACTTTTTCTGAAAGGCTCCAAAACTGACCCACTTCACCATTCCAGGTATAACAGGGAAGTACTGGAAACAGTAGAGAGAACATGCCCTTGAAGTCTGACAAGGCCCTGCTTGAATCCTGCTACAGCATTTACTAGTCGCTAAATGGACCAATTCTTTAACCCCTCTGAGAAGGCTTCCCAATCCCCAAAAGGGGGCTGCCACCGCCCACCTGGGAGGCATGGATGTGAATGAAACACGCAAGTAGGGCGGCCGACTGGTACCTGACACGGGGCCTGGCTAGTTTCCCTCCGCTGCCCTTCTCCCCCTTTAAACTTGCACTGTTCCCCCGGTAACGATCAAGCCCCCGGAACAGACTGCCCGTATCTTCTGTGTATCCCTGGATACATGCCTTACCCTTAGGAGGCCAGAAAAACAACTGCCTCCTCCCAAGTCACTTACAATGTTCTTAAGAGTCTGGGTATTTTTAACTCTATTTTTCAGGGAGACTATTCCAGAATTTTGCAAGCACCATTCTCCAGGTTGGCTCCCCTCCCAGTGCCCATCCCTTCTCACCTCAGATCCTCTGTCTGACTGCCTTCTGTTCATGGGAAAGCGAGTCCGGTAAGGTGGGGCTCCCTAGGCCTCCCTCCCTCCCTCACAGGTGATTGTGACTAACTTCTCCCCACTCCTCACTGCAACTCTAGCTTCTGAGGAGTCTACCCTCCCGTACCCTGCAGCCTCTGCACCTTCCCAAGACGCACACGTGGCCACGACCCTCCCTTCAGATTTCTTCCTGGCTGGCCCTGCCCAGCCCCTGGCCCCTTAAGGATAACTGGCATTGCTTTGAAAATGGCAAACGCCACTGACTGACACACCAGAGCTGTATGGTCTGGGCTTTCCTCCAACCAAGACACAGCCCTGCCCCCCTCAGTCTCAGTCTGCAGCTCTCGAGATGATCTAATTCACATGCAAGGCTGTGAACACCAGCTAAGAATGACGACTCCCAACGTGTATCTCTAGTCCGGCTCCTTCACCTGAGCCCCAGGCTCATCGACCCGAGTGCCTCTTTGAAGTCCTAATTTGGATGAAAAATGGCATCTTAAAAATGCCTCATGTCCACCATTTACTCTGGAATTCCATTCCTGTCAGGTATCTCCCAGACTCCCCATTTTAGTAACAGCCCCAGCACCCACCGAGGTGTCTGAGGTCACATTCAATTTCCACTGTTCCCTCCCCCAGGCCCTGCCCTGGAATCAGTCCTGTTATCTCCATCAATAAGCCCATCTCAAGTGTAGTTCTGTAGGGACCATGGCCGGAAACACACAAGCTCACAGCATGGTGCACTAACAGTCCTCCGTAGGGTGCTCCCTGGAGGGGGAGGCATCTCCTGCCGCTGTTCACCTCAGAAGGCAGTGGATTCTCACACAGGAGGCCCAGGAGAAGGGACTCAAGGTTCTCCCATGGTCTGAGCTTTGAAGGGCCCGAGGTCTGGGGGAGCTCCTAATTAGCAGACACACTTGCCAATGAGCAGATGAGGATGGGGGAACCCACGCAAGGCTGTTATCACTTCAACTCATGGGCTCTCAGGAGCCATGGGAAAGGCCTGTGTCCAGTGTACAGCCCAGCCATCACAGATCCCAGCCTGCATTTGCCAACCCGGACAGCCTAGACTCCATCTACTTGCGACACTTACTTCTGTTCTGTTCCCCACCCAGAATGTGATGGACTCATTCAGATATTCTGGCCTGTCTCAAGCGAGACAAATTCAGTGAAAAATGAAGTGTCCACATTTGGACCAGAGCATGAAAGGAGAAACAAGGCCTCATGGTCAGCATGATGGTGGTGGCCAAACAATTCCACCAGGTGAGATGAACCAGGGTAGGGTTGAGAATCCAAGGTCCTGGGTTGGACAAATCATCTTCCTTCATTGTTGACTGGGGTGTTGGGGACTGACTACCACAAACTAACGACACGTTAGGGGGCCCACGTGGTGGGCGTCAGCTGCAACAGAAACGGATTCAGCTCTTTACTGCCAACATGGGTTAAAAGTAAAGGCCGAGGCAGGAAGGTCTGCACGGCTGCTGAGGCAAACCACAGACCCAGCTCTGAATGCCCACTGGCTGGAGCAGAGAGGAAGCTACGGCCCTTTTAGCAGTCCCTTTGCCCAACAGATCCAGGTAAGCCAGCTACTTAGGAGAAGGCCATGTTGTCCTGATACTCAGAAAAACCAGCCTCGTAAAGGGAAAAAATACTGGCATGGATTTTAGACCCAATTCTGCCCATTTATGAAGGCAAAGTAAAGTAAATGGCACGGGGAAGTTGAATGCAAAAAAAAAAAAAATTAAGGAACCAAACGGTGACCGCTTCCTCCAACAGCATCCCCTGCAGCTGTCACCTCCGTGGCGGCCACATCCTCACCAGTGACCGCCGGCCAGGAAGCGACGTCACGCACGTCACACAGCGACAGCCAGGAACCGCGTGCTGAGCACGTTTGTGTAAAAGCAGGAATCGAGCAAAATGCTGCAGAGTTTCACCTTACAAGTTTAAATACTCCATGAAAAGAATCCCTGAGCAGCCGACTAAATCAATTCACATCTTACTTCTTCAAAACAATGAAACAAATTTAATAAGGGCGCATTTGTCACCAAATAAAAGGAGGACCAAACATGTTCCTCAAAAGCAAGGATTTCAACAGGTATCAAACACCAGTGGGTGATGAGCTAACAAAGCAAATATTCCAAAAAATTAGAAAATAAAAAATGACTAAGATAATAGATGGATCAAAACAGCTGTTAAGTTGTTGCTTTTTAAAGCGATGGAGACTGTACGGAGGGCAATCTGGCTATTTCAAATGCAGGGTGTGCACAGCCCACATTTTCAGAAGCAACAACATGCTCACTGGGCAGTACAAGTGAAAAAGGAGTAAAGAAAAAGGAAAAGAGGAACAAGAGAAAATTAGAATCACACAAGAACAAAAATGATTTTGACTGCATGTACAAGAATTTATGTGAGTGTGTGAGGCCAGGGACGCGGGGATGGTGAGGCCCAACCTCACCTCCTGCTCAAGGGAAAGCAGGGGCCTGAGGGGAGCGGCGCTGCCGGGGGACCACAACGTGTTCAGCTCCCCTAACCAAAATTCGACCTACAAGCGACTAGGCAGCTTTTGAGCTACAAATTATTGTCGCATTTCAGTCTGGACCGTTTTACTCACTTCCACCAAGAGTAGCAGGAGAGAATGAGGCTCTGCTCCTGCACCAAAGCATTGTTTAAAAAATTAATGACTGTGGAATAGTAAAAGAAACAATGGAGTAAAAGTGACTGGAGGAGAATGTGCTTGACCCGAGCTCACTGGCCGCGTTATCTCAATGACGTTCAGATGCTGGCTGAGCCCTTATGGTACCACAATAGACAGACCCACAAGGAGGCAGGTTTAATGCGCTGAACCACTGTGGGCTAAGTACACATCCGGCTACTCCGCCAAGTCCCAAGGGCAGACTTCAAAAGGCAAAAACAAGCTGGCATTCTCTGGTGGGTCTGCAGACTCAGAGACAAGCATTTGTTGAGCAAAAATGTCACCAGTGCCTCCTATGACAAAAGAAGTGGCACTGGCGTGGGGGCTGGGGCAGGGCTCCAGGCTTCCACTGCTCACTCACCAGTCTGTCCAGGGGGAGAAGGTGGTCCCTGCTTAGGTTTCGCTGATGCACCTACTTGACTAATGTCTGGGGCCTCAGCAGGAGTTGACAGATGAGGTGAACGGAGCGAGACTCTGTGTAGCACGGTGCTGGGAGCTATGCCCTCAGCAGTGCCCAGGCTCCTAAACATGCCAGCTCATCTCCAAGAAGCAGATGGGGAGTGCGGGCATGTAGATCACAGGGCCCTGTGAGGACAAGTACAGATCATGGCCACGACATGCCTCTCCTCTTCCTTAAGCCATAGAGGTATTTCTGGGGAGGAACAGAAAATTCATCCAGAGCCTGCTAGGTGGGCTCTCGCAGGTGGGACTAGTGTCCCCTGTGCTTCTCACTCACAGGGCTGGTCTAGACATTCTTTTTATTAATTCCCTAGCATCTTCTCCTCCAACTTACCAACAACCAGAAAGTAGGATCTGATCTTAGGTAAGTTCAAGAATCACAGAGCACCACCTCCAAAGCGGGCCCGGTAGCACATGCCAGGTCTTCTGACCGCCACCTGTGGGACCACCATGAGCCCTCTCCAGACTCAAGGACCGAGGCCGTAGGCCGGGGGGACACAGCTTCCCTCACTCACCCCAGCAAAGGGGGACCACGTCTCGGCAAAGGCATCTCACCCTCTTCAGCCCGAGGGAAAACATGATAGATATACGGGGAAACAGAGCAGAAGGTGGGGGGTAGGCAGCCCAGAAGAGCTCATCTGTACTTCCGAGGCAAAGTGGGGCCATTGACTTAATCACAGGGACAAAGTGGGAATGAACATTTCCCTGCTCTGTCCCATACACCGTGATACGCCTTTCCCTGCATAAGGAGTTCATTAGGAAGTCCCTGGCGGTGTTTCTGATGTCCTAACTTGGCATGGTGGCTGTCGGGCAGGAAGAGACGGCCTGAGCTGAAAAGGTGCTGGGCCTGGGAGGCAGGTGACAGCGGCTCCAGCCGCAGCTCAACCAGCGCCTCGTTCTGCCTCTCGGGGCTCAGCATCTCATCTATAAGCAAAGGGATGAGCATGTACCAGGACAGGCTGCGCAACAGAAATGAAATGAGAGCCATGTAAAGAAAGTTTCCCAGTTGCCACGTTTAAAATTTGAAACAAAGAAACAAACCAACAAACAAAAAACAAATACTAGAATGTGATTTTAAGAACAGATCTTACTTAATCTACTATATGTAAAATACTATTATTTTGACATGTAATCAATATAGGAAGTAGAGAGATAGTTTATGTACTTTTACTAGACAAGCCTCAGCGTCTGATGTGCATTTGACCTACAGTACATCTCAGCTGAGTCCAGCCTCCTCCCCAGTGCTCCTAGCATCAGTGGCTTTGGCTACTTTATTGGACAGCAACTCCAGGGGTCCCACCATGTTCCTGGCTGTAAAGCGGGAGTAAGTGTCCACACTAACCCTAAAAGGATCTCTCTGAAATAAAGGCGGATTCACTTTGAAATGTCTGGAAACCGGCGGGCTGCACCTCCCTCCCCCCTTGGCTACAAGATTGACTTCTCCCTTGCTGATCCCTTTCTGGATGTAGGGAAGCAATCCAGCACACAGCCAAGGTGGACTGGCTTCCAGGTAAACTTACCTGCTGTCTGTGTCCAGTCCCATGAAGTCCTCCTTCTCAAACGGGATGCAGGGGAGGGGGATCTTGTCCCCAGAATTCTTGGGGCCACCATCCAGCCACTTGGACTTGAGCAAGATGAAGAGTGACTCAGTGAAGTCCTCGATCCTCTTCTCCACCACCCTGCAGTACTCTTAGATTGAAGGCAACGTCGGTGCGCGTCTGCTCGGCTACCTCCCCATGCTGCACAAAGACAAAAAGCTGAGAGTCATTAAGCGATGCGCCATACAGCTCCTCTGCATGTGGAGCTTCTCGAAGGCCTTGGCAGAGAGACATTCGGTAATGGTGACAAGTCCCACGACCTTGGGGTGTTTCTGGAAGACGCTCCACCGATTCTCGGGCACATAGCGGTGCCTGTAGTGGATACAGAGTGTCCACTGGGAGCCACAAGGGCTGATATGGCTAACTGAGGTGAGTAGCTGATAGATGCAAAAGAAATTCTCCTCTGAGATGATCTCTATGGATTGGACCACAACGGGACGAGTCTGGTGGTCCTCAGCACACTGCACGTAGTCAGGGATGCTCATGTTGCAGGCCCTGCCGAGAGGGGAGAGGAGATCGAGGTACATTCTCTGCTGTGTGCTACGGGCCCATCTGGGTTGCGGTGACCTGGTGTGTACCAGCCAGAAGACAAGGGAAGCCAAAGCAAATCCAAGGGTACAGTTTGTCCTCAGAGTCTGCATATGGCTACTGTAGCTCGGATCACATTACCCAGCTTTTGGTCTAGGCTTCCTGCCTCTGCAGAGAAAGGTCATTTCTTATTTTCTATTTCCAAGCACCTAGCAAGGCCCTGATGCAAAGTCACTGCTCAAAAATGCTGAATAAAGAAATGAACAAAGGAAATGCTTCCCCAACCCCCTTCAGCAGAATATAAAGAGAAGGACCACAGTAGGATCAAAAGATCTGGATTCCTATTCAATTTATTTGAACTCCTAAGCTTCATAATAATGGATAAGAAAACTTGCCTTGGGGTAGAGGGTACTGTTCATTGGTGGAGCACATGCTTAGCATGTACGAGGTCCTGGGTTCAAACCCCAGTACCTCATTTTAAAAAATCAAACAAATAAATACACCTAATTTCCCTCCTGAAAAAGTATTTTTTAATTCAAAAGTCAAAAAACACCTTGCAATTGACACAACATTGTAAACTTGACTATACTTCAATTAAAAAAAAAGCCTTGCCTTACAAGAATATATCTGGATTACGGATGTTTGAAAATGTAAAATGCATAGGGTACCACCTGCATAAAAGGAGGTGACTGTACACATGTTCTATCCCTCCTTTATGAGTTATACTTCCTTTGGGGGGGTTATAACCTCTCAGAGCTAATTTTCTCAGATTAAAAAATATAAACATTACCTGATTCTCAGTACTGCTGAAGAATCAGATAACTCTATGAAAGCATCTGACCCACAGAGTTTACTCAATAAATGTTTGTTGAATGAATGAATAAACAAGCAAAGTGAATGCTGCTCCCTGTCACAAACCATCATAATGGTACTGCCTGGAAATCCCAAGCCCACGTTCACCCGACTCTGCATTAACAATGTGGGTGACCTGGACAGGCCTGCGTGCTTCACGAAGCCCCAGTTTAATCGTGAATAGAAATAAGGGCAATAACACAAACCTCAAATTGTTAGTGAGTCAGTAATGAATTGTACCCCAACACTGCATGATGGAACCATTAAGAAAACTGGGCAAAGGGTCCATAGGCCCTCTCCATATAATCTCTTACTACCACATGGGAATCTACATTACATCTCAAAATTAAAAGTCTAATATTGTAAAGAGGTTATCGAGGTTAGGTGAGCTCACTGTCTCAAATAAGGAACACACAGTACAAATAGGACAATGCCCAGCCCATGAGATACACTCAGTTAACATTCCCACTGAGCCCACTAGTCCCTCCAACTTCAGAGCAAGAGGATGGGTCCTCGTGGCAACAGGCCACAGCACCTGAAGCTAACAAAGCTAATGGTGTCCACTTAAAAGAGCCCCTGTCACCACCCTTGTTCTAATTTTCTATTTGTAATTTTTTTCTTTTCATTAAATTGGAACTCCAAATTGCATAGAATTCTTACCAGATATCATGATGGCAGCCCTTCAAAACCTGACCACAGAGATCATGATGGCAGCCCTTCTTGGTGAAACAATAAAATGAAAAGCCATTTCCACAAGACCTCTGTGTAAATCTACTAGGGAACTTCATCCTGGACTGAGGAAGAGGACTGGGGAGTAGGGGGTAAACTGGGACACGGAGAAATATGGGCCACCTGTCCCACAATGGACTTTAGACTCACCCTCACCCTCCAGGAACTTCTAAATACACACACACAGAGTGCTATGGACAAGAATTTTTTTTAAACAAATCCCTGAATCCCTAGCAGATCTTGTTTCTACCGAGACACAAATGTCTTATTTGTATAATGTTTCACAGAAGCCTTAAAATATTATCACCCCAACTTGACACATCAAGAAACTGAGGTAGAGAAGTTTATCACATTCTACAAGATTAGAGAGAGGCCACGTCAGACACCGTATTTAAATCCAAGTCCCTGCTCCGTTGCTCACACTAGAAAGTGTCACATACTGCCTCTTTCCTGCCCTCTCCCTGCAATAAATCTCTGAAGAGTCTTTTCTGTGTCACCTGCAATCAAAATCACATCAATTTTTCACAAAGAGCTATGTCACTCCTTGGAGGACATACCAAAATCTAAAGGGTTGGGTTGAGAGGAGATATTTGCATTTTCTGTTTCTCAAAGGAAACATGGCTTTAAAAGAAACTGAAAATTATTTATCTAGTCTAAGCGCTCATTGTGCACAGAAAGAAACGGAGGCTCAGAGGAGAAGAGGAAAGGGCGTTATTAACAAATATTGCCTCAGCGCAGCACTAAGCCAGCCCTGGGCACTTCTGGGGGAGGATCTGGAAGGCCCAGGAAAATGACTGTTAGAAAATAGAAAGAGAAGAAGAATATAAGGTCCCGTCTCTACACCACCATACCATGAATTTCCACCAAATTACCCAGTATGGGTGCAGCCAATAGTAAGGTTGTCTAAACAGGTTATTGAAACCTGGAATTCTCAACCATAGTGGAAATTCCAGCATTTACTGTGCTTTTTTCCCAGTTCAATCATCAATTCAGTGGGCATTCTGTACCAGGGACTACACGAGACCTGGAGTTCTCCCAAATAAAGATCTCTATTACCACGTGTGCAAACCACATAAAGGCAACCAGAAGAAAAGCGCCCACAGATAAGATGGAATTACTGAAACTGAAAGCAGCCAAAGAGCATATATTACTAGGAAAAATGGTGCTCCTATAAATGGACTCATGGACATAGAAAGCAAACTGTATTTAGCAGGCAGGAAAGGAGGGATTAACAGATACAAATTAGTAAATATAAAATAAATGACAAGGACCTGCTATATAACACAGGGAACTATATTCAATTTCTTGTAATGAGTTATACTAAAAACAATCTAAAACATATGTATATACATATGCATATGTTTATAACTGAATCTCTGCTGTACACCTGAAACTAACATTGTAAATTGACTACACTTAAATAAAAAATAATTTAAAAAATAAGTAAAAATAAAAGCAACGCCATTAAGAAAAAATAAAAGAACACTCTAATCCCCTTAGCTGTAGGTGGTGGAGAATTCTGGTTGTAAACACCAAGTCCACTGGATCACTCCAGCAATGGCTGTCACTCTTTCTGACCATCAGAGAGTCACTTGCTTCACTGAGGTTTCTTTTCTCTTCTGTGAAAGGCTACAGCTGCAACTAACGATGTATAGAATCTCATCATTCACAAGCCCAACAAGTAGTGAGGGCTTCCCATGGGCCAGGCTCTGGACAAAGGAAAATATAGGGTCCGAAATATATTCATGGGTAGAAGAAGTTTGTGCCATAAAGACGTTAATTCTTCCTGTTTTGATAGACAGATTCATTGCAATTCTGATTAGAATTCCTACCAGATTTTTCTTGGAATGTAACAAGTGAATTTATGGTCAAGATTAGCCAAGAAATTTCTTTAGAACCACCACTGGGGAGGGGTGGATAGGTCATTAATTTCCACTGCTCTTTCTGAAGTGATAAAAACGTTCTGGAATAATAATGGTTGCACAACTGTGAATATGCTAAAAGCTGCTGAATTTTACCATTTAAATGGATGTACTTCATGGTGTGTGAACTATATCACAATAACGCTGTTATATGAAAAAATATTTCTTGACAAATATTTTTCTTTTTATACCACTAGTCTGTCCCACAATTTAAGAAAAACAAAAAACCAATACAAACAAAACTGTGCCAGGAGTTCTTTAGGACTGCAATATCCCTGGGTCTCCAAGGCCTCTGGTGATGCTGTTCCTGTTAACACACACTAGCTGGGCTGGGCTAGCTAGGGACTGTAACTATCTTTTTAAAATTGACTGTCACACGTTTCACCCTTGGAGAGGGAAGGAAGGAGGATATCACAGCTTCATGCCTTCAGCTCATTTTTAACAGAACCAAGCCCTGCTTTCACCACTGTTAATCCCTCTCACTATAAAAACACGTGACATCAACAAGCACCGCCATCATAACACCTGAAAGTGTTCAAGATACTTACCTGCGGCAGAAACACTGAGGGAGGAGACAGAAGCTTGCTCAGCACTGATGCTCCCTTTTCCCGACTCCACCAGGTGAAGCTGGGCGCTACAGCCAGAGGCTCTCAGTCCGGGGAGCAGCACACACGCCACTGAGCTGGTCCTGAGGGAGGGTGAAAGGGAAAGGAGGGCAGCCCTAGGGGGGAGGGAAAGGGGGGGTGCGGGCTGCAGCCCCGCTCGGAGGCCAGCCCCAGCACCAGCATACGCCGCCCGCTCCCGTCCAGGTCCGCAGACCACGCCCGCCCGGGAAACAGCCCGCCCATTGGTGGGGACGGGCAGGAGGCCGAGGAGAGGAAGCCCGGGAGGAGAGGACTCGCGGGCGGGAGAGGGGAAGGGGACGCCAGCCGTGGACTGAGGGGATCCCGGCTGCGTGAGAGGTGGCAGGCGCACACCTGGACCTGGACAGCTGTGGCCGGGGCGCCGGGGCAGGTGGTGCTGTCAGAAGGGTCTGGCCAGAGAAATTCAGCTGAACACGGGCTGACTGGCGCCCTTGGGGGCTGTGAAAGGCGGATCACCCTCCCGAAGCCGCCTGAACCCTTTCCCTGGAGCCCCCCACCTTGCACTTCCACAGCCAGAAGCCCCGGCCCCAGGCAGGAACCAAAGGCCTAACGGGCGACAGAGTTGAGAAGCATTTGGGGCCAATCCCCGGCTCGGACATGGAGCTTCGAACCAGGGGACCACCAGGCACCGACAGCGCATGCGCAGGAGGGACATGGATCCTCTCTGGATTCTGCGAGAGAAGGTGGGACAGCGAGGGAGGGAGAAGATGGGAGCGGGTGGAGAAGAGGGGAAAAGTGGAGGGATACAGATGGACAGGAAGAGCAGAGAAGGGATGGGTCTGGATAGGGGAGTGTCGTAGCGGAGTTGGAGAGAAAAAGCTTTACCTCTAGGGCACCCTGAGATGGCAGACCTACCTCTGTACCCTTCTGTAACCGTTCAAGTCCCGCAGCTCATATTTTACCTCCCTGATCCAGCCCTCCATCAGATGCTTCTGCAGAAACACTACGGGGATCACACCCGTTGCCCCCATGCGGAGCTGGGTTTTCTGTTGCTCTGAGAACCAAGCACCCGCAGGTGTTGTCGCTCAGAACTTCCTTGGGAAGAGTACATATTCCCCTTTTACACGCTGGGAAACAGGCAGGAAGGATCACTGCCTTAGCTCCACTGTCCCAGGTGTTGGTCTGGAGGGGAGTGGTGTGGTACAAGATCAGAGCCCCAGACAGAGCAGACTGCCTGAGTGTTGGTGCATAGTCCCCATCCCTCCTGGGTAAACCATACCCCAACCTAGTGGAAACATCAAGGGCTCACAGTGGTTTCCTGGGGGTGGGAGAGCTGTCCTCATGTGAAGGAAAAGTCCAGCTGGGCTAACAAGCTAAGTCACAAATCTAAGTGTGATAAGTGTCGGTTTACTGATCTAAGTTCTGCTGGGCTATCTCGTAAATCTGAAGTTTAGTGTCAGTTTATTGGGCTAACAACCTAACTCGTAATTCCAAGCTCAACAAGTGTCAGTAATGTGAACTATTACAAATTGATAAGCTCCAGTGTACTGATTCCTTGCATTTTGTTCTTTGAGTCTTATTGGCTAATATCCCCTTACTTGTATTGAAGTCTTTAAAACCTCATGTGCACGTCTAGGAGGTGCTCAGAAATTCGGAGCAGAAGCCCCTCTGAGCCCGCCGGCATAATAATTCTGAGTACTCCAGCACTCCGATTGGTGCTTGTTTCTTGGCTGGCCTGTTTCCATAACACTCAGCTCCAGTGCCCTGCTTTCTAGGTAGATAGGAGTGTTACCAAGTCCAAATTCATTCTCCTCAGTGCAGGACAGGCCAATAAGTTTGGAAACCAGATATTGGGGCTTGGAATAGCAAGTTTCTGTAGACCTAGTTGGCAAACTAATGTTCTGGAAAACCATCTCCCCAAGTCACAATTCAGGCTCCTTTCCTACGCGCTTGGTTGTTGCAAACTTCTTAGTGTAGGAATTCCTTCTTGTTACAATCCTTTGTTCTTACAGCTATCTGCGTGGGTCAGATCCCTGTAAATCTCCAACAAAACAAACGTTATTTTCTATTCTGCAATTTGCTATCTTTTAATGAATGAAAAAATGTTAAATATCCTTAAAGGTCAGAGCTTCAGAATAAGCTCTCCTGTGTATTTCAGGCTCTAGGCAACAATTTTTTACAAGCAAGATGAAGCCTAGGAGACAGAGCATAGGGTTAAATTCAAAGGAACAGATCTAATATGGAGTCAGATTTGTTCTGTTCTATTACCCGGGCAGAAGCCACTTGAGGATTTAAATCTCTTTAAGTTAAAAATAACTAAAATTTTAAAGGAATTTACATACATAGGTGGGAATGTGCAAAGCATATCTGGAAAAGCACCCAAAAGATAGTAAACAGTGGCATCTCCAGACAGGGCTGAAAGAACAGAGGATGAGGGAAAACTTCTTTCACTTGTGTATTTTTGTGCTCTGTTTGAGTTTTTTTTTTTTAACCTTTTGCATGCATTTCTTTTTCAGTTAAAATAATGTGTAATGGAGTAAAGGAGTAACTAGCTTAGCAAATACAGCAGCCATGGAATCACTAAGTCATCACTTTTGATTTAAGCCAGAAAGCATTTATTGACTCTCTCCAATGTGCTCAGTCCTGTTTTAAGACTTCTTTTATTATAATAATAATAATAATAATAATAATAATAATTATTATTATTATTATTATTATACTATTATTATTTCTAGTACTATTACTATTACTATTATTACTATTATTTTATGAAATAATAACATGGTATACCTCACCCCTGCCCATGGCTGGTGGAAAACCAACTGAGTTTTTCTTGAGTTGTTTTCCAAGGAGTAGAGATGAGTTTATAAACAGAACACATCTTCAGGGCAAAACAGGCAGTGTGCATTACCAGCAGGCCAGACAGCAATGAAGGGTTTTCAATTGAGGCGCAAAGAAGCTGAGAGAGAAAGCCTCAAGGACACTACAAAAAGCTGCCCAAACTGCCATCTCCATGGTACTACTGAAATAGGAAAGAACAAATCTGACTCCACATTTGATCTGTTTCTTTGACTTTTACAAAGCCAAGTTAATATGCTCCGGTCTTTTCATGGGTTATGATGTCACAGAGGAAACGGACAGTTCAACAAGGAACCACTCTGCCGTGATCACGGAGCCGGGGAAAGGGATGGGTTGCAAGATGTATGAAGCAGCCGCAACTGTGCCCGTGCTTCTAGGCAGGTATCCAAAATCGCCTCGACAAGGTGTCAAACATTTGTGCCCACGTCCTCATCAACAGACATGTATTAAAGACAAATGGAAACATATAAAAGGCCAATACCCTTGCTGGGTACACCGTCCAAAGAACAAAGTCTCAGTTTGACAACTGGCCATCTCGGTTCCATGGGATTCATTCTTGGAGAACCTTAAAAACCACTCTTCTGTCCTCAAGAATTGCTGCATATTTTTCCTATCTTTGGCTCAGGGATGCAGCACGTTCAAGTGAACTTTAATGTCTGCACAGATTTGACTGTCTTTCTCCAGGTTCATTTGTCCATTCCAATGAGGCCTGAGCTATGTCCATCCTCCGTAAGATCTATTCCCTCCAGTGACAGTTCATTGAGCCTGCAATTAAAAGCCAAGTGAACAAGACTGTCCTCAGCTAAAAAGTTCACCCACCCTTCACTGTTTTCTTAATCTCCTCTCCTGGCTAATTGCAACAGACTAACACCTCCCTCCACCAAGATTACCAACTATGTCATTTTGTCTCCCCAAAGAGAAAGTAAGGTCCATAATAGAGGAGACAACTACATAGTCACCTCTGAATTCGTAGCATATAGAACTGTTAATAAATAGATCTATGATTATGGCTTCTTTCCTTTAAAACCTTTCTGGTTATTTGAATGAGACCTTGGAAGGGAGGTGTTTGCTGTCCAGTATCTTGATCCACAAGACTCTGGAGGCCTTTTTCAGAATGGCTGTTCACTGATTCATTCAAAACACAACTTATCAATCAAGGAGTATCTGTGCTTTTCTGCCAGGTGTTTGTGGTCACTCTAATGCCAGAACAACTTTAAATTATATCCTTACTTTGGATTTGTTATTTTTCCCCTCTTCCAACAAAATTGACTTTCCTTAATTTCTTGCCTTGAGGAATTTTTTTTTTTCCTATTTCACCCTTTAGTAAACCAAGATCCTCAGGATGGGCTTGGCCCATAATATGATCCCCCATCCAACTCCTAGTGTCAGAGGCCTGGGGCTCACATCCTGCCCTCCTGTCAAGGCAACTGAAAATCAGTTCAGGATCAAACCAGCACCCCAGGGATTCTAAGGCTCGCATATCTCCCAGAAACCCTGCTTTCTCATTTGTCTTGGCTTCTGAGAATTTTCCCTCACTTTCTTGACAATTAGTTGTGCAGCTTGAAAGATGAGGAAGGAAGGTTTTATTTCTTAATCAGCATTTTAAGGAACTTGTGTAATGAAAGTTTTCACGAGTTTCTAGAACCCTCCATTGCCGAGAAAGAAAACACACTAGACATTTTCTAAATTTAGCTCCCATGTGCAATTTTTCTTTGTTTTTGTTTTCTTAACTGTTAACAGACATTTTTTAATTAAAAAAAAATAAGGCCCCAAAAAGGATAGAACACTGAAGGGGCAATCAAAATTAAAGGGCAAAGACAGAAAAATGATAACTACTCTACAAAGTTAATATAATACATACACTATGTATCAGATCAGCAATTCTCAGTAACAGCTAATTGAAAAATGACCATGAGGTAAAATTTCTCTCCTGTCAGGACATGGCCAACAGAAAATACAATTAAACCAACAAACTAATATCCTAAGTCTGGCGAGGTACAGAAGTCTACAAGCTAAATGTGTCTTCTTCTGGAAAAGAGGAAGACACACCAGCTCTTTTCTGTGGAGCCTGAGCCCACGGGAGGACGGTGAAGTGAGCTCTGTAAGTACCCAATTAGCAAACTGAGTGATGAATAAATAGACGTGAGCTTTGATGACAGAGGTGATACTACTATTCATTTGTCCTGTAAAGTATGACTTCCGTTCAGTGATCAATACTTCGGTGTCCTCAGGAGTTGACATTATTCGAAAATGCACAGCCTGGGCGCAGACCTCCACTTTCAGCTCGTGACACTGCACTTAGATGTCACAAGGGCACCTCCAACTCCACCTGCAAAGAGCTGACTTCACGGTGCTCCTCCAATAGCCGTCCTGCCCAGGGCCTCTGGTCGGGGGCTAAGTTCTCCGTGCCTCTCCCAACTCAGACCCATCACTCACAGATGTGAATGGACCCCTCCTTCAGGGCCCAGATATCCTCAGACACCGAGTCCCACCACCCACACCTGACCTACCAGATACTCACTGGCACTCACTCAGCACTGACTCTGTGCTGGGACCATGCTGCACACTGCAAACGTTATCTCACTGGATCTCCACAACAGTCCTGGGAATTGGGTACATCGCTGCTTCAATTGATTAGATAAATTGTTTCACTTCCTTGAGTGCGTCATTCAAACTGACACGGCTACTGAGCCACAAGCCTGGGCCTGAAAACCACTTGAAAATTGAACACTGCTACACCTCGCAGCCACCCTACTCTGACTCATCACATCACCTCCTGCCAAGCCTTCTAAATGTTTCCAAGCATTCTACAAGACAAAAGTGAACTACGAGAGCACCCCACTCTCCAACATAAAATCTGTCAATGATGGTTCGCTGCCCTTAGGAGAAAGCCCCACCAGGCCTGAGCACAGCCCAACGGCCCAGCATCCGCGTTCCCTGCGCGGCCACGCCGCCTCACCCAGTACGCAGCTCTACACGTGCCTTCTCTAGGACAGGGATGCAGACTCCGCACAACCCAGGGCTTGTCTCACTTGAACAATGATCACCTTCTTCAGTGTTCATCTTCTTCTTTGCTGACCCTCAGAAAAATGTTTTCTCATGATGAATAAATATCTTTTTCCTTATAACTTCCCATCATTGATAATGAGCTCCCCCGAAAGAGAGAAGACCTAATTGTCAGTCTCCTTATCTGTAAAGTGAGATTAACAAGGAAATATGTGAGGTTTTATGAGAAATAATATTCATGTGAGGCTGAGGGACAATTCCATCATACAATAAGCACTCAATATGTGCTTAATTAATATTAATAAGAATATATTGCATTCCAGCAACCTTCAATCAATTTTTAATGACTTTGTCCAACAGACTACTGACAAACTGTTGGACGAACCACTTTGAGCAGATCAGCACAAGCGTACTGGGATAGGTAAGCGCTGACTCCAGTTGCAGCTGCAGCCACCCAGCACTACGGGGTGGGGGCAGTTTGCTCAAGCTCTTACATGTTGCTTGAGCATTTAGTTGTCGTTATTGATTAAAGACAGGTGGGGGTTCTTTAGTCAAAGCACCTGAAACATAAATCTTCAAAGATTGATGCAAATTAGGTTTCAAGAACAACACTCTCACTAGAAATTATTTGAAAATCATAGTCTTAGCTACTCCGCACATCAAAAGGGCATGTTCTTAATGTATCTGACTAAATACACCGGAAGGGTTGTTTAAAAGAAATTACGATGAAGCCATCCTGAATAAGCTCCAGTATCATCTGCACAAAGCCCCACCCAAGGGTCTCATTTCACATTTCCACATAGGTGTTCAGGTAGCTTAACTTGGGTCTTGGTTTCTTATAACACGGGGCGGGGAATAGTTGTGGATAGATTTAAGTAGCAAATATATAACTAGGGTAATTGCTGTTAAGGAATTCTAGAAATAAGAAGATTGATATATAGTCCCACCCATAAGAAACTCAGCATGTCCAATTACAGCAGCATTAAAAATAAAATGAGGGATACATTTAACAAAAGTTTACAAGATTTGTACATTGAACTTTTTGAAGTATCACCAAAATAAATTTTAAAAGATCTACATATATGGAAGACATCCCATTTCCATGGAATGATAGACAGTATTATTAAAAATATTAAGACTCCTCAAAATGATCTACATATACAGTGGAATCCCTATCAAAATTCCAGCTGACTTCTTTGCAAAAATTGAAAAACTGATCCCAAAATTAATATGGACGTGCAAGGGGCCCAGGATAGGCAAAACAACCTTGCAAAAGAAGAGTAAAGTTGGAGGACTCACTTTAAAAGGTACTAAAATGCTATAGTAATAAGTCAGTATGATGCTGGCATAAGTTTGGATAAATAAATCTATGAGACACAATAAAAACCCACGGGGAAAAACTTACATTTACAGACAGTTTTCCACTACGGGGCCAAAAACACCCCATTGAAAGAATAGTCTATTCAACAAATTGTGCAGGGACAGCTGGGTATCTGCAGGCAAAAGAATCAATCTGGAATCTGAACACCCATATTTTATATAACAAATAAAAATTAAAACAAAGTAGATCACAGACAGAAATGTAAAAATTAAACCTATAAACTTTCTAAAAGAAGACACAGTATAAATCTTTGTGGTCCTAGGATAGGCTTTGGTTTCCTGGATACAATACCAAGAGCACAAGTGATAGAAGAAAAAAGCAGATAAACTGGACTTCATCAAAATTAAAACCCTTTTCTTACAAAAGACATCATCAAGAAAGTCAAATGACAGGGGAAATGGGTATCTCAAGTCAGAGAGTGCGTGCTTAGCAAGAAAAATAAAATAAATCATTACATCTAACTACCTCCCCTGTAAAGAAATTGTTTTAATGTTTAAAAAAAATAAAGTGAAAGACAATGTGCAGAATAGAAGAACAATTTTGCAAAACATTTATCTAATAAGAGAGTAGCATCCAGGATATATAACGAATTCTTACAACTGAACAATACAATAAAACAGACCCAATTTTTAAATTTACCACAAATTTAGATACATATACAAATGGCCAATAAGCATATGAAAAGATGCTCAACATCACTAGACAAATCAAAATCAAAATGAGATCTCATTTTACACCCACTAGGATGGTTATAACCAAATCATGGACAATAACAAATGTCATTCAGGAGGCAGAGAAACCTCATATGCGGCCAGGGGAAAGGGACAATTGTGCAACTTCTTTGGAGAAGTCTGGTATTTCCTCAAAAGCTTAGAGTTATATGGCTCAGCAATTCCACTCCTATATGTAGAGTCATCCCTCAATACCCTTGGGTGGTTGGTTTCAGGAACCCCACACCCTGGATACCATAACCCAAGGATGTTCGAGTCCCTTTACAATCAGCCATCTGGATCCATGTAGTGGAAACTACAGATATGGAGGGCCAACTGTACAGCCAACAGAATGAAAACATATTCTCATAAAAATTTCACATCAATATTCATAGCAGTATCATTCAGAGTAGCCAAAAGTTACTAACAATATCCATCCATCAATGAACGGATAAACACATTTACCAAGAATAGGCCCACAAACTTTTGGTCATTGAAACTTTGACAAAGGAGGTGAGAACATACAATGGAGTAAAGACAGCCTCTTCAGCAAATGGTGCAGGGAAAACTTTACAGCTGCATGTAAATCAATGAAGTTAGACTACTCCCTCACAGCATACACAAAAATGAATTCAAAATGTGTTAAAGAATTAAACATGTAGACAAGACACTATAAACCTCTTAGAAGCAACCATAGGCAAAACATGTGACATACATCTCAGCAATGTTTTCCTAGAGCAGTCTACTCAAGCAATAGAAAAACAACCAAAAATATACAAGAGGGCTCTAATTAAACTTACAAACATTTGCACAGCTATGGAAACAGTAAGCAAAACAAAAAGACAACCAACCTATGGAATGGGAGAAAATATTTGCAATAAATGAAACTGCTAGGGGCTTAATTCCCAGAATATGTAAACAGCTTTTACACTTAATAAGAAAGAAAAACAAACAATTCAATTCAAAAATTGGCAGAAGTCCTAAAGAAACATTTCTCCAATGAAGACGCACAAATGGCCAGTAGGCACATGAAAAAATGTTCAATATCATTATCAGAGAAATGCAAATCAAAACTGCAATCAAATATCACCTCTCACTAGTCAGAATAGCCATCATTCAGAAGTTCACAGACAATAAATACTGGAGAGGCTGCGGAGAATTGGGAACCCTCCTACACTGTGGTGGGAATGCAGTTTGGTGGAGCCATTGTGGAAAAATTATAGAGGTTCATCAAAGACAAAACCTTGACCTCCCAGATGACCCAGCAATCCCACTCCTGGGCATATATCCAGAAGGAACCCTAATTAAAAAAGACACCTACACCCCAATGTTCACAGCAGCACTATTTACAATAGCAAGACATGGAAACAACCGAAATGTCCACTGACGGATGGCTGGATAAAGAGGTTGTAGCATATTTGTCCAATAGACTACTATTCAGCCATAAAATAATAATAAAATAATGCCATTTGCAGCAACATCAATGGACCTGGAGAATGTCATTCTAAGTGAAGTAAGCCAGAAAGAGAAAGGAAAATACCACATGAGATTGCTGACATGTGGAATCAAAAAAAAAAAAAAAAAGAAAGAAACAAAAAGATAAATTTCTCTACAGAACAGAAACAGACAGAGTCACAGGAACCAAACTGTGGTTACCAGAGGGGGGAGGGTGTGGGAAGGAATAAATTGGGAGTTCAAGATTTGCAGTTACTGAGTATGTAAAGAATAAACAGCAAGTTTATACTGTATAGCACAGGAGAATATATTTAATATCTTATAGTAACTTATGTTTAAAAACAGTATGAAAATGAATGCCGGTATGTTCCTTTTTAACTGAAGTCTTGTGCTGTAGACAAGAAACTGACACAACATTATAAACTGACTAGACTTCAATGAAAATATTTTTAAATAGACTAAAACCAAAAAAAATGGAAAAGGATATTATCAAACAAAAAGAATAAAGTACTGATTCAGGCTACAATATGGATGAACCTTGAAATTTTATGCTAAAATAAGCCAGACACAGAAAGCCAAATAGTGCCCTTTAAGGTGAACTGTATCTAAGCGTTTATTGTACTACTCCTGTAAATTTTCCAGAGGTTTGAAATCTATCAATATCAAAATAAAATGTATTATGCATTAAAAACTTAAAACGCTTCCTCACAGGAGGGCTTTAATTATTAAATGCAGAAACGCATATGGAAAACGCTCTTGGAAAAACAATTTGCACGTCCACACACAGTCACTGCTGTCACTGCCACTCAGAGGGTGGTGCCAGCGCTGATGAGAGCTGCCTCCACTCGCTCCCCTGCAGAAAGGAGTGAAGGCCTGAGCTCTGCCATGCAGGGTGAGCGTGAACCTGAGTCATACACAGCCACGTTCCAGACTCTGCGTTACCCAACTTTCTTATACAAACTGCAACATGTAATGTAAACACGCTAGAGGGATGTATCTTACAACACAGGGAATACAGACAATGTTTTACAGTAACTATAAATGGAGCATCTATTGTACACCTGAAACTAATATCATATTTTAAATCAGCTATATCTCTATAAAAAATTAAAAAATATTTTTAAAATGTTATCACTTTAATATTCAAATCGGTTTTTAAGTAAATACTAAACAGCTTAGAATATATAAAAGCATTTAATTGTGCTGTTTGTTTGCATATTTACATTCAGCCTCTTGCTAAAAGAGAATTTAAACAATTTTTTTAAACACAGCTTAACAACCATAACAACAAAAAGGCAAAACGGAGAGTGAAGAGAAAATGGAGATTCAATACTTAAATGAAACCAGGGGGAGATAAACTCATAAAAATGGATTCCATGAAGTCAGGGCAAGTGTTAAAGGCCGACTACAAATTCAGCTGTAAGATTCTTGGCAGCTAAAGCAAAAAGAATATGATGAAGGGGCGGGTGGTAGAGCATGTGCTTAGCGTGCACGGGGTCCTGGGTTCAAGCCCCAGGGCCTCCACTAACAGATAAATACATCTAATTACCTTCCCACCAAAAGAACCCCAAAGAAAAGAAAAAGAGAAATATCTTTCCCAAAAAACCCTGATATTAAATTTGGGTTAAATACTTAAAAACAGATAAAAAGAAAAATAAAAAAGATAAGTGACACTGTGAAGGAAAACCCCAGCTGGGCTAACAAGCTAAGTCACAAATCTAAGTGTGATAATGTCGGTTTACTGATCTAAGTTTTGCTGAGCTACTTGGTAAACCTGAAGTTTAGTGTCAGTTTAGTGGGCTAATAAGCTAACACGTAAATCCAAGGACAACAATTGTCAGTAACGGGATCTGTTCCAAATTGATAAGCTTCAGTGTACTGATTCCTTGCTTTTTGTTGTTTGAGCCTTATTGGCTAATAGCCCCATACTTGTAATTAACCCTATAAAACCTCATGTGCACGTCTTGGAGGTGCTCAGAGCTTTGGAAAAGAAGCCCCTCTGAGCGTGTCAGCATAATAAATCTCAGTACTACAACCCTGTGAGTTATACTTGTTTCTTGGCTTGCCTGTTGTTTCTATAACAACACAAGCGATAATGCCCATGAGATAAATCTGCGGAGGTTGCTGTCAGGTCCCCATGTCTCACGTAGGAAAATCTGAAACATTTTTCTCACCATTCAGGGTCATCATAAGCCCACCTCACACCTCCCGCAGTTAAATGCAAGAGCACAGGTAGGGCCAGACCTTTGCTGTCTCTGTGTCATCACAGTGAGACACGATGGAAGGGGGAAGAGCACAGCCATTCAAGGAAGGCCACAGCAATTAACATCAAAATGTTAAAGGATTCAACCCCCAATAGGCCTTGAGGCTCAGGATGAAGAGATTTAACTTCTAGCAGATCTTGAGCTTCAGTAAACATCCATTGTATTAGTAACTTGGTCAATAACATGCCCCAGGCAACATGGCAGTCCCAATGATAGCCACAAAAGGTCAAAGGGTGGGAAATGGCCAACTCCCTGGGAATCCCAGCGCCTTACCCTAAGGCTGGTCCTTCTACTTATTAGCATATGAAACCACCAAGCCCAAGAAAACAAGCAACACAGTGCCACCTCGCGGTCACCACTCTCTCTCCCTCTTTGGGGAAGGCCCTCAATCTGTGGAGTGTGTACCTACTTCTAATATGAGCATCAAACCCCCACACCTCGTGACGTTTCTCTTGCATTTCAATGTATCTCTCTGAATAAATCTACCTTTACTCAACACTGGCTTGCTCTTGAATTCTTTACTGCATGAAGTTAAGGAACAAAATCTGGTGGGGCACATCCCAGGGGCTCAATGAAAGCCTGGGACACAGCCCTTCTCATGCCCAACGTTTTTTATTCTTGTATCAACAGGACTGGGCTGTGAAGGGAGGTCTGAGGCCACAGCTAAGGGACAGAAGCAGCCTCCAGGGCTCCAATTGGTGGGCAGTCTCTCCCCCAGCATGGGTCTTGGGGTCTGCCCGGTTCTCTGTGTTTCTCTGTTGTGCTGACTCCCCAGACATACAGCGTACTCCTAGGCTTGTCCCCACAAAACCCTTCTCTCCAAAATACAAGCACATCATGTCACAATCCTCTTGTTCAACAAGGAAATGTTCAGCCCACTTTTTTTCCTCCCCAATAAAGTACCCAACTGTCCTCGCTCCCATCACACCACTATTTTTTGTGAGAACTCTGCACTCGCCACACCCCATCCTGAACACAGGTGCCTTACTGGCTGTGATTGAGATGTTTCTTTCTCACACAGCCTGCGTCCTTTCACTTTCCCCTTGTTACCTTAAAAAAGCATTTCCTGAGTCACTCACCCCTCTGATTCTGAACTAACAAAGTGCTGAGGTTGCAGTCACTATATGCATACATCCCAGTTTTGGCTAGGTTTCCATCACAAGATCTTCATTAAGGAGCTGCATCAAGAAGTTTAAAGAGGCTATTCTTACATCTGAGTGGAGGAGCCTGCAAAAAGTTGAATGGCTTTGAAGAGAGAGTTAACTAGGGACAAAGAAGTTGCAGGTCCTAGTCAAAAGTGTCATGAGGCAAAATGTTCTCCCAAGGCTCAGTGTGGCTTATGAACACGGAGTCGGCGGGGAGGAGGTGACAGGCAGTGAGTAGGGTGAGTGATACGGGTTACGCTCCCCCAGCTGGGGAAGAAAAGGTTTTTTCCAGTTTTCCAAACAATTTCTTACTACCTTTTTCTATTATTGTCACATACTATTTCCAACGAATTAAGCATATCAATGTCAGTCATTTGGGCCACTTGGGAGAAGCTACACGATGCCATTCACAGGGCTGGGACATGACAGCCACACCAGTCTAGATTGAAAGAACAGTTGGGGTATTTGCAAGGTAATCACGGGCATGCAGCAAACTCCCCAGCTTCAATGACCTCATCTCAATGCTGGGGCCAAGAAAACTACCAAGCAAAGTGCGTGATGATTATGGCCAACATCTGTTTACTAGGTAAGTGCCCGTGAAAGCTGCCGCTTAATGGGGAATGAGTACGATCAACGAGGCCCTGTCTACCTGGCCACACGCGCCCTGCCTTCCTGCCTTGGTGCAGCAGCAGAAATTGTTTAGCTGAGATGAACACCCCCAGAGCAGCCTCGACGGGAAAGCTCCCAGCTCTGCACGGCGAGACGTGTTCCTTTCCTTCTCAGAGCTGATCACAATTTGCTGTCGTCTGTTTTTATGTTTATCCCTTTTGTAACTGTCTCTCCTTCGGAGTTTTTGCTCAAGCAGCACAGGGCCAGATGTGTCTTGCGGCCTGCCGGATATTCTGGGCAGGGAAACAGCCGACTCCATATCTGGCTCTGGTGCTGAACAGAGAGGGCAGAAGGCCCAGGGGGCCATGCTGAACCGAGGCCTCTGCACCCAAAATTATGGTCTGATTTTGGGCAAATTATACAGTCTTTTTACCATGAGATTCCTCATCTGTCCATGAAAATAACTGTCCATGGCACATAGAATTACAAGGATTATAGGAAATCACCAAATTCATAACCTAGCCAAGGGGCTACAAGTGCATCCTCAACAGACAAATGCTGCCTTTACGGCTCTGACACATGCTAAGCGGGGCGGCCCCACACAGTGAACACTGCTAAGTGCCAGTGGGTTAAGTGCTTCATGTGTGCTATAATACTCTTTAGATCTTACAACAATCCCAGGGTGAAACGAATGTTATGGCCATTTCACAGATTCACCAACAGGTTAAGAGATTTTGAATTCTATTTCAAGGCCCTATGGTGAAGAAATGGCAATTTAAACCGGAATCTGGGCCCAGGCCTTGGCTCCATCTCTCTCCAATCCACCTGACCACTTGCCTTTGAATTCCACCTCTCCAATACACAAGTTTCAGCCGGCCAGCTCTTAAATGCAATTTGTGCAGTTTGTCAATGTTGGTTAATTACCATAAACTGTTCTCAGAAACCACTACAGTAAAGAAAGGTGGACTTAAGGAATTCTGCATTGCGTTCTCCTGCAATGTGCAGGATCCCTTTCCTACACCTCCAAATCCAAGTGTATGCTTCCTCCCTGTTTATGTTTGCACACGGCTTATTAAAGCAGAAGGTACCTGCAGTAATTCCATCTCGGTTGCTTTCCAAGGTTGCAGATTATCCATAATCAGTCTGTGAACGAAAATACTACAATGTGAATGAGAATACTGCAACCATGACAGTAAACAAAGAATACTGAAACCAAGTCATTAAAGGCTGCCGCCACCCCCCAGCTAGGACAGGCCTGCAGCCCAGCTGCTACAGCAACTCACAATGGTGTCGTCTGAGCAGACTCAGAATAAGAAAGGACAGGCTACTGGCCCGAGATAGCTAGGTGCTTGTCTAAAAAATGAATTCAGTGAGTCCAAATATTTGCTTCCTCTCACACATACAAAAGTACTAAATTCTTGAACTTGAGATACCTGGCTTTCTTTAGATAACAAGCAATCTTTTATTGTTCCAACAACCTGGTCTTTGTTGTAAAGCTCCTATATATCCTAGCTCTGCCTCAACCTCTTGGGAGCAGTCCCTCAGAGAGTTCTGACAGGCTGTCATCCCGGCTCGAGTCCTCCCGCCAAATGAAACATAACTCTTAACTTTTAGGCTGCGCATGTATTTCAGTCAACAGTTTTGGACACCATGAAGCACCACAGCAGATTTCTCTCCACCTGAACTCTCCAAGTAACCGGAGCCTTGGTACCAGCAGTGGCCCTTTGTGCCCATCCACCTCCTCGGGGAGTCCAGATGAATTTGGGTGAGTCTCTCTTGGTTCTCGGATCTCACATATTGGTTGATGATCCTAAGTTTATCTGGCGGTGTATCCAGGTACGTGGCCCTCCAGTTGAAAGAACCTGAGGTGAATTACCCACCCAGTGGAGACATATTGGGTGGGGCCTGGTTGAAAGATAACAGGAAATATCCACCTTGAGGATATGTCCAAAGTGGGGCTGGTGGAAACATATGAAGAAAATACTCACCCAGTGGAGACATCCTGAGTGAGTCCAAGTTGAAAGACACTGGGTTCAGGACTGAGTGGTTAGGTAAGAGTCTGGTCTAATATTTTCCTCAATTTGGTTACCTACATTGAATTTTTCAGGATAAAAGTAAAACTCTTATGAGGAAACTTTCAACTCCAAAATTCGGACCATCCTCCTGGCTGGTAACAGCTTTCTCGGGTGACAGAGAATCTTCCAGGAGTGGTAGACACAAAGACTTCATGACACAGAGTTGTCCCTGTGGGAAATCTTACTAGCAAATTTATTCTGAGAACCCGACCTTACAATGGGGAATAGAACTTTCAAAAAAAAAAATAAAGAACAGAAAAGAAAAGAAAAAGAAATGACAGATTGCCAGTCTCCAACTATTACCCCAGCCAGGTTTATGTACATACAAAATTTACAACATTAATTGGGAATAAGAAAAAAAAAAACTCACTCTGAAAATAACTAACCAGGCCTGATAAAAACATTTTTTGGCATTCTGAACTTATAAAAACAAAATCCCCTTTAGGGGTAACTTGGATTTCTCTTCCTGTGTCCTTGAAATGTAAATGTTTTATCTTTCTCTGGGTGTTTTAAGTGTGTGTATGTATGTATATGTATGTTTAGTTTATTTTTTAAAGGAAACCTTGGACTCCACCATACAAAAGTTTCAAGTATTGTGTACATATGGTGGCCACGCAAATAAATTGGGATTCTAAGCAATTCTTTGATAGTACCAATTTTCAGATATTTTGCCATCTTAAACTTTGTTGCATCAGCCTGGACCACAAAGGCTTTTAGCTTTTGGAGAGTAAACCTTTGAATTTTATTTAGGCAACACCCCGACTCTCATGTGGAAGGGCCTCTTCATCTTATTGGTTTAAAATCACTATATATATATTATATTTGTATATAAATTGACGGCCATATGATGGATTTTTTAATTTGGAAAACTTTTTAATTGGTGAAAGTTTAAAGAGATCTCATTATAAAGAGTTGGTTTATGGTTTCTATTAAAATCAAGTTTAAATGTAGAAAAATATATCTAATGGTTAACCTAAGAACTTAGTTAAAAAAATAAAACTGGTTTGAAAAGCTACGTTTGTGTTTTTCCTTTCTAATAAATGTTTCTAGATATGCTAATAAAAACTTAGAATTATTAATGTTAATTAGGTTGAATAACTGGAAAAATGATTGTAAAAATGTCGAAAAAAAAATTAAGTGGCTTATCCCAAAAGGATAAATATTTTTATATGGTTATTTTGAATCAAATACATAAAATGGACATTTTTGGATTTACATACAGGGTTTTGATACTACACAACGTAAAGTTAAAAAAAAAAGGGCCAAAGAGTTCACCTACTCCCCCCCAAGACTAAAGTTCAAACAAGCCCATTTTACTTACCACAGTTTGAAATATATGTATATATAGACTGAAATACTTGATCAATAATTGGGATAACAGACCAATTAATGAAATTAAAAACTGAGAAGTGCCTAAGCTCTTTGGCTGAAACTTGGGCATCCTAGAGACTTCTATAAAATTATATACAATGCACACACACACAAAAAAAGGTTTCTGGCACTCCTTCTAGAAATAAGAATTATTGATTAAACTTAATAAATATAAAAATTAAAGGTATAAGATTTAATAAAATTGAGATAAAAGTTTGTGAAATTGGTATATTTAAATGGTCTTTATACAAAACTTTTGCTTATGTTGTGGGATACATATGTTTAAGAGGAAAAACACTTCCCCTTCTTGGTATTATAAGGCTAGGCACATATCTGTCCCTCTGAAAATATTAATTGAACAAATTAAAATAAACCAATATAGTTACATAAGCCGTCCAATATAATGTAAAACTAAAAACTAATTTGAGTGGCTAATAAAAAAATACAGGTTTACCCTGGGTTTAACTTATAACACAAGGAAAAGAGATCTTACTAAATGCCTTATGCAAGTTTTGGAAGACATATTTAAGTAAGCCTTAATGTTTTAAAACATGGAATTCTTTGTTTACAGCTCTTCTCACTGATACAAAAATGCCATTTAAGGAGATAAAATACGGCCTGGGTGAGAGAGCAGTTCTCTGGGGACCTGGAAGACAGTGTCTTTGTCTTGCACATCAGAAATATAAATACAACAAACAGTGACCTAGGACTGAGTCTAATTAGCTCAACGAAATAAACCTTAAGGCCAAGAAATTTTTGGCATAGAACTCAGAACTCTGAAGGGTCCTTCAGCCTTTGTGAAGAAATTTTAACTGTCTGTTTCATAAATAGTAAGCCTTAGTGATTTGAGCAAGCAAATTCAGCTTACTCCAACTATTATTATACCTATCTTATAAGTAAGTTTTAAAGTGAAGCTATGAGATCTCTAGCTTTTTTCTGATTATAAGCCTGTGTACACATTATAGAAGTGAGATATTTCTACTGCTAAAGAAAAAAAATTCAAAGTCATAGAGCTCTGCTTAATTGACGTAAAAATATAAGAGCTTAAACATTAAGTATTTTTAAAATAACAACTGAACAAATTGACTTTCAGCGTCATGTGAAATGGAAAATATTCAATATTAAGATAATATTTGATATTGTTTAGTTTAAGTATGTTCTAATTAATATAGACATCTTTAAAGTCATCAATATTATGTATAATACCTTTACTGTACCTAGGTTTAATGAAAGTCAAATAAGATCCTGTTATATCTGTTGCAGATTTGTCAAAAAAAAAATAAAAGTAATGTGCTGTGGTAAGATTTTAAGTAAATTAAATGCAAATGAGATGAGAGCTTTGGGTAAATATTTAAAATATATTTTTAAAATGTATGTTTAAGATAATCTCTAAGTGTTTGTTATCTTTAAATTCTAGTGGTGTGCTAAATTAAGTTAAATGACAAGATTTTATTAAATAGCTATGCCATTTTCAGATAAAATAACATTGAAATACGAATTACTTAACATTTGACTTCCTCTTACAGTGAAACTAAAGGTATATAGAAATATTAATAAATGGTTGGTGCCACACTGAAATAGTCTCTATTAGTAAGGGAATGATCTCAGTATCCTAGGAAAGTAATATAAATGCGTAAAGGAAGATGTAAGAATGGAATAATACTTTGTTAATGAAAAATAGTGACTTTCTCCTGAAGCTGGTTACCTCTGAATGGAAGACAAAATAAGGGACACACTAATATAAGTATAGAAAGCTGTGGAAGGCTTGTGGAAAAGGAACCCTGAGGGAAGAGTTTTGTACATGGTCAGAATTGGCTAAGTTTAGAAACAAATTGGGCAACGTAAATGAATCTTAGAAGTTAGCTGGAACAAGATTAGATTTGGTTTTCTCTCTGTTAAGAGGAAAAAATTTTCTTAAAATATTAATCCACCTTCAGTAACAGATTGTAAAACTTCTTATACCACTTAGCTGATCTGTTCTGCCTTTACATTTGACATATTTTCTTGTTAATGAATTAGTACTACTTTACAGTGATCTATATGTTTATCTGATCAAGTGTTCTGAAATCTTTCACAAAGCTCCCCAAATATAAAATTCTAATTAATTAAATAAAAATTAATTTAATTAATTAAAATTCTTTTAATCTCCAGTTAAGTTTGGGATGCTACAGAAGGCCCCTGAAACATCCCAAAGAGAGATTTTTAACTATAAAGTTTCATTTGGCATTTTAAATAACATGGAATTGTCAAATGAATCATAAAACTTCTAAGGTTATATTGAATGAGAAATATTATTAATATAGGTATTGTAGAAATTACATGGACTCCCTAAAATTCTGGC
This sequence comes from Vicugna pacos, assembly GCF_048564905.1. Taxonomy (NCBI): domain Eukaryota; kingdom Metazoa; phylum Chordata; class Mammalia; order Artiodactyla; family Camelidae; genus Vicugna; species Vicugna pacos. The sequence goes on along the minus strand of NW_027328740.1, from coordinate 64,358,129 downwards.
ATATCTGAAATGTTACCAGTGATAATTATGGGTATAGTGAACAGGTTTCTTTATTGATTATAGTGTAACGGTGTTTAACCATGCTTTTAAATTTTTGTCATTTATAGACAGTTAATTGTTTTCTTCTGATGGTTTTGCAAAATGCTTTCTCTTCAAGGAGATTTACTGATTTCTAATAAATTTCAAACTACAGCACTGAACTAAACTGGGTAAGACATTATAAAGTTCTAATGAAAACTCTCATTAAAAGAATTAGTTACATGGGACTGGTTAACCTGCTGAATATGGTTATAATTTTTGATATTGTTTGAAATACTACTGGCTTTTAACCTGTTTCCCAGACGTAAAGAATCTCTTCTCCTTAAGCTAGTTATGGTTCACAGCAATTTGATAAATTATACCTATGTAATCACACTTGGAACACTTATCTTTTCTCTCTATCTGATCCCTCAATAGACTAAAAACACTTAGGTCCCCAGTGGCTCTATCAAACAAATTAGGGAGATCATCTCCTAACAGATATAGGAGTATAAAGATATTTTAAGGATTTTAAAGAGAAAAGAATTTACCTAAATCTGTAAGGCAGAAACCCATGAAAAGCCTTGACGTGGCTTTCTTGGCCTTAGCAAACCTTAATATTCTACCCTGAGACTCCGTATTAAAACTTCCAACACAGCCAATTTAAAAAAGCCTATATGATCAAATAATCAGACTTAAGTTGTAAAAAATTAATCTTGATTTGGCTATATTTGAGAAAACTGAGGGTAACTTAAGAGAGAAAATAAATTATATTTTAGTGGATATTAAATTCTAGTTTTGTTAATTGAGGTCCATATTTACTAAGACACTTCCCAGATCATTCCTTGCTGTTATGTCACATTACTGTACGGTTTAATTGAATTATGAAAAAGATACTCTAGGTTTGTTTCTGAAGCTCAGAAATGTATCCTTGGGTAAAGTTCCAATGCCCCATGACCTGCAGCCAGGGGTTATACATACTGCAACAGGCATGACTTAAAGAACTGTCTCCAACCTGAATGGAAGGACCCTTTTTCAGGTACTCTTTACCAGACCATACACACCAAAGCTGAAGGAAACGGAGTCTCCGATTCATTTCCTATCTGAAACATCCCCTGCACTGCACTGGCCTATCGAGTGCTGCTCCCCTGAAAACAATGCCCAAATGGAGAAAAAGCTACCAGACCAGGATGAGAAGAAGATGACATCTGAGCTAGACAGCTGACCCAAGACACCGGACCAGGACTGTATACCAATTACTTTGATAATTTCTCCAACCTTTGATTATGAACTACTCCACTTGTTAAGTTTATGATAAATTACCTATGTCTAGTACTTCTGTGTTACCTTGGTGGGTTTCCCTACTCCAAGGCTCTAACTAGATAGCCCTCAGAAACGTTATTCTAAAAAGAATTTATAGTTCTGTTTAGGCCACTGTTGATCTTACAAGGTGGGAGATTTCAACTGGCCAATTAATACCTGCTCTGACCCTGACCATAAATATGAACTTTCTCATAGGATCAAACTCAGAAACACAAGCAAAATTTTAACCCAAAAATACAACTTCTCGACTATTAAATTCTTACTCGTGACTTTATTAACGTTACTAGCTGTATTACTTATATCCTGTCTATTTTATAAAATTGTTGTCTGTTACAATTCCCAATGTGTAACTAGGCCCACAAGATTGATGATGGCTAAACATCTTGAAGAAACAGATAAGATTTATAACCCTGAATAAAATAAATATAATAGTGTGATTCTAGGTATGGGAATGAGCAAAGATGGGTAAACACGTTCTGTATCATAATAGACTAGTAAGACAGGTGATCCAGAGAACTTTTAGTATCAACAGGGCCTGACAAAAAAAACTAACACCTTGAATGGCAACTCAGAAGATTCTTCACCTGAACTAGGAATGAGCCATCCTAGCACCGTGGGACAAAATTGGTCATGAAATTTCTCTCAAAATATTGGTCGAATTTAGGACCAAGTGGGAGCACTGTGAATGAAAATACTACAATGTGCATGAAAATACTGCAACCATGACAGTAAACAAAGAATGCTGAATCCGAGTCATCAGCGGCTGCTGCCAACCCCCAGCGAGTACATGCCTACAGCCCGGCCTCTCAGCCACTCACAGTGGTGCCCTCTGAGCAGACTCAGAGTAAGAAAGTACAGGATACTGGCCCTAGATAGCCAGGGGATTGCCAAAGGAATGAATTCAATGACCCAAATGTTTGCTTCTCACCATACATAGAAAAGCAGTAAATACTTGAACTTGAGATATTTGGTTTTCTTTAGATAACAAGCAATGTTTTATTGTTCCAATTACCTGGTCTTTGTTGTAAGCTTCTATATATCCTAGCTCCTCCCCTACCTCTTGGGAGCAGTCCCTCAGAGTGATCTGAGAGGCTGTCATCCCGGCTCGAGTCCTCCAGCCAAATAAAACAAAGCCCTTAACATATAGGCTGAACGTTTATTTCAATGACGTTCCAGAATAGACACAACTCATCAATTCTGTAATGGAACACACTGAATCAGGAACCAAAGCGTGTTTTAGTCCGGAAAATCTCCGGGTTCCTATTTCTTCCTGTCATTATACAATCCCTCTAGAACTCATTAATTTGCTGTCTGCTCCTCTGGCAACAAAACTCGTAGAAGAATCAACTCAGCAGAGCGCCCTGCTGGGGAGAACACCCCGCAGAAGCACTGCAGGCTGCCTGCCCTCCTGCACGCTCTGCTGACCCTTGGTGTCCCCCGTGGAGACCAGGCCAACAGAGCTGTTCCTAACAGCTACAAATTCGCACTCGTTAAATAAATCATTTTATTTTATATGATATTTTACGTATATACCCATCTCTGAAAACAGCTTTGCAGAAGCTCAAATCTTCAACATCAATCCCCAAAGGCAAATCCGGTCCCCAAAGGGAAACAAGACTTAAGACGACGCTAAGGCCTCCAAAGTCCTCTCAAGGACCGTCAACCAAACTGCCTGCAGGTCTGCAGCTGTAGGCTGTTACATGTCTGCTTTTAAAGCAACCCCTTCCTGCCCTCGGGTATTACAGTGTCCCTCTACGCCCTCCTGTCTCAGAGTAAAAGCAGCCATTGCAGAACCTTGCAGGGAAGCACTGACAGGAGTCGACAAAGAGGATCAGAGCTAAGCTAATACTTCTGATGACACGACCTTGTCACTGTGTCACTTTACAGATGAAGATATATATAGAGAGAGGTGGGGTGATATTGCTTAAAGTCACACAGCTAATAAGTGGCAAAGTCTATAACTCTGCTCTTCCCTTCGGCGTGACGCCCCAGCTGGGACGCCCACAGGGTTGTCTCATGCCTGCCTGAACAATCCTCTCCTGTCACTCATAACCCACCACAGCGTCTGACCCTAGCCTGCCTTTTCAGCATCTATTCCCTCCAGTCTCTCAGGAACAAGGCCGTTTGGGCCACTGTATGACTTCCGGCTCCCGGAAACATCAGTGCTCATGCTGGTCTTGCCTGTGCATCCGGCCCGCTGCTCAGAGGCTCTTCCTCCCCTGCAGGAGTACATTTCCACTCTCCGCAGGGACACCTCCTCAGGGGAGCCCTCTTCTCGCTCTCAGCACGGCAGGGCCACATCCCGAGCTGCCCCATTAGGATAGTGTGCGCCCAGGTCTGTTAATCAGACCAGCAGCATCAGAGCCAGGGATTATGCCCGGGCTACCCTGCAAAACTACTGCCCGCCACACAGTCCCCAGCCAGCAGGTCACCTGGAAGTCACAGCAAGTGCCCCACCCAATCCAGAAGCCTCTTCATTTGCCAGCATCGCTGATGACTGGTTTCCAAACTTTGGTCAGTTTCACACAAAACAGCACCTTCAACTGTGAAGCAGAGGGTTTCGCTTCTGCTCCCCATCCTTACTGGTAATGTCAAGGAAAACAAAGAGGCCTTTTCTCAACACTTTTATAATGACACCCTCCCACCCACAATATTCATATGCTCAAGAGCTTTGGATCCACGTGATTTTCTTTCCCTTATGATAAGCGGCTCAAAACACTGCGGGATTCCTTCTATTTAGAGGGTATTTGTACTCAGTTTATCGGCTTTAATCTGTTTTTGTCTCTCTTCAATATCCCTAGCAGTTGCCACCTCTTACTCCCTTCAGCAGCCTCCCTCCCAACATCTACTCTAGGAAATCAGCTGTGATGAGGGGCCTTGGGGCAGTCACAGACGATGCAACTAAGGCAAAGAGAGGGTCCATAATTTGCCCGAGAAGATCAGCTTCAACCCCCAACAATGTGTGTCACGTCCCTGTGTTTAACTCTTATGCTAAGCAAGATAACTTTTTGTAGATTATGGTTATAAACAGATGAGGTATAAAAATACATACAAGGACACACATCTACTCTAAGATGCTCACTAACTCCACTATTTTGTTTCTACTTATTTCTATTAAAAAATATTAAGAACCTCTGCAGTCAGTATAGCAAAATGTTACTGGGCTTTAAATCCAGAATATAGAGGTGTTAAATGTGTCATTACTCATACTTATTTGTATGTTCACAATACAAAATTATTTGAAAGTCCCTCTCACCTCCCCCTACTCACTACTGGCTCTCACCTGAGCTCCCAGACCACTCATCTAACAACCTTTCACTTTACCCACAGCTGAACTCATCAGATTTCCGCAGAACTCCCTCTGCAGCTTTCCCTCCTCAGAGCACAGAAGGACCATCATTTACCTCATTAATCCACCCAGAAACCTGGGCCTTACTCCATCCTACATTCACAGACAGCCTTCATCCTTTCCTTTTTACCATCTAAACATGCCTTCAATATGTTCGCTTTTAAACACTGACCGTCCCACCGCTCAAGTGGAAGCCACCAACACTGCCCACCTGGACACATGAGTCTCCTACGTGGCCCCACAGCCACTCTCCCCTACTTGAGACAAATGGGACTTTGTCACTCCCGCGCTTTTTGGACACTTTTCAGACCCACTCTTCTTAGAAGAAACTCCAAGTTCTTCACCAGGTGAAAGTCTTTGCCATGAAATTGTCACCTCAGGGAGGGCAGGACCCGCCCTCTCCCCTCGGCCCCGCCCTCTCCCCTCGGCCCCGCCCTCTGGCAGAGCATCAGCTTGGGAGGACCTGCTGAGCTACACCAGCCTGTATTCTAAACCTGGTCTGAGTTCTTAGCAAACTGCTTCAATTATCCATACAATTCCAAGGTAAATTAGAAAGATTTTAGATGTTGAGCTAGACTATTGATTTTGGGATTTTGCACTAGCAACCTGCAAGGACATGTTCTAAAGATTCTGTCTTCTTAAAACCACACCCAGGTTAAAGGAGTATTTGTGGAATGTCTTCGGAGGAAAAGGGACTGTACTTTTACAGGCTTTATGTTTTATAACATGAACAACCCGGAAAGGGTCACAAATGGAACCGCCTCACAAGTGACAGAAGACAGGTGAGAGGCACAAAGCAACAGGTTGCAAAGATGGTAAGAGCAAACATGATTCTCCAACCCCCCCAAAAATTTTTGAAACAACCAAAAATTCTGAATTTTAAAAGTAAAAGAGTATCATATAGAGAAATGAAATAAATAATGCTCTTCATCAGGGTTTCAAGATCTCACTCCAGAGTTTTTAGCAGGCCATACTGAATCCTAGCACAGAAAAATCAAATGGACTTGTAGTGAGAAAGTTCCAGGAAAACTGCAGTAATTCCTCCACTTGTGTAAGGACATACACTCACCTGCTGAAGGTGAATGTAAACCGCATTCTGGATAAATTCGAAAGCTTCCAGGCTCCGCTTCTGGATGCCAAGGACTTGGACAGCTTGGAAGCATGCTTCTAACTCAGTCATCGGCATTTTTACACTGCAGGGGAAACGGAGGAACCCAGTCAAGAGCAGAGATGTTCCTGTCGTGTCTCACAGGCCGTGCCTCGGGGATTCAGTGCCCTGCAGCAGCCCGGCCCCAGGCAAGGACCAGCAGCGTTTTCCACCCAAGCAGGAGGGGCACTGTGCTTGAGAAAGCCCATCTCCGATGGGGGCAAGAGGGGCTGGTGGGGTTCAGTGAACCTATAAATGCCCACAGAAATATGCCTGCATTCATTCAAGTGATGCAAACAACTGTAGCAGGCTATTTAACAAAATTTCAATTGTCAGTGGAAATTTTGCCATTCCTTTCCGCTTGTCCCCTGCACTCTGAGACAGGCTTAGGCTCTCTTACACCTGCAGCTCTGTGCAATTGTTGTGAAGTCATTTTACTTTACAGATACCACGGTTCTGCCCAGGGTGATATCCAGCCCAGAGAGGTGGCCCAGGCCAATTTAAAGCTATGTGGCTTGCGTGCGGGGGCAATTACAGGAGCTGGTTCTGGAGCCAGGCCCCTCCCCACCTCTGCTCCCCTCTCTCCCGAGGCCCCGCTGCCAAGCACTCAGGCTCCGTGATCTTATGTCCTACCCTTCTACTCTACTCCAAACCCTTTTCCTTTTGTTTTTTTCCCTAATTATTCCCAGCTGGAGTGATTTTTCAATCTCAATATCTGAAAAAAATTCCTGCAGCCGAAAAAGAGGTCTCCAGAGGTCAATGCCCATATGCTGGTTCCTGAAGAGAGCCCCTGGCTACGGGGACCCTCACCAACACTCACGGGGCATCAGAGATGTTGCAGGGTCGGCCACCCCCTACAAGAGTTTGCTGTCACCCCAATGCCTGCACAGCATCACTGCTCACAAAATATAGTTGGTACACTTATCGGTTATTAAGAAGCAAAAATACAAAATTGCTCGTATTTCTTACTAATATTATCTATGAAGCTGGAAACGGAATTGTAATAAAATGTACAGTTTTTACCCTATGTTAAATCTGTTCCTTTGAGTTTAAACCTGTGCCCTGTTTCCTAGGCTCAGACTTGGTAGCTCTGCACCATTTGAAAAAGAAAGTTGCCTTTAGCCTGAAATCTGCAGGAAAGCCTATTCTCCTGGCCCTGATCTTTAAAAATGTTAGCTCATCTGCACTTCTGTAGAGATGGCAAGTTGCATAATAGAGAATAGCCTTTGTTTTTTTGGAGGTTTTACAGGGGTACCATGATTTGATCCACATGGACAGCTGCAAGAACAGCGGATTCAAAGGACAAACAATTCATAAAGCAAGAAGTATGCAACAACCAACCACAACCCCGTCCCTTTTTAGTATAAAAGGAGACTGAATTCTTACTTGGGGAAGATAGTTCTCCAGGACATCAGTCTGCCGTCTTCTGGGTCTGCCAGCATTGCAAGTGAAGTCACTATTCCTTGCTCCAACACCTCATCTCCCGGTTTATTGGCCTGTCATGTGGCGAGCAGAACGAGTTTGGACTCAGTAACAAAATGACTGCATTGGAGGTAGTATGTCTCCAATGTTTCCTCATTTCCAATATGTAACATGCACATCATTTATGATCTAGTGCAAATAATTCATCAAAGACAACCACAAAAAGAAACTATACTCACCTAGCTATCAACACTGAAGTCACAACCTGTCAATTTTATATGATGTTGAACAACACAATGGAAAAACCTAACATAGGGAGTTGATTCCACGGAAATAAAATTATTTCTACTCCTTCAATACTTTTTCTTTTCTTTTCTATTTTATTTTGTTTTGCTTATTGAAAGGAAAATAAAAGTCAAGTCATTTTATTTCACGTATTTTTGTTATAGCTACATTCTTTAAATACTACAAAGAGATTTAAACTGCAAAAAATTGTTCATATATTAGTATAAAGATATATACACAATCAATGGGGATTAGGAAAGGAATGGACATTTACTAAAAATCCACTGCAATCTTGTCTTTTACAAGCATATCCTGGAATATAAGCTGTATGATCCAGGGGGCTCCACCCCCATTCTCACTGTTGAGTCCCTTAGCAATCAACTACTAAGGCACCAGCATAGAACCATGTGATCAGTATTTTAGGAATAAATTAGGGAATTAGCACATTCAATTCTAAAACAAAAACCCTAAAATAAATACTGAACTTATTTACAGATAAAGAAAATTGGAACCAAAAAAGTAGTTATTTCCCCAAGGTCACAAAGCTAATAACTGGTAAAGACAAGATTTGAACTCATCTGCCTGATTCTAAAAACTAAGGTGGAAATCCCATTTGACTGGGGAGGGTCCAGCAGCAGAGCCTATCACCCTATCTTTGTTCAGATCTAGCCTTAGACAGCCTGAGACAGCACCCCATTCCTATGGAACTCGAGGGCAAATGATAACAATAAGGATTTTATATCCAGTAGTTTGTTAGGTCTCATTTATATAAAGTGTCAGCAGGTCAGCAGAAAAACTCTGGAAACTATGAGTGGGTCCAGAGCTTTCTGCTGATTAGTAACTCAGTCTCTCAGGACATAGTGACCTTCCCATGAGAGGCCTCATGGACATAAACTAAAGGCAGCTGGGCAATGAAAACTAACAAGAACCTGGAACTCAAGCAAGAAGGTTCCCTGCCACCCCCCACCCAGTTGCCTCTTCACCCGCGTGGACACGATGGCAGGAGACCCAGGTTCTTGTCTAAGTTACATCATCATGGATTCTCATCCATAATAATGTATGACTCTATGCCGCCTTATGTCCATTAAAACTCAAATATGATAACACCAATATCTCAGCAGAATATCTATGTCTCCACTTCCTGTCTTCTAATAGGAGAATATTTTTATGGACAAAAAGCAGAAATCCAATTTAAAAAACCATGCACGAAGCCAGGTGAAATTCTGCTTAAGAGACTGCTCTCACGCTGAGTAAATGAAAACTCAGAAAAAGTGGCCCTTCTCCCTCAGCAAATGGGAGGTAGCCTGATGTGTGTGTGTGTGTGTGTGTGTGCACGTGTGTGTGTGTGTAAATCAAATACAATGAATTCTGGGATGTGTACAGTTTTTTTAAGTCACTGTCATTTCATGGGAATGAGCCACCATTTAAATAATTTGAATCTAGTGTTCTGAGAGAGTCTCAGGCTCTTGGTGGAGGAGGTGAAAGGGGAGAGTGAAGGAGGAAAGAGGTACATGAAGCAAAGAACTAAGAATACTGCCAGGGAAAGGCAAGACGTTAGTCTTGTTCTTCCTTGCACCACATACAAATTAGGGACTCGCTTTCTGCTGATGACTTATCGAGCACTGATTTGCAGGAGAAGAGGGGACAGCTCATTGCTCACTGAGCTTGTGACTGTACGTGGCATCTTATAGACACAAATCATTTACCCTGATCAAACACTCTAGCAGCAGGCTGTAATTCTTCTGTTTTGAGAGACAACAAAGCAGGAGTTCAAACAGGATGCATAACTTGACAAAAGTCAGAGGTCCAGTAAACTAAAGAGGATTAATTCAAACTCAGATCTGAATGCAGAGTCTGATCTTCCCACTCCCAGGACTGGAAAATCCTTAACACAGGCTCCCCAGCTCCCCTGCATTGTTCCTGGCACCAAGCATTTGCCATGGCAATGCTCACCATTTCTCACAGACACAGCGCTCTGTGCAGCAAATGACCTTGAACAGACCTTGATCATCTACCTGCCACGCCCACCAGGCTTCACCATACAGGCAGGAAAGCTGGCTTTCAAGTGCATACAAAGCCATTCCTTGTCTAACCTGGGCTCTTCTGTGGTTTCTCCAGCCTAAAGGCAGCCATGAAACTGCTCACAGTTTGTACATGAGCCACACTACCTCTCTCCATCTGTCTCCCCACCTATACTACTTAGCTATAAACATTTTGAGAATCTTCGACACAAATTTTTAAAAACAAAAAAGAAAGGATTCTGGAACAACTACTTAATACTTACAATTTTAAATGACAAAATACAAAGTGAGTATTTACAAACCGAATCTTCCTTTCTAAATTTCAGTTTTAAGCATTTAAAAATATAATAGCAAAAAATTTTCACTTACAAAATTGACAAAAACATAAACAATAATCTGGAATAAGTTAAAAAATAATGCCCATGTTCTAAATGGAGAAACTTCAGGGCTGTACTGAGGGGTAAAGTAAGAGGTGAGAATGTAGAGACATCAACAAATTGCATGGAGGAAAGCAGTTTTGTAAAGATGTAAGTTCTCATCAGAATAATTCAAAACTTACTGAAAACTCCCATGACAACTCCAATCTGATTTTTTTTAACTTGAACAAAATATTTTGGAATTCTTCAGGAATAATAAAATCATAATACTAGACAAGAAAATTTGGGATGGAAGAAAAGAATGAAAAAAATTCAGACTGCCAATTATTAAATAAATTTTTACAATATGTAAGTTATGGTGCTGGAGTAAGAAAGGCAGATTGACAGAAGGGAACCATGAGCTCAAAAAGAGACTCTAGTGTACACAAGTATTTTGTAAAGGTGGGATTTCAAATCAAAGAGAAAAGTATGACTTCAGTAATTGTCCTGAGACAATCAGACAATCACCTAGAAAGAATAAATACTATTCCTCTCATAAGGACCACAAGATAATTTACAGACAGTGATGTAAATATAAAAAAGTACTAATAACAGCAAATACAACACTTTGCTCTTATTAACTCAACTTACCCTTACATTAACTAGTACTATTATCATCTCCATCTTAGAGATTAAAAAAAACCTACAGAGGAGATTTATTCCAGTATAAGAAATTATTTTTAAGAATAATTTCAAAGATAAAACACATAAGGAATACATTTATTATCATAAGAATATTTTGAGACACTACCAAAATAAAAATCCTCCTAAAGAAAATGAAAGGAAAGAAATGACAAGAAAAAGCTCTGTGATACATGTTGTTGAAGACAAGAAGTTAATGTTCATAACATACAAAGAGCTGTCACAAACCAACAAGAAGCTCCCCCACTTAAATGTGTGCAAAGGATAAAAGGAATCATTCATTTTAAAAAAGTCAAATGGCTAATGAGTGAAAAATGCTCAATACCTCACTGGTCATCAAATGCAAACTAAAACAATGAAAAAGCACTTTTGCTCATCATATTGGCAAATATTTTTAAAAGATATTCTATCTAGTGTCCATCTGTGGGAGAAGAAACCATGAGCGACATTTTCAGAGGACGACATGTCAATGGATATGTAAACTCTGAAAAAGTACGTACACAATGACTCAACACCACTTCTAGGAATCGTTTCCTTTAGGAAAAAACAAATTTAGTCCAAAAAGATGTACCCATCAGGGCATTTACACAGCACTGTTTACAATGGTGGGAAGAAAAACTGAAGTGAAATCATATCCAGCAATAGAGAATTGGTTACATAAGTAATTGTGCATCTTTTCATTCCCCTATGGAAGGAATTTCTAGAGTTACTTGAATGGAGTCTGTGATGAATGTAAATGTCACATCCAGGGACTAAATTTCCAGAAGCCTTAACTAAGGGAATACTCATAAAAGATCACAGGAATGTCTGTACAAGAAGGATGCCAGTCAAATATCCTTTCTGACAGTGGAAAATGGAGAAAATTTAACTGTCCACCATCAAGACAATGATGCGGTAAATCACGACGAGCTGCGAGCAATGAGGGAGCCAGCGTTTCGCCGTGGTCCAGGGCCTTGTCCACAGCATTCTCTCATCAAAGGTGTGCGTGGGAAAGAGACCACACCCGCAAATCAGGAGACCCCTCCACTCTATCTGAAAGGACCGGGTGAGTCTGGAGTGGGAGGACGTCTATGATATACACCTGAGTGATTAAAGCGAGCTGCAGAAAAACATATAGTATGGTCTCATTTTTAAATAAAGCATATATACACACACGTATACATGGAATTCTCATATGTGTGTATATATGTATGTCATAGGCATAAAGGTCATGAAATATATATATCAAATTTTCAACAGTTTTTACTCTTCGGAAATAAGGGGAAGGGAGGTAGGGCCTTCCTGTACCACCACAGTTCTCTTTTCAGTATTTCAGTTAAGTATACTTGGAATTTAAAAGTTTATTTAAGTCCGAAGTAAAATTGACAATGCCTCCACAAGACAGAATGCTATACTGGTCATCAAAAATCATGCCAGAGGAGATAGAATATTGTAGAAAAACATATAAAAAGCCAAATGGAAAATGGAGGTGTCCACACAGTAAACAGTCACAGAGTGCTCTCTGGTTTTTTATGACAGAGGTGATCCACACTGATGAAAATATACGTTAACGTCTTAATTATTATCTTTGAATAGCGGGACAAGGATAGCCTCTTTTGCCCCCCTTTTCAGAGTTATTATTTTAAATGCACATTCTTTTTCATCTGAAAAAAGCATTTTTGGGTGTGTAGTACTATGCATTGGAGAATAATACAAGAATACTTAGAGAAACAAGTAACTAGGAGACAAAGCAGCAGCATCACACAATGTAGGACGGGCGATCCTGATTAACACCACGCAGTTACATAAGGACCCACAAAGTGAGAGCACCTGCTGTAACAGGGCGTGGCCCCCTTCTATTTGTCAGCAGTGTCTTCACGGCTGAGGCAGTTCTGAGCATGGCCAGTGTCAGTGCTGGTGTCTTGATTGATGCTACTGGGGGTGAGGGCACCTGCAAGCCGAGAGGAAGAACAGAAATCATCCTCTGCCTTTTCTGTCTTGTTTCTTTGTTACTTTAAAAGAGAGCCATATATAAGATAAACCGTGTATCTCCCCAAATGAAATTTCAGTAATGAAACCGTTTTTAAAGACTTCACAGCTTATATTCTGCCTATAACTGTCTTTTCAACAAAGATCATATTTATTAAATGTTAATTAACTCAGTTAATTAACTCCCTGTTGAAACATTCTAGTAAAGAACATGAAATGCAGTATGTAAAAGAACCACACCTGCAGTGACTAGCTCAGCTGTCTTGACGGCAGTGCAGTCAGCCCCCACCATCCCGTGGCCCTGAGCTCCTGATGCTGGTAAGAGATTACGCTGCCGCCTCAGATGGAGAGAAACGGTGAAAGCATTTCTTGAACCCTACAGCACTGACAAAACATAACTGACAAATCCCAGGCCCCTTTGAGGCTCTCATTTTCTGTTTCTGGCCAACCCCCATCAATGAGCAGAACCACCCAATCCCCGAGCCATGGGACTCATGTGGGAAGCAGTTTTGGAGAAATTTCCAGGTATAGAATGTAACCAACTATACATAGAACTCTGAAAAAGAAAAGATGCCATACTCTGATTTTGGAAGACACTCAAAATATTCTCCTAAGCCTTAGTAGCTGGAAAGGCTGGGCTTCTCCTAAGTCACTTATTTATTTCACAGCCAGTAAGCATCTCCCTCAAATCCTGCTTCCCTGTGTCTGCTGGGAGCTTGAAGCACACTGCTGCTGTCGATCTTATAAGTCACATGGCAGAGACATGTGTCTCACGCCTGCAATCCTCACACAGGCTCGCCTCCTAGCCTCACTGTCTGAACTGGGCCCCATTTTCTCACCTGTTTATTTGGTATCTGTTCTTCTGTAAGCTACCTGAAATGCGTTTTGGAACATGTCAGAAGAAGCAGTGGGTTGAGAAATGGACAGATTGAGAGGTGAGAGATGGGCAGACAGAGAGAGAGACTCCAAGAAAAGGGGAACAAATAAAATTTCCTATGCAAAACCCTCTTCTAATCAGGGAAGGAAACCACCACGGAAAAGTGTGAAGAGGCAGGTAGCTTAGGACTGTTTCCTGGATTCCATGAAAGTAATACCAAGAGATGAGAAGGTAGAACTTTAAATAGTAAAAGAAAAAAAGCACACATGCTTGAAAAATATATCTACAATATGTACTTTCTAAAGAATAGACTGAAATCAGCAGGGCCCAATAACACTACACTTGGGTATTTACAGAAGTGAGAATCCCATCTCCAAACCACAAGGCATCCCTTCAGAGCACTGACAGTCTACATGGGGCGGTCATAAAGCCATCACCGCAAAAGCTATGCTACCCTGCACTTACGAGGAATGAGCAGCTGTGCTCAGGCTGCCCATGCGCATCATTTACACCCCACAGCACCTCTACGGGGGGGACGCCTAGCGAGCCCCGTCTCTGCAGGACAGAAAACCAGTTCTGGAGAGGCTAAGTCGACTTACCAGTTCTCCATCTCACAGGACTGGTCTCTCCAGAGCAGGACACGAACTCGGACCCACGATTGTAACCATGGTACTACAGTGCTTTGTGTGCTGTTTGTGTGTATAATACATTTGTTTCTATCATGAAAGGTTATTTAATAAATGATCGGTTGTCTTGTCTATCTCATTAGCTCACAATCAATCTTTATACTGTTGAATTGTACTCTTTTCCCCTGAAGAAAGGAACGGAAACAGCGGGGGTCAGAAAGAGGTGGGGCTCCATTCTTTATCTGGGATCTCATCTCATCGAAGTCTCCAAACAGGGAAAAGGAGCAAATGTTCTCTTTATCTTTTAAAGAGAGGGCTCCAGTGATGGTGACTTATTCAATTACAAAATCAAGGCTGGGGAAAGGGCACATGCAGCAACTAGAGCAGTATCAGCTGTAGGAAGGTCAAAAGTGCTCACGGGAGGGCTCAGGGGGCAGCCTCATTTAATTTCAATCAATAAAACAATAACAAACTCTAAAAATACTGGCCTACAATGGATTAGCTCTTTCTTGACATCTAGCAAGTTTCCACAGCCCACATGTAACATTATCGGGAACCAGTGAAAGGAAGAGTCCACAGACAAGGAAAATCAATGCCACAGGCAGGCTGAAACCCAGGCTGGAGTTTAGGAAGAGAAAGGGCATAGTTAAGAACTGGGGAAAGGCTGGGGAAAAAAATCATCACAAGGACTCTCAAGCATCATCCAACAATCATATAATCATTCATTCAAGAGAGAGTTACTGAGGTCGTATTCTGTGCAAGATTGTACAGCGGGTGAAGCAAGAGCGCAGCGTCCATGGTGGCAGCAAGTTGCGGGGCTCAAATACACTTCTGATCCCGGTACCTTGCACACTTGTCCTCAATATAAAGGCAAAGATAATTAAAGTAAAATAATACTCTGTAAACTCAAAGCATTCTTGAAAAAAAAAGTTAAAGAAGACCTAAATACCAGGACAGACACTCCACACACATTCCCCTATCAAAAGAAAGTGCTCTTGGAATGGCAGTGCTCCCCAGAGCGATCCGTATATTCAACGTGGTCTCGATCACAATCCCAGCGGGCTCCTCTGCAGAAACTGACTATCTGCTGCTACAATTCATATGGGAATTCGAGGATCTCAGTAACCAATACGTACTTGAAAAAGAAAAATTTGAGAGGACTTATAATTCTCAATTTCAAACCTTACAACTGTATCTCCAGGTGAGATTAGAGGCCATTGTGAAGTTATTACTGTGTTAATCCTTATTTACTAAATTCTCTACAATGAATATTACTGTTACAATAAGAAAAATAAAAAGTAAGTTATCCTTTAAAACATGCACACCGATTCATTCATTGGGAAAAAATTATTCTATCAATTAAGAGATAAATATCTATTGAAAAAGGACAACTTAAAAACAAGAGTGCATTTGCATTTTTCATAAATTGAAAACTGAAAAGCACAAAGACGTCAAGTTTCTAGGGAGACCAATGCAACATATTAATAGTTATTTTCAGAAATTCTAATTTAACAATAAAAACTCTGGAAAGGGAAAATCGTGACTGAGAGCCAACTGCAAACACATGGAGAGCAAAGGCCTAGAAATCACAGTTCCTTTAACTCTGCTCCTAACACAATAGGAGAGGAAATTCCTCACTGAGGGGACAGTGGAATCCCATGCATAAGACAGGATACACAGTACAAACTGCACTAGAATTGGGGGTGATTTCCATAGAAGAATTCTAAAGTTACAAAATTGCTGAAAAACTATTAAAACACTGACAGAAAGATTAAAACACACAGTCATATATATTATATAGAAACATATGTAGTCTGCTCCCATGTTGCATTTAAATACAAATATATTTGTTCATTTATGGGCACTTATGACTTTATCCCTGGTAGAATATTTCAACTAAAACAAATAATCAATATAACACTCCTTTTGTCAAATCTACTTGATAAGTTACTCTGCTATGTAAACATAATGTGTCTAAGATAGATCTAAAATTAGTGAAAAAGAGCTTTGTATGGCTTCTTGAACTATTCTCAAAATTCAAAGCTTAATTTTAAAACAGATCTGAACAGTAATTCTATATTACCTTTCCCGTCGTGAAATGAACAACACAGTCTGTTGTCAAAATTCTGTCCTTACAATGATTCACGAGCACCGTATCCTCACAAAACTGCTGGACAGCAAGGCACTATCCAGACACTGTGACCCAATAAATGAAACACAATGAAGACAGTGACCCTATTTTGGAGGGCTTATAGTCTGTGTCAACACCAGGGTTTTATCTGATTGGTTTGATTGGTTGGCAAAATAAAATCAATCAAGTACTTTCTTCTTTGAGCATTCTATAAGTCATGACTCTGCTGTTAGTGTCATGAGCAGGAAAGACTTAAGCATGACTTGATTAGATCAACTAGCAACAATCATCACTGGAGAGTGAGTAATAAAGAAGTTAACTGATAGCAATGCTTCTCCCTACATGAGACCTAAAATAAATCGACACTGATATCCGAAAAGAAAATGAGAATTTGAGGTCCCCAATAAGAAAAAAATCTAACAAGAAATCAAAAAAGTAAAGATTTTTTCATTAACGTTTCCTGGAAAGATTGGAGCATGGTGGTGTTGAGCTCAGATGCTAGGGAAAAACATGAGGGTCTGAATTCCCACAGCACTGGGTAGCTTTGACACTAATATGTCAGTCAAATTCTCTGCATCTCAGTCTCCAATGCATAGACTGGGGACAACAACCGCACCCATCTCCTAGAACGGTCCTAAGAATTAAGTTATTTTATATATACAAGTTTTAATAAAATACATCAGATATTAAATATTACCCCAAAAGCACAAGGAAAAATGAAAACAGAGATAAATTGGAGTTCATTAAACTTTAAAACTTTGCTTCAAAAGACACCATCCAGAAAGTGAAAAAAAAACACTCAGGAGAAAATTTTTTCAAATCATTTATCTGATAAGGAATTTGTGTATCAAAAAAAAAATTCCACAGCTCAACAATAAAAAGGCAACTCAATTAAAAAATGAAAAAAGAATCTGAAAAGATATTTTTCAAGGAAAATATACAAATGGCCAATAAGCACAATGAAACGGTGTTCAATAGCATTAGCTCTAAAGGAAATCAAGTCAAAACAACTAGGAGAAACCGCTTCACATTCACTACAATAGGTTAAAATCAAAAAAAGATTAACAAGCACTAATGAGGACACAGAGGAAGCAGAGCCCGCAGCCATTGCTGGTGAGGATGTAACACAGCGTGACCACTTTGGAAAACATCCTGGCACGTCCTCAGAGAGTTGAACATTTGGCTTCTGAATGATCCAGCAATTCTGCTTCCTGGGCACACAAGTAAGAGAACTGAAAACAAATGTTAACATAAAAACTCCTACAGGAATATTCACCATTACTTTTCGCCATTAATTTTCAGAGCCAAAAAACAGAAACAACCCAAATGACTATCACGTGATGAATGGGTAAATAAAGGGGCCCAGCCATACAGTGAAATATTATTCAGCAATAGCAAAGCATAGAGTACTGACTCAGGCCACAACATGGACAAACACTGAAAACGTTACTCAGTGTGAAAGAAGTCAGTCAAAATAGACGGTTCCACTTACATGAAGTGACTCGATTTGCATGAAATGTTCAGCACAGGCAAATCCACAGAGACAGAAGAGTGGCTCCCTGGGGCTTGGGGAGGATGGGGAAGTTGATAATGTCTGCTTATGCGTACTGGGTTTCCTGTTGGGGGGAAGAAAATATTCTAAGATTGACTGGGATGCACATTTCTGGGCATAGAGTAAAATCCGCTGTACATTTTAATGGGTGATTTGTATTAAAACTGTTAAGAACAAAAGCACCTCGGATTAGTACCTTCCATAGTAAATGCAAATTGCTAACATTTATTACAGGAAGAAGAAACTGCCCTCAGCATGAAAGCAGGAGATCAGCAAATATTAGTTAACCGAAATTGGACAAGAGCATTTCACTTGAAACTGTTGCTGAGTGTACAAGAAATATTCAGACATGACAAGGAAAATCAGTTTGACATCACGAAGAAGCATTCTGCTTCAAATGCAAATCAAGGATTCGGCAAGCCCAGCTGCTACAAATGACCAGAGAAGAAACCTGGTTCTTAAAACAAGCACCAGAGCCAACAAGGAAATGGTGGTGAGGAAAGCAGGCGGCCTAAAATCTGGAACAGTGTGCTACAAATAATTTCTCCACTGAAAATTCAAAAATAAAATGAAAGTGATGTAATGCTGTGTTGAACTCACGTGAATGGGCTTCCTGCAGTGCTTGACAGTTCTGTAACCCCGAATGACTCAGGAGAATCAGCATGGCTCCTGGGAGTCCCCAAGTAACTGACCATCAGCACGCTGACCACCATCACACGTGCCAGGGTTGAATTGCAGAGAAGAGAGCAACCTCTGAAAGGCACAGGGAATGTTGACAAGGGAATAAAAGGCTGCGGTCAATCCTGGGACAGAGGCCCTGTGAGCAGAGGCCAGAAGGCTGCAGGTGAACTGGAGTGGCCCTGGGGCAGGAAGGGACCACAGGGGAGCATATCTCTTTTATCTCCTCTCTCTCCCTCGGGTAGGAGGGATAAAGCCTGCATCCTTCTCACCTGGAACTGTGGGTTCTGGCTGGCGGAAGTCTTACCGACACGGAATGAATTTCTCAAGACTGCGGAAAAAGGAAAGAAAGCGAGAGGGATTAGGGAGCCAAATCCCCGAGTCTCTCAAATGCTCCCATATTTATTGTGTATAATCAAAGTAAAAAGTCAATAACAGTTGTGAGATAGTAGGCAGGAACTTGGGGAAAGAAGGGATGAGACAGAGATTGTAGACTCCACCATGAGTACTAAGGCTTAGTTTACCTTTAGGGAAGTCATGGGCTGAGGGGAACAAGATACATTTTTTAGACATGTTCATTACAAAGCAGACCACCAGACCAGCCTGGTCCCTGTTTTGGGGATAATAGACTATCTAACACCACGCAGGCCTGGCGTTTATAGCTGAGGGCCTGGGTCATTGCTCTGCAATAAGCAGTGTGCTATCTATAACCTCAAATATGCAAGCAAGGCATTGTCTCTGCTTTTTATGGCAAGGAGACAGGAGTGAGGATGCACAGGTGTTTGCTTTAAAGCAGTTAATAAGCACATTTTTTTTCTTAAAGTTGACAGGCGGCTGGGATGTGTTACAACTTGTTAACTCAATCATAGGCTCCCACATGGAACCATTATGGAGGACATCCTAGGATGAAAAATCCTGGCTCTGGATCTTTTCCTGCCAGCTTCGGCCACTCCAGCAGGGTCTAGAAACATCCCTGAATAACGATCCCACAGAACCACCTAAACTCTTAACTCCTGGTGCTTGAAACTTAATTTTAGCTCTACACAACTTAATGTAGAAAAGTTTCAGAAATAAAAGATATTATATTCTTTTTATATCTCATCATAAGACTGATTTTTCTGATTGCTCTAAGCTGCTTCTACATGGTAAAGCACCTAATTCTGCAGGTGAATTCAGTACTTTCCTTTGGGCATAACTAGACAGTCTGGGCTGTCTGACTTCTATTAGTCAAATACCAATACACTTAATTGATTTCTTTGTTCATCAATTTCAGCCTGGAGGTGAGGGTCTATCACTATTTTCCTCAGCCCACCCTCTACTCTTTTCTCATCAGCATCTCAGGCCTCCTGAAAACAAAACAAAGCATTTGTTTCCCTTCATCTACACTTTCCACAAAGGCAACAGGAATCATCATGCCTAGAGAATGAATTCAACACAAATGTTAAAACAAAAATCTATAAACCTGAAGCAACTCCATCTCCGACTCATGATACACAATGACATGAGAGTAAGTGTGTCAGGTACAAAGCATGCGTGAGCCTGACCACCTCATTTCTATTCTTCAAAGGAAGGAAGGTTTTCGTATTTTTTATTATCATTCTTTGTCATTGTTTCTGATTAAGCCAAAAAATTTTTTATGAAATAATTAAGCACTGCAATAACAGATTTTCGCTGTATCAATTACAGAAGGAATTCAGAGGGGATAGGAAAACCCACCTCTGTAAAAAATGCAAAATTCCTTCCCCTGTTAAGAACACGAATACAAAATGCAACAGAATTCAAATTCTTGTGGAGAGGACAAAAGCCACAGAATCAAAGCAAAGTCATTATTATGACTCAATCCAAAATTCACTGGACAAACATGCTCAATGCATTCAAATAATTTTTAAGGCACACTGCAAACCATTCACTTAATTATCTACAGGCTAGAGGAAGAATTTCCCTCTATAACAGACAACATAAATCAATAGGTTGCCCCACCAAACAAGGAACAAACATCAGGTTTTTTGCAGTTCTGATAAATCAGCAAGTTTTAAAGATCAAAATCCAGAAATTTTAAACATTCATTCACACCAGAATGAATCAAGCACTTAAAAAAAAATAAATAACCCAAAGAAACTAAACACATTGATCACGTACCTGGATCAATGAGAAATTCTTGTACAGCTGGAAAAAAAGAACAGTCTATAGACTTATACTTGAAAAATAAAACTACTTTTAAAGATAACTGCTAAAACACATTTCATCATTCATGTTGCCTTGAAAAATCTGAGGCACTTGTCTCTGATCAGAAAAGCAATTCTGAGTATTAGTATGTTACAATTCAGTGCCAGTTTGCTTTAGAAGAAAAAAGAAAAGCTACTGTTTCTTATCTTGCACAAAGTTTAAAGAACCTCCCTGCCTCTATCTCCTCCCATTTTCTAAGCTCATGCTCCCCAACCCTTC
Organism: Vicugna pacos; assembly: GCF_048564905.1. Taxonomy (NCBI): domain Eukaryota; kingdom Metazoa; phylum Chordata; class Mammalia; order Artiodactyla; family Camelidae; genus Vicugna; species Vicugna pacos. The sequence continues at coordinate 64,337,229 of NW_027328740.1, read as the reverse complement.
TGAAACAATTATGAGAACCTCTTATTCCCACCAATATGCCAAATCACAAAAGAGTATCAATTTATTTGTGTAAATATATACCTACACCTTGAACTGGAGGAGAAAGATTTCAGAAGGCTATATGGAACTTATTGCTACATTCCTGAAATCACACACATACACGTTCACAGAGACACAGACATATACAAACTGAATTACTGGGCACTTCACAAGCTAAGGACTTACAACTTCTAGAAGATAACTTTGTAGTTAGTTTAAAATACAAAACGGTCAGCTTTTGAAAGCCTTGAACGTTGCAAAATCATCCAAATATCAATGAGATCCAATTAGCCTTCTCTGTAGAATGTAATTCCCCATGATGGCAAAGCAGACCCTAAGAAGTAGTGGATCCAAGACTCGTGTTTTTCACTAGCTATGATCGTTTTAAAACATGTAAACAGATTTAGAAAGGTATGTCCCTATGACATTTATTCTTATTGAGATGGCATATGTATTCAATTGTCTATGCAGAAAATAGGACCCATGATGGTGTTTAAGAAATATTTTGTGTATTGAAATATTTATTTTTAAGTGCAGACAAGGAGGGTGGGTATTACTCCATTGTAGAGCACCTGTTGTGCACGCACATGTTCCTGGCTTCAATCCCCAGTACCTTCATGAAAATAAATAAATACAAGTGCTTACTTAAAAATAAGAATAAATTTATATAAAAAAATAAATGCAGACTAAAAACCACTGCAATCTAGGAGCCACAATTATAATAAAAAACAAGAGTTTCTATCAAATATTGACTATACGCCAATCACAGAGACAACCACAAATCACACCTGACAACCATCACGTGTGATTCTCAGCAATCCTACTAAGTAGACACGGATGAGAAACCCGGCTCTGCGGATGAGGAGACGGAGCTCGGAGGAGCCGGGGACACTGACCGTCCTGCTCCCCGTGACACCGCATCAGCCCAGGGCAAGCGCTGACAGAGCTGCACTGAGGGGACACCCAGCTGCATGGAACCATGGGGGATTGGGGAGTCCTAGAAAATACTCCAAAGTGTTCAATGAAAAACCATCTCAAATATATTACTCTGTGCCCCATCCTCTAAACACAGAACATGTCTGGGACCTTTTTGATGCCTCCGTGTCCTTTCTGCCATCATCAGTTACGTGCCCTCTCAGCGCGACCAGTCATGAACTGGACCCCATACGAAGTGCACTCAGATGGAAGAGCTTTAAAAGCTGTTTTATGAAGTTTGTAAGACTCTGTCTATTCCTCACACAGGCGGTCATCCAGCACTACTCACCGGTGCGGATGTACCACCTGAAATCACACCTTTCTGCTTTTTAAAATCCCTTCATGTAATACAGACTTTTAAACAGCAAAGAAGCAGCTCAACCACAGACAGTGGACAGCTTTTCACCAAATGGACTCGAACAGCACATCTGACAACCTGGAAGCCCTTGTCTTCTATTAAACCCACTTCCAGGTACTTCATCATTTTCGGATTGGTGGACTCGGCCTCTGAATGGCCTACTCAGAGAGATCCCATCCTCACATCCGGGGGTGGGAGAGGACCCTGCTGCTGGGAGAAATCAGTGAGGAAGGTGGACATCCTCCAGCCATTTCTGCACGGGTAGAAATGCCACATGCTCAGAAATTATACCGTCAGCACCCCTCGGCTCCCATGGACTGGTTTCACATTAAGCAAACTTATGACACACTGATGCAAGAAAACCAGAAATTTAATTTATTAATGTAACAGGAGATGTGAAACTACAAACCAGATTGAAATATCAGAGTTCAACCATGAGTACAGATTCTCCTCCACGGCCCAATCTCGGGCAGGCAGTCACATGGCAAGCGTGGACAGAAGCAGAGCAGGAAGGGTTTCTAGATTAACTCAATGGACTAAATTTCTGTTATAAGAACAGATCTACTGCCTGGAAAACAATTAATGCCAATCACGGGGCACACTCCATGGACAGTGGCTGAGACACGACTGTGAGCACCTGTATAACTCCACTTTCCCTGTCCTTTCTGGTCTAACTGATGCAGAGGTACAGAGATCCAGGGATGCAGATACCTGTAAACACCCAAAGCCCATCCCTGGGAGCCTGGAAACCAGATAGCCAGGATTTAAATCCCAGCTCTGCCACTTACTAGCTCTGTTACCTTGGCCAAATTACTTACCCTCTGTGTGCCTCAATTTCCACACTGTAAACCTGGGATAACAATCAAATCTTTCTTACTCACTTGTGAAAATTGGAGGATTCATTTCTGTAAAACTCTCAGAAAAGAATGTAGCACATTTTTGGTGCCCAACAAATTTCAATTTAATAAGAAAGTGATTTACAAGTCTCCCATCTAATCATCTTCTGTGTTTCATGACTATTCTGAGTCCCAAAGGAAATCCTTATTTCCCCTCTTATAAACTCTTGAGGAGCACCCTTCTGTTTCAAGCCACCACCTGTTTAAACTGAGGGGGGATTCCCTCCTCCCCACTCCTCTGGTCCATGGGAGACTGCTTCTCCCTTCACACTCCTGACCACTGGCCCACGGCTAGCCCTCCTCACACTAACAGATTGAGGTGTGAGTCCGGGGAGACAAGCAGGGCATATGAAAGCTTTCCTTCCCCTCCAGTGTTGGCCACCCTTAGGAAGCAGCCGGGATGCTCAGTTCCATGGCAAGACAGTCCTGTGCATTATGGGTCAGAATCTCTCAAGGGAATGCTCGCTGTGGACCAGAGTTACCTGGGACTGCGTAAGTCTCTAATTCTGGGACATAGTGTCATGACACTCACTCTCCCACAGCCCTGAATTTCATGGAGAACGTGGCTTCATCAGTAATAAAGGAGACATTTATCGCCTGCCTGTTCTTCTTTGTCATCTCTCAGTTGGCTGCTGGACACAACATGTGTATAAGTATTGGGTCCCCTTAAGCCCCAACATATATGAAGTAACAAAAATTCTGTGGCTTAACATTGGTTCAGGGCGACTGTGTAACTGTCCTGACTCTGCTGATGCTAAATTATGTGTATAGGAACTATGGAACCTCCTCAAATATCTTTCATCATAAAACCAGCTTTTCTTATTTTCCTGTTTCTCAGTAATTGCCAAAGACTATCAAATGATGGCTTCACACCAAATAGCAGTTAAGATTATGAGCCCTCTTGTCATACACACTGTGCTAAACACTTTACATAATTTCTAATTCTCACAAATCTACAAAGCAGAAATGAGTGTCCCCATCTCACAGACGAGGGAAAAACTCAGAACGAACTGACTCAGGATCACATAGCTCAGTGGCAGCGCTTGCACACAAACCCAAGTCAAAACACCACACCCCTTTGTATATGTACCAAATCTCCTACCACCCATTGGCACACAGCGGTGGGGATAATACTTAGGGAACTCAGTACACTTTTCAGCTTTAAGGTGCTCCAGAGGCCGCTTCTAGCTCTTTTATAAAATCCCGGCTCACTGGTTTCTAACACTGCAAGAAAAGTCCGATGTTGCAACTGTTTGCACAGGAAGTCTGAAATGTTCACAGCGAGATGATAGAATAAAACTAAGACATAAGCAGAATAATAGTTCCAGGTAGTCAGACATAATGGACATTGTGCTACCCTGAAGCATTAAGCAAAGGAATCAAAAAAAAAAAAAAACGTTTAAGACTTCCTTTACAAACAGGAAAGTTAAGACTGTAAGAAGGTGCAACAGCGCCACCTATGGCTTAAAAGGCCTTCCTGGTTGCCTGGAAAGGTGCAACACAAAAATTGCCTGTGGATCAGAAACAAGAATCAGATAACTAAAAGCTTATGTAGTACATACTGCTCTCCTAGTCTTCATGTCTTGCACTGTAGCAAAAACCAACACACCTGTACTAGGCCTATATTCATAAAAGTCATGTCTGTATTTTTCCAACAGGAGGTAATTTAAGTATCTTGCAAAATACTTCTCAAAGAGCCAGGAAATCATAGAAGTGTATTGAAATACAAAAACATTTATTTACATATTAAAACAGCATGAGCTTTTTTCTATTAAAAAAGCTGACATGTCAAATCAATGTTTTGATATTTTAAAACCTATTAAGAGTGCAGAAAAATAAATCAAAATTTTCTTTAATCACAAAAGAGAGAAGCTTATTCCCTGAAAATGATCAATGTGGATTTTTCTAAACTTAATGCTTCTGGTCAGAGTCCTACGAATTTAAATGTCTGAGTGTATAGTTACACGGCAGCATGAACACTGAGTTGTAACAATACACATTCTGTGTAAATAATCTTCAAGGTCGTCTGCTTAAGTCAATTTAACTAGTCCCTGTCTCAATAGAATGATACAGATTTCATTAAAACTTCATACTGCACGCACACACACACACAAAACCCTGAATCCTTGTTACTTTAAGCCATATTCATATATATCCATATTGAATATGCATCAGAAACAAGCCACCCTCTTTAGTATTCACAGTTGATCCTTCTAAACTATCTGTCATTGTGACAGCACATTTTTACTAAGCAGCTCTTGGATGCTTTGTATACAAGGCGTCTACCTCTCACAGTCAGACATGGTAAACGGCATCACTCAAATTTCACAAATGAGGAAATATACTTAAGCCATGGAAACAACGTACATATTTATCATCAGGAAAGAAAAGAGTAAAGATTTTACTTTCAATATGCACTGACAAACTTTTCCTCCATACTAAGACTACATACATAAAACAAATTCAGTCATTGTAAATTATTCTGTCAATAAGCACCACTAGAGAAAAACAAGCAACATCATTAGCAATGATTGGACTTTCAAAGCCCACTCCTATTTTGCACTATAATCATTTTTAATGTTTTGTTTTTAGTGCTTACATAGCACTAATATAAAGAAAACATAAACTATTTAAGTCATTACCTGAGAATGCAACATTTGTGAAAATGTACAATTTTAATTTATGCCGCTCTGTCTCACATTCTCACTGGTGTCTCTCCTTTGAAGGCCTCATCAGGCTGAGATCGCCAAAATCGGTCATTTATGGACTCACAGGAGTTCGGGAAACCACTCAACGGGAGGCTGATCAGAGGAGAAATTGAGAATGCATCCTGTGCAGCCTGGGTTCCAGCACCGAGCTAGGCACCGCCAGCTGCGTTTGAATTGGGACAAGCTGCCCACCTCTCAATCCCTCAGCTGCAAAAAGGAGACATTGATACCTACCGTCAAACACCTGCTTTGAAGTAAAACATGAGAAAAACAGTTTAGCCTTTGGTAGGTGTCCACTCACAGCAAGCTTGGTCATTATGATGATGAGGATTACTTTTAATAAGTTAAGCTAGACCAAAAATTAGAAATCACCATAAAGGAGAAACATTTTAACTCAATAAGCATTTCCTTTTGAATGGATTGATAAAAGTTCTAATGATTTTTTTAATAAACCAAATTTTGTCCATTAATTTTAGATTTACCGGTTTATGGACAAGTCTCCAAAAAAAGAATTAGAGGCCTCTAACCTCTGAATACTAAGAAAGTAAAGTTTAAAAAAATTATGGGGGAGAGTATACCTCAGTTGAGAGAGTATGTGCTCAGCACGCATGAGGCCCTCAGTTCAGTCCCCAGTAACTCCATTTAAAAACTTTTATTTAAAAAAAAGGAGAATTAAAGGAAAAAGATGGAGGACTACAGAATTTTTTTAGAGAATCCACTCAGATTTAAGATGGGGAAAAAATATCCATTTCTCACAGGAAATCTTGAGAACTATGTAAACCGGATCTGAGTTGTCTAGTCTTTAACATTATTCATGAATTCATATTACCAAGTCTTAAAACTACCTGATAACCCACAGTGGTGATAGTGATCATAAAACCTGACAATGCGGATCGAACTCTGGCTAGGACTGCTCTGTTCTGACATCTCTGCCCCTGAGGCCTCACCAGGCTGAGAGCACTAAATTTTGTCATTCATGAGCATCTCGTGTAAGTCTTCCATTTATGCTTCTCAGTCTCCTCTCACCAGCCCCTCTGAGGGAAGCACTGTTATCATCTTCCCCACACGCAGATAAGGTCACTGAGGTACAGAAACTAAACCTGCTCCAGGTCACATCGGCATTAAAGGACGTCTGTATTTCTGCTGTTTTGCGATTGACAAAGGAATCTGAGATATCAATACAAGATAGACTGTTAAATAATCAAGTCTGTCAGCTCTTCACCTCAAAGAGCAGATACTATAAATTCCTGATGTAGGATGAGGCTGCCGCCACAAAATGACTCAGCTAGAAATTAATATCCAAGATGAAGCAGCGGATACACATAAATATTCATGACTGTCAACTCCTCTCACGGGTCTTGGCCCTTCACTGCCTGAATGGGGGTGAAATCCCCACCCGTGTCTGGGAGGGTAGCGCGGCTCTTCCAAGTCTCACCCAGGCTTCACAGGCTGTTTCCCCCTACAGACTGTCCTAAATGATTAAAAAGCTCACAAGATTTTTACACCAGCCAAAACTGAAGACATTTCTGCATATGGAGCACTTTCTCAGGCTTAAACCATTTTTGCCTACACTCAGCAAGGGGGAAAAAAGAAACATGACTCTGCAAAGTCTCTTAGCCTTACCACTCACAGGAGTTGAATGGTCTCAGCACAAGATGACCCTTCACATTACAGGATGAGAACAAAATAAAGCCGCCCCAACAACAAGCACTCCCAGAGACAGCGCTCAGCAGTCTTCTGCACACTCACGGTTGTGCAGCCCTCACCACCATCTATTTCCAGAACACTTCATCACCCCAATAGAACACCCCTGTCACTAGCAGTCACTCCACAACCCCCCTCCACCCAGCCCCTTGCAACCATCATCTGCTCTCTGCCACTGCATGAGCCAATTCTGGGCATTTCTAAGATCACTGAAATCAACAATATGTGGCTGTTTGTGTCTGGTTCCTTTCAGTTAACGTGCTGTTATCAAGGCTTTCCCATGTTGAAGTGGTATCAGCATGTCTCTTTTTTTTTGAAAATGTTAAACTTTATTAGAAGGTGGTAAATACTATCAAAAATAGTAGAGTGGGGTATAAGGGATGGGGTTTCAAAGGGAAAAGGCCGGGTTGAGCAGTCAGGGTGGACTACCCAGAGCAGATGGCTTTTTTCATATTCCCCTTTATTTATTTTTTCTTTTTTATTCACTCTTATGTCTGAATAATATTCCACTAAATGGAGATACTACATTTTGTTCTTTCATTCAGCAGCTATATATGGATGAGGTCCAGAAGAATGAGTGTAAGTGGTGGCTAGCAGGGATGGCATTTAAGCAAAGGGCAAGATGTGCTTTCAAAAAAAAAAGTGAACAATCAGAGGCACAAGGAAATTCAGCGCGTTTCTGAGAAAGTGCATGGTTGCTTCAGTAGGACTGCCATGCAGGGCTGTGGGGGATAGTGACAGGAGACACAGTGAGGGAGTCACCTAAGAATATCCCCACTGCAAGCAGCTCAGCCAATTCTCCTCCCTCATCCTGTATTTTAGAGACATTTTTGCTAGCTTTTCTCTTATTTCAAGTAACAGTACTTTAGTTACACATCTGATCATCTGCATCAGACCACATTAGCTCCAAGCCACAGAAAATCATTCACTGACCGGAGCAGCTCCAAGACATAACATTGATGGACCAGGGAGTCCTGCAGCATCCCATCCTGCAGGCACAAACCACACATGTTCCCTGGTGATGTCCGGAAAGTAAAATGCATGGAAATATCTCACTGCTGCTGCACGACATCTGCCCACAAATTGCCCCCAAATCATGCTGGCACAGCACTACTCAACCCTCGCACTACCCAAAAAAAAAAAAAAAGAGAGAGAGAGAAAAGAAAAGAAAAGAGAAGAAAAGAAAAGAAAAGAAAAGAAAATATAAGAAAAGAAAAGAATAAAGCTAAGAAAGCAAATTGAGGTTCTTCCATTGAAAACCAGCAACCATCACTGCCAGTATCTGAGCTGGAATGATCCTGACTTCAAAAACCACTGTGCAGTTACTATTCAAATGTGACAGACATATATGTATTTCACTTAGATGATATTACAATAGGATTTTTCTTTTCAAAATTTCCAGTTGCAACAATAGCACAAGAAAGTTTATGTTTCATTTTTTAAAAAAAATCAATTATTTTCCACTTTGTTAATTTTGAATCTATTATTATTTTATTAAGGGAGCTATGCTGCAGATTATAAACCAAATATCTGGCTTCTGCAAACAAGACCTATATGACTTCACTATTTCAGAGCAAGCTTTAATGATGCTTTCAAATTGGGGGCGCTCACTAACAGCTCTTTAAATACTGTCAAAGATGTGCTATTATGTAATGCAAAGGGTCTACCTACACATCAACTCAGAAACCAAACAAACTACACGAAAGCCTTAGTTTATCATTTTAAAATATTCCTATTATTTTGAATATTAAATTTCTTAAAAGATAAGATATTTTTTGAGAAAGACATCAGTTGTATTAAATTTCCTCTCACCAAGAAAGCAATCTTTATCAAGAATTACTACCCCTATGAAAATCCAAAAGACAGGACGTTTCTAGCTAAGTTAACTTACAGATCTCAACACAAGCCTAAATCCTATCTGCTCTCACTTGAACGAGCCCAGCAAAGTCCTGGGCTACTCTGGAACTTAGCTCTTCTGTTCCATATGTTGGCAGAGCTAAGATCATCACACAAGGCAGGGAAGGAGAGAAGAGGTAAGTCCACCTGGCGGCCTCCATCTGTTTACTTCCAGCCACAAGGTGTCGCTAGAGCGACCCCGCTAACAAGCCCTCCACACAAGGAAACCCGGCATCCACTCTGCCCCTGCGGTCCCCAAGCAGTCCCGACGCCCCTCTCCCACTGGTGGCCTCCGAGCCTGTGAATGGTCTTCTAATGACCCTCCCAGTTGGTGACACCCTCCCCCTCTTCCCCGCTACACACACACACACACACACACACACACACACAGCCAAGGCAGCCTTCCCAAAGCACAAATTTGATTACATCTCCCCCACTTCAAACCCATCAGAGGCTCCCTGGTAGAGTTCTAGCCCCACCCCCGACCCTGCTTGTCCATCCTCACCTCAGTACCAGGTCCCCAGTGACCTCAGGGGCCCCGTGACCTGCTGCTACTTCCCACTAGCCTCCAGGCTCATTTTAACTGTTTGTCAAGGAAGTCTTCCTTCCCTCCAACCTCCGCACTTTGGATTAGGTGCCCTGCTGTGTTAATAAAACATTTTAATCTAAGTCAACTTCTGACACTGCTAAGCTCTCAAGAAGCAAGTACATTTTGCTTACTACTGTGGGTCCACCCCCTCTCCCCTAGACACTCAGAATTGCGTGTGTTGTGAATAAAAGAATGAAGGGGTGGGACTCAAAAGGACAGGCAGAGCTGCTCTCCTAAGGGTCACTTCCTGCTGACACCCTTCACTGCCTCTTCTGTGTCAGTTCTAGTAAAAACCAAGCTCCTCCAAAGCCCTCCACCCCTAGGCCCTCTCCAGTGTCCTTCAAAGCAGGGTCACCCACCACCCTGGACCACACAGGGCAGTCTCCCCGAGTCCTCACCCCACAAGCCTCCAGGCCTCTACCCAGGCTGCTCCTGCCACCTGAGTCACCCTCTTGATTCCTTCCCCTGGCTGACTCTTACTCTGTCCTCAGAACTGAATGTAGAGCCAATTTCTTCCAGGAAGTCCTCCCTGATGATGTCCTTTAGCTCTTGGCTGGCTCCATCTACAGCAGCACTGCTTGGCGACCAACTGGTATTTGTCCACCTGCTCCTATGAGACCATGACCTCTTGGAGGCCACGTGGGAAAAAGGAGTGAGGTGACAAGAGGGGTGGGAAGAGCAAACAGGAAAGTCGCAGCTCAAGTCCCAAATTCAAGGATTCTGTCTCAGATAAAAAGAATAAACTGTTTCATACGTGTGTCATTTGGCTATGATTTTTGTGGCTCATGGAAAACAAGAGCTTGGTGTTCAAGCCTGAAATCCAAGTTACATGCAAAGAAATGTATATATTCATATCCAAAGGAAACCAGAGCTGCTCAACAACACTTTGCAGTTAAAATCCAAAGGAACTTTGATAAAGGCAATCTCCCTCTCTCTCTTTATTTTTATTTATTTTTTTTTTTGGTATCATATAGTTTTAGAAGTATTTGTATAACTAAGTGATGGCTACAGCCTATGATTCTGCACTGGAGTGTTTGAGGCTAAGGAAGCCCAGATTACATGCACTGTGTAAATGCAATCACACCAACACAATGACAGGCGCCCTAGTGGCTGAGCTGAAGTTCCAAAGCAGAGAACCTTATGTTGGAAGACAGCTCTCAGTAGAAAGTAAGAAATGCAATGTTCTGTACTCAATCTCATTAGCTTTATGAGCCATTAACAGATAGTATGTCTTGTCTAATGAAACCCCAAAATATATTGTCATCTTCGATTTTCTCCATCTGACTGTTTTATGCTAAATTTGGATATCAAACCCTCACTCCATACGGAAAGCTCAGGCCTTAGCTGCAGCACAGTTACATCCCGTGGAAGAAAGCCGATCAAGGGAGAACAGGAGAGTTTCCCTTCAGAAGCTGCTAAGTGTGGTTTTGCACCTGTATGTCATTTACAACCACGCCATCGTCAAAGGAGTAAGACCTTACATCTGTGGGGCAAAAAGCACTGCGGTGGTTCCGAACCATGAAAGAACACTGAGCTTTGTGCAACAGTCCTGAGGCACTTAAAGCGTACTTTCTCTGAAAGGCTCCGAAACTGACTCACTTCACCATTTCAGGTACAACCGGAATTAGTAGAGAGAACATGCCCTTGAAGTCTGACAAGGCCCTGCTGGAATCCTGCTACAGCATTTACTAGCTGCTAAATGAACCAATTCCTTAAACCTCTGAGGAGGCTTCCCAATCTTCAAAACGGGGCTGCCACCGCCCACTTGGGAGGCATGGATGTGAATGCAACACGCAAGTAGGGCGGCCGACTGGTACGTGACACGGGGCCTGGCTAGTTTCCCTCCGCTGCCCTTCTCCCCCTTTAAACTTGCACTGTTCCCCCTGGTAAGGGTGAAGCCCCAGGAACAGACTGCCCGATTCTTCTGTATATCCCCGGATACATACCTTACCCTTAGGAGGTCAGAAAAACAACTGCCTCCTCCCCAGTCACTATCAATATTCTTAAGAGTCTGGGTTTTTTTAACTCTATGTTTCAGGGAGACTATTCAAGAATTGTTCAACCACCGTTCTCCAGGTTGGCTCCTCTCCCAACGCCCATCCCTTCTTACCTCAAATCTTCTGTCTGATTGCCTTTTGTTCGTGGGAAAGAGAGTCCGCTAGGGTGCGGACTCCCTAGGCCTCCCTCCCTTCATCACAGGAGAGTGTGACTACATTCTCCCAACTCCCCACTCCGACTCCAGCTTCTGAGGAGTTTCCCCTTCTGGACCCTGAAGCCTCTGGATCGTCCCAAGACGCGCACACGTGGCCAAAACCCTCTCTTCAGATTTCTTCCTGGGTGGGCCTGCCCACCCCCCAGAACCTTAAGGATAAATGCCATTGCTCTGAAAATCACAAACGCCGCTGTCTGACACACCAAAGCTGCATGGTCCGGGCTTTCCTCCAAACCAGACACAGCCCTGCCCCCCCTCAGACACAGTCTGCACCTCTTGAGATGAGCTGATCCACTTGCACGGCTGTGAACACCAGCTAAGAATGACGAATCCCAATGTGTATCTCTAGTCCAGCTCCTTCACCTGAGCCCCAGGCTCATAGACACGAGTGCCTCTTGGAAGTCCTAACTTGGATGACAAATGGCATCTTAAAAATGCCATATGTCAAAAAAAAAAGGCCTTATGTCCACCATTTACTCTAGACTTCGATTCCTGGCAGGTACCTCCCAGGCTCCCCATTTTAGTAACAGCCCCAGCACCCACCTAGGTGTTTGAGGTCACATTCAATTTCCACTGTTCCCTCCACCTGGCCCTGCCCTGGAATCAGTCTTGTTATTTCTGTCGCTAAGCCAGTCTGAAGTCTGGTTCTGCAGGGAGCACGATGGAAACCCACAAGCTCACAGCAAGGTGCACTGAGTCACAGTCCTCCGAAGGGAGTTCCCTGGAGGGGGAGGCATCTCCTGCTGCCAGTCACCTCAGAAGGCACTGGATTCTCACAAAGAAGGACCAGAAGAAGGGACTCAAGGATCTCCCGTGATCTGAGGTTTGAAGGGCCCGAGGTCTGGGGGAGCTCCTAGTTAGCTGACACTCCTGTCAGTGAGCAGATGAGGATGGTAGGAACCCAGGCAAGTCTGTTCTCGCTCCGACCCCTTTTCTCTCGGGAGCCACGGGAAAGGCCAGTTTCCAGGGCACAGACCGGCCATCACAGATCCCAGCCTGCATTTGCCAACCCAGACAGCCTAGACTCCTACTTGCGACTCTTACTTCTGTTCTGTTCCCCCCCAGAATGTGATGGACTCTTTCAGAAAGTCTGGACTGTCTCAAGCGAGACCAAGTCAGTGAAGGATGAAGTGTCCACATTTGGACCAGAGCATGAAAGGAGAAACAAGGCCTCATGTCCAGCATGACGGTGGTGGCCAAGCCCTTTCCCTGGGTGAGATGAACCAGGGTCGGGGTGAGAATGCAAGGTCCCTTCACGGCTGACAGGGGTGTTGGAGACTCACTACCGCAAAATAACCACACGGCCGTCAGTGGTGGACATCAGCTGCAACAGACACAGAGTCAGCTATTTACTGCCAAAAAGGGGTAAAAGTAAAGGCCGGTGCAGGGAGGCCTGCACGGCTGCTGAGGCAAACCACAGACCCGGCTCTGAATGCCCACTGGCTGAAGCAGAGAGGAAGCTATGGTCCCATTTAGGGGTCCCTGTGTCCACCAGATCCAAGTGAACCAGCTCCTTAGGACAAGGCAATGTTTTCCTGATACTTAGAAAAACCAGCCTCATAAAGGGAACAAAAGAGTGGCATGGTTTTAGGCCCGCTCCTGCCCCTCTATGAATGCAAAGTAAAGTAAATGGCACTGGGAAGGTGAATGCAAAAAAAAAAAACCAAAACACAAAAAACCGGTGACTGCTTCCTCCAACAGCGTCCCCTGCAGCTGCTCACCCCCGAGCCGGCCACTTCCTCACCAGTGACCGCCGGCCAGGAAGCGCCGTCACGCACGTCACACAGCGACAGCCAGGAACCGTGTGCCGAGCACGTTTGTGTAAAAGCCAGAATCAAGCAAGGTGCTGCAGATTTTGACTTTCCAAGTTTAAATACTCCATGAAAAAAATCCCTCAGCAGCCGCCTAAATCAATTCGCATCTCACTTCTTCAAAACAAATAAACAAAATTAGTAAGAGAGCATTTGTTACCAAATATAAGGACGAACTAACAGGTTCCTCAAAGCAAGGACTTTAACAGATATCAAACTCCAGTGGGTGATGTGCTAACATAGCAAAAATTCCAAAAAAGTAGAAAATAAGATGACTAGGATAATATACGAATCATGGCAACTGTTAAGTTTTTGCTTTTTATAGCGATGGAGACGGCACAGAGGGCGATCTGGCTATTCCAATGCAGGGTGTGCACAGCCCACATTTTCAGACCGAACAACATGCTCACGGGGTGGTATAAGGGATAAAGGAAAATAGAAAAAGGAATAGAGGAACAGCCAAAATTAGAAACACACGAGAACAAAAATGACTTTGACAGCATTTACAAGAAATTACGTGAGTGTGATGAGGACAGGGACGCGGGGACGGTGAGACCCACCCTCACCTCCTGATCCAGGGAAGGCAGGGGCCTGAGGGGAGCGATGCTGCCGGGGGACCCCAACGTGGTCAGCGCCCCAAACCAAAACTTCACCTAGATGCGTGTAGACAGCTTTTGAGCTACAAAATGTGGTCGCATTTCAAGCTGGACAACTTTACTCACTCCCACCAAGAGGAACAGGGGAGAATTAGGTTCTGCTCCTGAACCAAAGCATTGTTTAAAAAATTAATGACTGTGTAATAGTAAAAGCAACAATGGAGTAAAAGTCACTGGAGGAGAACGTGCTTGACCCGAGCTCACTGGCCACGTTATCTCACTGACGTTCAGATGCTGGCTGAGCCCTTATGGTACCAGAACAGACAGACCCACCAGGAGGGAGGTTTAATGCGCTGCTGTATTTTGATGCCGGCAGCCATGCCTGGTACACGAGGTTCTGGGTAAACAATGGTGACAGTGTCAACCACTATGGGCTAAGCACACATCCAGCTACTCCGCCAAATCCCAAGGGCAGACTTCAAAAGGCAAAAACAAGCTGGCATTCTCTGTTGGCTCTGCAGAATCAGAGCCAAGCAGTTGCTGAGCAAAAATGTCACCAGTGCCTCCTATGACAAAATAGGAGGCACTGGCGTGGGGCTGGGGCAGGGCTCCAGGCTTCCACTGATCACCCACCAGTCTGTCCAGGGGGTGAAGGAGGTCCCTGCTTTCATTGCACCGATGCACCTACCTTGAATGACGCCTTAGGACTCAACAGGAGGTGACAGGTGAGGTGAACGGAGCCAGCCTTGGTGTAGCACGGTTCTGGCAGCTATGCCCTCAGCAGTGCCCAGTTTCCTAAACCTGACACCTCATCTCCAAGGAGCAGAAGTGTAGTGTGGGCATGTAGATCACAGGGCCCTGTGAGGACAAGTACAGATCATGGCCACGACATGCCTCTCCCCTTCCTTAAGCCATAGAGGAATGTCCGGGGAGGAAGTGAAAATTATTCCAGAGCCTGCCAGGCACCACACGCAGGTGGGACACGGATCCCCTGTGTCTGTCATTCACAGGACTGGTGTGGATTTTCTTTTTTATCAATTCTCTGGCATCTTCTCCTCCATCTTACCAACAACAAGAAAGTAGAATCTGACCTTAGAATCACAGAGAATCACAGAGCCCCTCCTGCACAGCGGGCCCGGCAGCACGTGCCATGTCCTCCGACCGTCACCTGTGGGACCGCCATGAGCGCTCTCCAGACTCAAGGCCCGAGGCCGTAGGCCGGGGGGACACAGCTCACCTCACTCTCCCCAGTAAAGGGGGACCACCTCTCGGCAAAGACGTCTCACCCTCTTCTGCCCAAGGGACAGCTTGAAAGATATACAGGGAAACATAGTAGAGGGTGAGGGGTTAGGCAGCCCAGAAGAGATCATCTGCACTTCCAAGGCAGAGTGGGGTCTTTGACCTAATCACAGGGACAAAGTGAGGACGAATTTTTCCCTGCTGTGTCCCATACACCGTGACACGCCTTTCCCTGCGTAAGGAGCTAATTCGGAAGCCCCTGGCAGTGTTTCTGATGCCCTAACTTGGCATGGTGGCTGTCAGGCAGGGGAGAGGGCCTGAGCCGTGCTGGTGCTGGGCCTGGGAGGCAGGAGACATCGGCTCCACCCTGAGCTCAACCAGCACCTCGTTCTGCGTCTCGGGATTCAGAGTCTCATTTATAAGCAAAGGGATGAAACTGTCCCAGGACAGGCTGTCCAACAGGAATGAAATGAGAGTCATGTAAATAATGTTTCTCAGTTGCCACGTTTAAAATGTAACAACAACAAAAAAAACCAAGTAACTGATTTTAAGAACAGACCTTACTTATTCTACTGTATGTAAAATACTATCATTTTGACGTGTAATCAATATAGAAAGTAACAAGATAGTTTATATTCTTTTTACTAGACAAGTTTCAGCGTCTGATGTGCATTTGACCTACAGCACATCTCAGCTCAGACCGGCCTCCTCCCCAGCACTACTAACAACAGTAGCTGTGGCTACTCTATTGGACAGCAACTCCAGGGGTCCCCCCAAGTGTCCTGGCTGAAAGAGGGGAGTAAGTGTCCACACTAACCCTAAAAGGATCTCTCTGAAACAAAGGCGGATTTAGTTTTAAACGTCTGAAAACCGGCGGGCTACACCTCCTTCCCGCCTTGGCTACAAGAAAGCCCTCCTCCTTGATGATCCCATTCTGGATGTAGGGAAGCAATCTGTCACACAGCCAGGGTGGCCCGGCTTTCAGGTTGACTTGCCTGCTGTCTGTGTCCAGTCCCACGAAGTCCTCCTTCTCAAATAGGATGTAGAGGAGGGGGGTCTTCTCCCCAGAATTTTCGGGGTCCCCATCCAGCCACTTGGACTTGGGCAAGATGAAGAGTGACTCAGTGAAGTCGTCGATCCTCTTCTCCACCACCCTGCAGTCCTCGTAGATTGAAGGCCACGTCGGTGTGCGGCTGCTCGGCCACCTCCCCATACAGCACAAAGACAAAGAGCTGAGAGTCGTAGAGCGTGGTGCCATACAGCTCCTCTGTGCGTGGAGCTTCTAGAAGGTCTTGGCCAAGAGGCAGTCAGTAATGGTGACAAGGCCCATGACATTGCGGTGGGTCTGGAAGTCACTCCATCCATTCTCGGGCGCATAGAGATACCTATAGTAGATACAGAGTGCCCACTGGGAGCCGCACGGTCTGATCTGGCTCACCAAGGAGATTCCATTATAGATGCAAAAGAAATTCTCTAAGATGATCCCCACGGGTTGGACCACAATCGGGAGAGTCTGGCGGTCCTCAGCGCACTGCATGTAGTCAGGGGCGTTCATGTTGCAGGCGCTGCCGAGAAGGGAGGGTAAATCGATGTACATACTGTGCTGTGGGCTGCGGGCCTCACTGGGATGCGGCGACCTGGTGTGCACCAGCCAGAAGGCAAGGGAAGTCCAAGCAAATCGGGGATAAGTTTGTCCTCAGCGTCTGCACATGGCTACTGAAGCTCAGATCACATTACCCAGCTTTTGGTCTAGGCTTCCATCCCCTGCAGAAAAGGATCATTTCTTGTTTTCTGTTTCCAAGCACCTAGGCAGGCCCTGATGCAAAGTCGGTGCTCAAAACTGCTGAATAAATGAATGAATAAAGGAACTGCTTCCCCACCCCTCAGCAGGATATAATGCAAAGAACCATAGTAGGATCAAAATATCTGGATTTCAACGCCAATTTATTTGAACTCCTAAGGTGCAGAATAATGGGTAAGAAAACTTGCTTTGGGGAGGAGGGTAGAGTTCAGTGGTAGAGCACGTGCTTAGCATGTTCAAGGACCTAGGCTCAATCCTCAGTACCTCATTTTAGAAAAATGAAACAAATAAATAAACTTAATTAACCCCCTCAAAAAATATTTTCTCCATTCAAAATTCAAAAAAAACCACCTTGCAATTGACACAACATTGTAAACTTGACTATACTTCAATTAAAAAAAAAACTACTTGCCTTACAAGAATATATCTGGATTATGGAAGTTTGCAAATGTAAAATGCCTAGGGTACCATTTGCATAAGAAGAAGGAACTGTACAAATGTACTATCCCTCATTTATGAGCTATTTTTCCTTTGGGGAGATTATAACCTCTCAGAGATATTTTTCTCATATTAAAAAAAAAAAAAAAGGAAGAAAACATTACCTGATTCTTCATACTGCTGAAGAATCAGATAACCCTATGAAAGCATCTGACCCACAGAGTTTATTCAATAAATGTTTGTTGAATGAATGAATAAACAAGCAAAGTGAATGCTGCTCCCTGCCACAGACCATCATAATGGTATTGCTTGGAAATGCCATGCCCACGTTCCACCCAAATCTTCACTAACCACGTGGGTGACCTGGGCAGACCTGTGTGCTTCTCTCAACACCAGTTTATTCATAAATAGAAATGAGGGCAATAACACAAACCTAAAAGGGTTAGTGAGTCACGAATGAATAGTACCCCAACTTTGCAAGATGGAACTATTAAAGAAAATTGGGCAAAGAGTCCATAGGCCCTCTCCATATTATCTCTTACAACTACATGGGAATCTACATTACATCTAAAAATAAAAAGTCTATTATTTTAAAGAGGCTATTGAGTTTAAATCAGCTCACCATCTCAAATAAGGAACACACAGTACAAATAAGAGAATGCGCAGCCCATGAGATGCACTCAGTAAATATTCCCACTGAACCCACTGGTCCCTCCAAATTCAGAGCACGAGGATGTGTCCTCGTGGCCAGAGGCCACTGCACCTGAAGCTAAAAAAGCTAATGGTCCCCACTTTCAAAAGCCCCTGCCACCAACCTAGGTCTAATTTTGTATTTGTAATTTTTTTCTTTTTATAAAATAGAAATCCCCAATTGCATAGCCTTCAGGTCACCAAAACCTGACCACAGAGATCATGATGGCAACCCTCCTTGGTGAAACAATAAAATGAAAAGCCATTTCCACAAGACCTGTGTGTAAATCTACTAGGGAACTTCATCCTGGACTGAGAGGAAGAGGACTGGGGAGGAGGGGGCAATCTGAGGCACACAGACCCATGGGCCACCTGTCCCATGATGGACATTACACTCAACCCTCACCCTCCAGGAACTTCAAAATACACACAGACAGAGTGATGTGGACAATATATATGTATTTTTAAAGAAATTCCGACTCTCTAGCAGGTCTTGTATCTACCGAGACACAAATGGCTTATGTGTATAATGTTTCACAAAAGCCTTAAAACATTACCACCCCAAATTGACACATTAAGAAACTAGGGATAGAGGTTTATCACATTGTGCAAGATTAGAGAGATGCCACATCAGACACTGTATTTAAACCCAAGCCTTTGCTCCAGTGCTCACACAAGAAAGTGTGACATACTGCCCCTTTCCTGCCCTCTCCCTGCAATAAATCTCTGAAGAGTCTTTTCTGTGCCACGTGGAATCACAATCACGTCAATTTACCACTAAGAGCTATGTGACTCCTTGGAGGACGTGTCAAAATCTAAAGGGTTGTGATGGGAGGAGAGATTTGAATTTTCTGTTTCTCAAAGGAAACATGGCTTTAAAAGAAACTGAAAAGCACTTATCTAGTCTAAGCCCTCATTGTGCAGAGAAGGAAATGGAGGCTCAGAAGAGATGAGGAAAGGGACTTATTAACAAATATTGCCTCAGTGCAGCACCAAGCCAGCCCTGGGCCCTTCTGGGGGAGTACCTGGAAGGCCCAGGAAAATGATTGTTAGAAAAAGGAAAGAGAAGAAGCATACAAGGCCCTGTCTCTACACCACCATACCATGAAGTTCCACCAAATTATCCAGTATTGGGTGCAGCCAAAATTTAGGTGGGCTAAAGAGGTTATAGAAACCTGGAAGTCTCAACCATAGTGGAAATTCCAACATTTACTGTTTTTTTCCAAGTTCAAGCATCAGTTCAGTGGGCGCTCCATACGAGGGACTACACGAGGCCTGGAGTTCTCCCAAATACAGATCTCTATTATCACGTGTGCAAACCACACACAGGCCCACCAGAAGAAAAACGCCCACACATAAGATGGAACTACTGAAACAGAAAAGAGCCAACCAGCATATATTGCTAGCAAAAACGGTGCTGCTAGAAATAGACTCATGGACATAGAAAGCAAACTGTTGTTAGCAGGCAGGAAACGGAGGATTAACAGATACACATTAATAAATATAAAATAAATGACAAGGACCTACTATATAGCACAGGGTACTATTTTCAATTTCTTGTAATGAGTTGTACTAGAAACAATCTGAAAAACATTTATATACATATGCATAAGCTTATAACTGAATCTCTGCTGTACATCTGAAGCTAACATGGTAAATTTACAACACTTCAATAAAAAATAATTTTATATAATAAGTAAAAATAAAAGCAACGCCATAAAAAAAAAAGTAAAAGAACACGGTAATCCCCTTAGCTGTAGGTGGTGGAGAACTCTGCAAGCACCAAGTCCACTCGAATACTCCAGCACTGGCGGTCTCTCATTCTAACCATCAGAGAATCACTTGGCTTCTACGAGGTTACTTTTCTCTTCAGTGAAAGGCTACAGTTCCATCTAATGATGTATTGAATCTCATCATTCACAAACCCAAGAATTAATGAGG
The DNA here is from genome assembly GCF_048564905.1 of Vicugna pacos. Lineage (NCBI taxonomy): Eukaryota > Metazoa > Chordata > Mammalia > Artiodactyla > Camelidae > Vicugna > Vicugna pacos. The sequence goes on along the minus strand of NW_027328740.1, from coordinate 64,317,336 downwards.
ATTTCCCATAGGCCTGGCTCTGGACAGATGAAAAGATAGGGTCCCAGATATATTCATGTGTAGAAGAAGTTTATGCCATAAAGACATTAATTCTTCCTGCTTTGATAGACAGATTCATTGCAATTCTGATTAGAATTCCTCCCAGATATTTCATGGAATGTAACAAGTTAATTTATGGTCAGGAACAGCCAAGAAACTTCTTTAGAACCACCACTGGGAAGGGGTGGATAGGTCATGCATTTCAACTGGTCTTTCTGATGTGATGAAAACGTTCTGGAATAATAATGGTTGCACAAATGTGAATATGCTAAAAGCTGCTGAATTGTAACATTCAAGTGGGTGGACTTCATGGTGTGTGAACAATATCACAATAAAGCTGTTATATGAAAAAATCCTTCTTGCCAATTATTTTTCCCTCTATACTACTAGTCTGTCCCACAATTTAAGTAAAACAAACAAACAAAAAAAAACAAAACAAACCAGATTTTGCCAGGAGCTCTTTAGGAGTGCAATGTCCCTGGGTCTCCAACGCCTCAGGTTGTGCTGTTCCTGTTAACACACAGTAGCTGGGCTGGACTAGTTACGGACTATAAGTATCTTTTTAAGATCGACGGTCTCACGTTTCACCCTGGGAGAGTGAATGATGGAGGATGAGACAGCCTCATGCCTTCAGCTCATTTTTAACTGAACCAAGCCCTGCTTTCACCACTGTAATCCCTCTCAGTATAAAAACATGTGACATCAACAAGCACCGCCATCATAACACCTGAAAGTGTTCAAGGTACTTATCTGGGGCAGAAATCCTGATCAAGGAGACAGAAGCTCCCTCAGCACTGCCGCTCCCTTTTCCCGACTCCACCAGGAGAAGCTGGGAGTTACAGCCGCGGGCTCTCAGCCTGGGGAGCAGCGCCCACGCCGCTAATCTGGACCTCAGGGATCGGGAAAGGGAGAGGAAGGCAGCCCCGGGGTCGCGGGGCAGGGAGAGCGGGGTGGGGGGCGCGGGCTGCAGCCCCGCTCGGAGGCCAGCCCCAGCCCCAGCCCAAGCCGCCCGCCCCGTCCGGGTGTGCAGACCCCGCCCGCCCGGGACACAGCCCGCCCAGTGGTGGGGACGGGTCGGCGGCCAAGGAGAGGAAGACCGGGAGGGGAGGACTCGCCGGCGGGAGAGGGGAAGCGGATGCCAGCCGCGGACTGAGGGGAGCCCGGCTGGGTCAAGAGGCGGCAGGGGCACACCTGGCCCTGGGCAGCTGTGGCCGGGGCGCCGGGGCAGGTGGCGCGGGCAGAGGGGTCTGGCCCGAGCAATCCAGCTGAACACACGCTGACTGGCGCCCTGGGGGGCTGTGACACGCCGACCGCCCTCCCGCAGCCGCCTCACCCCTTTCCCGATATCCCCTCACCTTGCACTTCCACAGCCAGAGGCCCCGGCCCCAGGCAGTAGCCAAAGGCCTACAGGGCGACAGAGCTGAGAAGCCATTGGGGCCGATCCCCGGCTCGGAGCTGGAGCTTCCAACCCGCGGTCCAGCTGGCAGCAACTGCGCATGCGCAGGAGGGCCAGCGATCCGCTCTGGGTCCTGAGAGAGAAGGGGAACCGAGGGAGGGAGAATAGGGGAGGAGGAGGGGAGGCGGGGAAAAGTGGAGGGAGACACATGGACAGGAGGAGCAGAGGGAAGGCAGTTATCTGGAATTGGGAGGGGAGTAACAGAGATGGGGAGAAAGCGTTTTACCTCTTGTGGCACCCCGAAGGAGGCAGCAGTCCTGCCTATACACCCTTCTCTTACCCGTCATTGCCCACAGCTCATATTTTACGTCCCTGGCCCAGCCCTCCAGCTAAGGTCTCTGCAGAAACCCTACGGGTATCATACCCGTTGCCCCCACAAGGAGCTAGGTTTACTGTTGCTCAGGGAACCAAGCACCCGCAGGTGTTGTTTCTCAGAACTACCTTGGGAAGAGTACATATTCCCCTTTTACACGCTGGGAAACAGGCAGGCACGATCTCTGCCTTAGCTCCACTGTCCCAAATGTTGGGCTGGCAGGGAGCGGGAGGTAAAATGTCAGAGCCCCAGAAGGAGCAGACTGCCTGAGTGTTGGTGTAGAGTCCCCATCCCTCCTGGGTAAACCACACCCCAACCTCGGGGAATAATCAAGGGCTCACCGTAGGCCCCTGTGTGTGGGAGAGCTGCCCTCAGTCCCAGTGTCCAACTTGCTAGGTAGGTAGAAGTGTTATTGAGTCCAAATTCATTCTCCTCAGTGCAGGACAGGCCAGTAAGTTGGGAGACCAAGTGTTGGGGCATGGAATAGCAAGTTTCTGTAGACCTAGATGGCAAACTAATGTCCTGGAAAACCATCTCCCCAAGTCAGAATTCAGGCTGCTTTCCTATGTGCTTGGTTTTTGCAAACTTCTTGGTGTAGGAATTCCTTCTTGTTAGAATCCTTTGTTCTTGCAGCTATCTCCCTGGGTCAGATCCCTGTAAACCTCCAACAAAACAAACGTTATTTTCTATTCTGCAACGTGTTATCTTTATATGATTGGAAAAGTGTTAAATACCCTTAAAGGTCAGAGCCTTCAGAATAGGCTCTCCTGTATATTTTAGGCTCTAGGCAACATTGTTTTACAAGCAAGAAGAAGCCTAGGAGACAGAGCACAGGGTTAAAGTCAAAGGAACAGATCTAATATGGAGTCAGATTTCTTCTTTTCTATTACTGTGGCAGAAGCCACTTGAGGATTTAAATCCCTTAAAGTTAAAAATAAGTAAAACTTTAAAGGAATTTACATACATTGGTGGGAACTTGCATAGCATATCTGGAAAAGCACACAAAGGATTGTAAACATTGGCATCTCCAGGGAGGCATGTAAGAACAGAGGATGAGGGAAAACTTCTTTCACTTGAGTATTTTTTGCTCTGTTTGAATTTTTTTAACCATATGCATATATTTCTTTTTCAGTTAAAATAAATGTGTAATGGAGCAAAGGAGTAACTAGCTCAGCAAATACAGCAGCCATAGACTCACTGAGTCATCATTTTCGATTTAAGCCAGGAAGCATTGATTGTCTCTCTCCTATGTGCCCAGTGCTGTTTTAAAACTCTTTTATATATTTTTTTAATAAAATAATAACATGCTATCCCTCACCCCTGCTCAGGGCTGGTGGGAAACCAACTGAGTTTTTATTGAGTTGTTTTCCAAGGAGTAGAGATGAGTTATAAACAGAACACAACTTCAGGGCAAAACAGGCGGACTGGTTTTCCAGCAGGCCAGATAGCGATGACGGGTTTTCAATAGAGGCGCACAGAGGCTGAGAGAGAAAGCCTCCAGGACCCTACAGAAAGCTGCCCACAGTGCCTTCTCCATGGCACTACTGAAATAGGAAAGAACAAATCTGACTCCATATTAGATCTGTTCCTTTGACTTTAAACCTGTGCCCTGTTTCCTAGGCTTAGTCTTGCTGTTTCTGCACCTTTTGTGAAACAATGTTGCCTAGATCCTGAAATATACAGGAGACCCTATTCTCAAGGCTCTGACTTTGAAGGATATTATCACTTTTCCATTCGTATAAAGATAACAAGATACAGAATAGAAAATAACATTTGCTTGTTGGAGGTTTACACGGATCTGACCCAGGTGAAGAGCTGCAAGAACAAAGGATTCTAACAACAAAGAATTCATACACCAAGTTTGCAACAACCAAGCATTCCCGCTTCCCCTTTTTAATATAAGAAGAGCCTGAATTCTGACTTGGGATGATGGTTCTCCAGGACATTGGTCTACCATCTTCTCTGCTGGCTTTACAAATTAAAGCCGCTATTTCTTGCCCCAAATCCTTGTCTCCTGATGTGTTGGCCTATAATGCACGAGTAGAACAAGCGTGGACTCGGAAACACAAACATACATTGAAAGTACGCATTTGGTATATTAAATGACCTGCTTCCACTCGTATTCCTGAGGTTTTCTTCTCTTGACCACTCCTACTATATTTATGAAAAACCTGTCATGTGGACACATTTCCTTCTCTAGCCACTACCCTTCCATGTAAAAACTGATGCCAAGAAGGCAATGGAAGTTGCTAGAAGGTATTACCTGGCCAAAAAAGAGCAGAAGTGGGTTCTGGCTGATGTTCAGGAGCAGGCCGGGGCACCTGACAAGATGTCATAAGTACGGATAGACAGCTGGGCACCAAAGGAGAAGCTTCTAAACTTCCATGAGGGAATTGTTGGATAGGAAGGAACAGTCCCAGACTATAGCTCTGATCCCACCACGAGCTTCCTGGGCAAGGCTGGGCAAGTCATTTAAATTCTCTAGACCCGTGCTGTCCAACACGGGAGCCACCAGCCACATGCAGGATTATGATGTTATTCTGTAGCCAGACAGAATTATAAATAAACACTTTATTGCAAAGGGTCAGCAGGTATAATATTTAAAAACATTATTGGTTATCTTGCCCTAACAAGTTATTTTTGTATGTCTAGCTTTCTGTGGGTTGTAATGCCTGCAACTAATGTTTCCCTTACAGTGAGGTATTTTGAAATTATAAGTTACTGGACACAGTACACTCATATCACAGTTGAAAAAAAACTGATCTAAATAAGCAAGGTGATCTGACTTAGTAGTTATGAGCAGGGGCTCTGGGGCCAGCCTGCATAAGTATTAATTCTCACTCTCCCTCCAGGGAGTTCTGTGTGAATCTTGGACAAATTATTGTTGCTGTTGTTGTTGTTGTTGTCATTGTCATTGTTATTATTTGTGCCTCTTTTTCCTTACCTTTTAAATAGCGAGGAAAATGTAGACTCTATCCCCTACAGTGTTGGCAGGATTAAATGAGTAAACGTCTGTGCTGCCCACTTCCCTGGGTTTCAGCATTCTCCAGGCAATCAGTGCCAAACGCAGTGGCATTCTCCACTGTCTTCGTCAGTCTGGGATTCTGTAACAAATTACCGTGTGTCGGGTGGCTTAAACAACCAGCATATTCCTTATGGTTTGGAGGCTGAGGCTTTCAAGGTCAATGTATCTGGGAGAGGATTGCCAGCTCGAAGATGGCTGTCTTCCCACTATCTTCATGGCCCAGAGAGGAGAGAGAAGCAAGCACTTTGGGGCCCTGTATAAGAACACTAATACCATTCATGAGGGCAATACTCTCATGACCTCATTTTATCCTACTAATCACCTCCCAAAGGCCCCGCATCCTTATATCATCAACCTGGGAGATGAGGTTTCGACATATGGATTTTGAGGGGATGCATTCAGTCCACACATCGGCTAACTCTCCCAAACATGCAGTCATCAAACCTGTAGCTAATTTCAAAATAATGTTTATATCTCTCTGCCCATTTCCATTCCTACATCTACTAACACTGAAGCCCTGCTACATTTTATTTCTTATTTTCCTTGTAGAGGTTTAATTGATTCCTCTAACTCCAAGGATTCGCTCACTCCAGTCTGCTTGACAGCCCTGCCAGGTAGGACTTCCTTAAAACACCTTCCCACTTCACCTGGTTGTTTTTTAGGTGTAAATGTCAGAATTCTCTCCACACCCCATCCTAGACCTTTAATCCCTTACACTACCGCTCACTATGTTATTTTCCTATTACCACTGTAACAAATTCCATTAAGCTTAATAGCTTAAACCAGCACAGACTTATCAGCTTATGGCTGTGGATGTCAGAGATCCAACACAGTTCTCATTGGGATAAATTCAAGATACCAGCAGGGTTCCTTCCTTCTAGAGGGTCTAGAAGAGAATGTTTCCTTTTTTTTTTTCCAGTTTACAGAGGTCACCCACCTTCCTTAGCTTGTGCCCCTCAACTTCCTCCATTTTCATGGTCAGCAGCCTTTCTGAACATTGCTCCATCGCTACACCTCCCTCTGATTTTAAACTCAGCTGGGAAATATCCTCCATTTTAAGGACCCCTGTGATTACATTCAGCCCACCTGGACAATCCAGACTACTCACCCTATTGTCTCATCTCAGGATCCCCTTGTCCCATCCCACTCAGGCAGTATGTATGTGGCTGTGACATTCACCTTGTGTAACATTTCCTCATGAGCAATTTATGGTTCAAGGCACTTATAAGTGACTTTTTGTTTTTCTTCCTTATCCTTTCTACATTCAGTTTGTCTGGTGAGATTATATGAATCCTTTTTATTTGTGCCCCTGCACTAATCTATAATAATGTATCATGGGTTTAAAGGCTAACTAATAGACAATTTAGGAGACAGAAATCCTCTAAGATTTTTAATCCTAAAATATCTGTCATCCCTTTTGCCATGTACAGTAACATGTCACAGGTGGCTACCCTGTGGCCGGGGAGGGACATGATTCTGCCATCACACTCCCCTCATTCTTACCAATGTGCTGATCAACTAACCAAGGATCTATGCTCTCCAACTCACTCACTTCCTCCTCCTTTCCATTGACTATCCTGTTCCCACCGCTTCCTTCATTCACCACATCAGGATTTCATGACCACATTCTCCCCTAAATGAAATGGGTATCTTGCATCTAATGCCTGACAGCTGTTCTTATTGTACATGCACACACTGACCTACACATAATCCCGTCCATCTCTTTATTTTCCTAGAATCTTCCAGAAGAATCAGTTCCATGATGATAATGATGATACTGACAATGATGACAGGGGCCTCTCAAGGATTCTGATAAAGAGGGAATCGATAAAGGGAGGGAATCATTGCAAAATTGCCCCAGAAACAGGCTTAAAGGTAAATAACTCTTATAGTGTTTAATGAAATTGACTAATATTTAACTATTTTTAAGACTTTATATCACTGAATTTAAAATTTTAACGGGAATTTTCATTCACCACTAACCAAGATTCAACTCTGGGACCAAAATCTAAGGATTTCTGTCTTCTAAAAAATTGTCCACTAGCCTTTTAAACACGTGATCCTTTTAAAAAGTTTAGTGCTGGGCTGAAAATAAGCAGGATTCATATAATCTCACGAGACACAGTGAATGTGGAAAGACTAAGAAATAAAAATAAAAAGCCATTCATAACGTCTTGAACTTTACGTTGCTCACAGGGGAAAATGTTTGCCAATGTGTGTGTCACATCAACATGACGACTGAGTGGGATGGGGAAGCTGATCTTCCTCATCAGTCATTTATGCTGATTTGTTAGATGCCAAAACAGTTTCCTCATTGAAATTGCTTCTAACAAGTATGGAAGAATTTAGGTTCTACCAAAAGCAGGCTGAACATTTTCCCCTGCTTTCAGGTCTCTGGACTGAATGTCCCCACAAGAAGGACATGATTATGTTTCATAGGGAAGTCTTCCTGAGAAGCAACAGGCTTTTCTAGGGCAGAACTGCAGGGCCCCCCATGGAGGGCTGGAGGAGGTCTAGAGGGGACACTGGAAAAATAGCAGGAGTGAATTCAGATACTGCTGCTCAGGTCGCCAAAGACAGCATTGCTATCTCTAAGGATATGACATTCTCCCAAATTTTCCATGAGTGAAGGAGCCTGTGAACACTAAGCAGGTTGTTAAGACACAGCAGCACATAATTTGCGTGACAACACAATTAGAGTATGATTTGATATTTGCAAAATAACTAGCCCATTGTTCTTTGAAACTGCAGCAGTAGCAATAGAAATAAAAAAGACTGAGCCGTCTTGGAGACAACAATCAATAAACAATTCTAAATCTGCAGAATTCCTTGACAATATTCAAGCAATGAGCTAGATGTGTGCTGCAGATACCTCTTACTGCAGGGCTCACTCCTGCAAAGCATAGAACTAGTTTCTCAGCACACAGAGGGAACCAAGTCAAGATTCCTAATCTTTTGAGATTTACTAAATGGCTGGAAAGATCAGACAAGTACATACAGGCAAATATGATTAAATGGAATCAAATAATATCAAATGTGATTTGAGCACAGACGAAAGAGAAATTCCTTTCACCTGGGATCTAGAGAGACTTCTTCAGAAAATGTGGCTCTGGAGACGGCCAAAGACATGGGTGGAATTTTGGCAGAACAGGATGTAAGGAATTTTAAAACTTATTCTATAATTCATATAAAAATTCAAAGGATCCCAAAAGTCCAAAACAACTTTGAACAAGAAAAACAATGTTGGAAGACTTGCACTATCTGATTTTCAAACTTTTTTTTATAAAGCTACAGTAATCAGAAATTATGGTGTTGGTGTAAAACAGGAAAATAGAATAATGGAACACAATAGAATGTTCAGAACTAAACCAAGACTTATACAGACAATTGATTCTCAAAAAGGATGCTGTGGAGAAAGGATCTTTTCAGCATGTAGTGCTGGAACAATTAGATAGTGATACGCAAAAAAAAAAATGAACTTTGATTCACACCTCACAAAATATACAAAATTTACCTCAAAATGGATCATAGATCTTAATAGGAAATCTAAAACTATAAAACAGCTAGGAGAACAAGCATAGGCTTAAGCTTTATGGCCTTGGGTTTGGCAAATTTTTCTTTGCTATGACACCAAAAGTATCATCTATTTTAAAAAGAAACTGATAGAGTGAACTTTATGAACATGAAGACTCTTCAATGCTCTTCTAAACACTGCTAAGCAAATGAAAAGACAAGCCATAGACAGAAGCTATTTGCAGATCATATATCTGATAATGGTCTCTCTTTGTATCTGATCCAGAATAAAGAGGTCTCAAAATTCAATAATAATTCAAACACCTGAATGAATGAGGCCAGAAAACACACTTCAGTAAAGATATCCAGATGGATAATAAGCATATGAAAAGATGCTGATTAAAGGTGTCATTAATGATTAGAGAAATACTTTTAAAAACCACAGTGAGATACTAGTTCACATACATACTAGAATGAATACAGTTAGAAAGACTGACCTTACAAGGTGCTGGCAAGGAAGTAGAGCAACCAGAACTGATACACACCACGAGGAATTTACAATAGTACAACCATTTTGGAAAAGTCTTTAACAGATTCTTTTAAAAAGGTAAACACCTCTGTACCATATAATCCAGACATTCCTCATCTGGTGCTTTAGAAAGGAAAAGCATATGTCCATACAAAGACTTATAACCAAATATTCACTGCTATTTTATTTATAATAGCACAAGTTGTAAATAACCCATGCATCCATCAAGAAGTAAATGCAGAAAGAAATGATGGTCTATACAAACACTGCTCACAATAAACTCTTCAGTAAAAACTCAGCACTAAACAATACTCTACTATAAGACAAATAAGCTATTAATACAGCAACACAGATGATTCTCAAAATAATTACACTGAATGAAAGAAGTCAGACAACATAGAGTAGATACTGCATGAATCCATTCATATAAGGATCTTGAAAATGCAAACCAATATGTTGTGATAGAAAGCAGATCAATGGTTCCCAGGGGAAGAGACGGGGAGGGAGGGAGGGACAAAAAAAGTCAGGAGAGAAGCTTTGTGGGTGATGGGTATGTTCACTGTCTTGAGTGTGGTCATGGTTCCTTGGGGATATTCTTACGTCAAAACATATTAAGCTGTACACTTTAAACGTGTGAAAATTATTTTGCCAAGTATAACTCAAAGCTGTTTTAAGAAAAAAGGCACTTTAGTCCTGATCCACCTCAGCGCCTGATTGGAGTGACATGATCAGTCCCTCACACTGTCTGCCTAACGGGAAGGTAGAAAAGCTCTCACAGAAGATAACATGGATTTTTCATTTGCAATGTCTGCCATGTAATAAAGAATTTCTAGACATGCAACATGTCCAGACTATATGACAGATAACATGAGAATAAGGAGCATTAGACAAAGGATGCAAACCCCAGGTGATGTAGGCATCAGAGTTACCAATAAAGGCTATAAAATACTTTTAATATATTCAAGAAAATAAGGAAATGATGGGAGAATAGATAACAGGGTAGAGACTTTCACCAGAGAAATATACTGGAATGTATTTTTAGGAAAAATCAAACTGATACTCTAGAACTGAAGCTTTCAGCTCTGGAAACAGGTAAACAGAGCTAATTAGGATCCCTTTTAAGTAAAACTTTCAGTAATTCTGGGTAAAATATAACAACAAAGTAACACAGAGCTAACTGTGGAAAGAGAAGTTCCCTGATGACAATACAAAGAGGACACTTAAAGCCCAGAGTGGTCATCTTGTGAGCTGATGCCACCGCACCCTGGAGGGAAGGGGTTTTCATCTGCACATAAATAAGGATACAATGTCCATGTAGGAAAAAGGGTCCATACCAGATGTAGAAGACTCTTCCTCTATATCTATATAGTCAGAGACAGAGATGTAAAGTGGCAGCAGAGGTCACAGTGACACAGGGCCCTGGGCCAAGGAGTGTGAGCACCTCTGCAAGCTGGGAAAGGTAGGATGATGAATCCCTCCCAAGAGCCTAGGTGTGGAACTTAGCCTTGGCCACTCCTTGGTTTTAGCCCACTGACATTGACTTTGCACTACTGCACCCTAGAACAGTGAGAAGATGAATGTGTATTGCTTTAAGCCACTGAGTCTGTGGTCCTTTGTTACAACAGCAATAGGAAAGGAACTCAGGAACCAATATGAACTTGAACCACAGGCTGCCTTCTGTGCTGGCAGGGAGTCCTTTGTCTCTGATCCTGGGGGAGTGTCCTGTCCTCTGGCAGCATCCACAAACTACCTCATGCTAACTTGGCAGTTTGCAGAGGGTTAAATCTTATCCCTGCACAGTTCTTGATATTTAGTTAATAAAAATGATGGTGTCATCATGGGTATTTTTCCATCTTTTAAATACCCTTCAGTCTTCTAATAAAGCTACTTCTAATTAAGAGACCATGTAAATAGTTTTCAATCTTCATAATAAATAACTGTGGTTTTATCTGGTTACTTAAATTATGAATAATAATGTTCACATTTGTAAAAGTTATTAAAATCAACATTGTTTAATGAAAATATCATTTCTTTTCGCATGAACATGTATTAACTACAAGAAATGTTCCATGCTTTCTTCTACGATTTACTGTTAGAGCCTTAAAGAATAATATTTTCCTCAAAAGATATTACGGCAAAGGGATTTCTTTTGGTGGAACTGTTCCGGCATCAAATCTGGTGCATGTCTCAGGCCACTGGCAACATAGAGATGATAGAAATTAGGAGGCATTATAAACACAGAATCATTTTTAAAGGAATTAAAAAAACTGGATGTGTGTAAACAAAGAATCAGAGAATATTCTGGTGAAATAAATGTATTTTTCAGCTTAAGCAAGACATGGGGTGAATAAATCTGAAATGAAAAAACCACCCAGAGATTAGCAGCGAGTCATGCACGCAGTGTGAATGATCAAAACCAAGTTGTTTCCAAACCAGTGTGCAGGCTTGATGCCTTCATGAATCAAATCTGTGTGGCACCAGGCCACCTCGAATACATGTTGATGAGGTATTTATAAGCCCTTCACCATCCCAAATCAAAGCCCACGCACGAGCCACAAGACCATCACCTACACATTTGGAAAACACACAACATGGTGAATAGCACTTTTCTTGTTCAGTAGCCGGTGGCAGCGAACTGTCAGCAGACAGAGATACAGGGACACAGAGGCACCTCCCCTCACTCAGCTGATAAACTTCCGTGCATCCCTGGGGACAGGATTGTCATAAAATGCACCATGGATTGATCCTCCTCCTAGGAAAGGAACCGTAGTGCTGTCATTAGGTTTGAGCAGGGGTGGGTGGAGGATCTCAGAAGAGTTGTTTCAGCACACCAATAGAATTCTTGGCCACCGTGACCACGAAAGACAAGTCCCCTGGCATCCCGGTAGGCACTTGGGCTCCTGACAAAAGCTGGGCTCAGTAAAGGGTTGAGTAGAAGGCACAGACCTGAGGGATGCCCCAGCAATAGGCAGGAGGTAGGGCCTGGTTTATACTGCTCTGGGTGTATCCCAGACTCATCCGAATACGAAATCAGAAATTTGCAAAACAGCAGAGCTGGGGTGGATCATCTACTCCAGACTCTTCACCTTACAGTTAAAAGGGTGGCAACCCTGACAGGCAAAGCAACGTGCTAAAGGCAGAGCGTGGAAGTCGCAGTGCCAGATGAAACGCAGCGTGCAACCCCCGTTCAAGGCCGCTGACTCTGACGACGGGGCCAAGGTTTCCAATGAGGAGAATAAGACAGTGTAAATACATTGTTCCCCCTAAAACCCCAAATGTTTTTTAAAGGCACAAAAACTCACCTTAACTAGATCTCTTCTGAGGGGGCTCTCTTCTGCTTCTTCGTCTTTCTGTCTCCATTTCCCTCTCTCAGACACAAACACATTCAGTTTTGTGAAAGGGGACTTCCTTCCATACAAAGACAGACTTCACATCTTCAGAAAGATACCTGAGAAAGCACGTTTCTCAATTCAAGTCTTTGTGTGAGTTCTGGGCAACTGGCTTATTTTCTAGAACAATCGGTAGTTACAAAATCAGGAAATCATCTTCCACAAAGGCAGAGTTCTGGTCCGTGTTGATAAAGTTGGGGATGTCACATTTCATGAGTCTGTTCGGCTCCTCCTCCGGCCACCTGCTGCATCTGATGGCTTCCTGGAGCCGAATAACACTGTAAAGGGCTATGGTAGGGATACCAGCTTTGGCCTTGTCCAAGTGGTCCACTTCATTGATGTAGCAGTGAAAGAGGGACCTAGATTCATCATTGCACTGCCAGAGAACACCTTGGGCAGCAGCGGTCTTCCAAAGTCTGACACAAAGCTGTTGAGTCTAAATCTCTTCTCGGGAGACTCTGCATTGCTACAAAGAAAACCAAAATAAAATATCGTTCACAGTGTAGCTCGGTGACCTGAAGAATCATAGTTTTTGCCATCTACTGAGAGTAAATCCCTGCACAGAGCATGCTGACATGCACTGGAATTGAAAGACATCACTTCTGAACACATAAAATTAAACTCAAGGCAAAAGTCTAAAGTGAGGGCCCATGGACCATCCTAAAAAGACATCGTTCCCTGAGAATCCTCAATATTGGTGCCTCGCACACCAGTGTTTCTCCGTGGGACACTCAGATCTCTTCATCAGGATTCGTTAAAGTGCTTCTTAAAATGCAGAATCCTGGGGTGCACACCCTCAGAGTCTCCAGAGGTAGCGACTGGTACTCTGTATTTTCATAGCCACCAGGATAACTAAACATGCTCAGGTTTAGCACCGCAGTCTACATCGGGTCACCTGAGCATCGACAATTCTGTCTCACGGGATGGGGGGTGCCATGTGTGTCAGGGTGCTGTCCTACCCATGTGTCTCCCCTGATTCTCAGAACTGACAGTGCTGCCCCATTGGGCACGAAATACCACCGTTTCACAATGCATACGCAGGGCGCCCGACTGAAAAACAATCAGTGATAGGAGAGGGGACAAAACTCAGCTTCCTGTTACCTTGTTTCACTTACTGTGGGACGAGTGATCAATTCAAGGGTAATAAATCAGTGAATGAGTGAATAACATGACTCACGTTAGTCCCACGAGTGCCTGGAAGAGCAAGCCTGGGCACATTGAGAACCATAACAGCCCATCTACTTAAATGTCATCCTACACAGATCTATGTAAAGGTTACTTCCACCCAGGCAGTGACTCCAGAAGGGCAAGAATCATGTATGAACACACTCTCAAATCCAGAACAGAACCTGACAACAATTAGGCTCTGGAGTCTGTGTTTAGCGAGTGTGGAATCTCAGTGATTCCAGCTCTTACACCTTGCCTTCCCATCCCACCACACACGATATGGCCCTTATGTCCAGTTCTCCCGGGGCTGGGGCCACGGAACCCATTTATAGGACTGGAAGAATCTGATCATTTAAACCATCCCCCAGATTATCATCAAGAGTCACCTGCATTTCAGGGATCAGTAATCCCAGAAGCTTTGCAGTTCAGGCAGCTGAGGGATTTTTATATCAGCTCTGTCTTCTACTGTGACTGCCTGGGTGACATCAGACAAGGAATTCTGAAAAGCCTGAACTTTTCCTTTCAGGAATAATCTAATTAACAAATCTCGTTGACCACTCAACAAATGTGATGTGAAGATCAATGATTTTACACAGGAGTACAACATTCACTAGGTCGTGGATTTAGAATCAGAGGAAAATCATTTTAGAAAGATTGACAGAATGTAGCTTTAATGCGAATTTAAGTATTCTTACCTTTCAGTAAATCATCTTCCCCTACTTATCACTTCACCCAAGTTTAAAAGATGTCTGAGAACAGGGATGAGTGTGCCAGCAATCTGAGACCCAATAACCTAAAATGTCACCTAGGAAAAAGAGGGGAGTAACACATTTTTAAAAAGCATGGCGAGGATGGCGGGGCCATCCCCAACCCCAGACTAAGAAGCTCTGAGTAATAGCTTTCCTGCCTGCCTGGGGCATCAGCTGATGTGAAAATCCACCCAGAAACCTCACTGTCCAGCAGCTCTTCCATAACACAGGCTACACTTTCTCAGAATTAAGAATTGCGTCCAGTAACCACTTCGCTGAAGAATAAAGACAAAGGAGAACAAGAGAGTTCTGCCCCTCCCAAGGGAGAGCCCAGACCTCGGGCTGCATGCACTGCGCCCACCTCCCTGGAGAAGAATAAACTGGAGAAGGGCGTTCTGCGAAACTGGGGCAGCAAAGGTTGAGATGGGAACAAATTGACCAGCTGGCCAGGGACAGCCCCCTCCGTCGCTGCCTTGGCGGCTGCCTCAGCCCTCTCAGCCCATCCTGCCCACCTCTGGTGGCTAAGCTGTCAGGGAAATTGCTTTGCGATCTGGAGCAACAGAGGCTGCCCACAGGCCAATCTGCGGAAAAGATGGGCGCTAAACCCCCAGCTCCCGAGTGACAGGCTCCATACCCCCGCCAACACCCCGACGCCCCCGCACCCTACCGCAACCCCGGGGAAATATGACCCGAAGAAGTGTGACCTGGGAACGAGGGGCAGCAGAGGCCGCCCCCACGTCAGGCCTGCAGAGAGATTGGAGCTTATCCTCCAGCTCTCCAGGGGCAGCCCCTGTCCTCTCCACCTCCTGATCTCACCGCGCCCACCTTCCAGGAGCAATCAGACCAGGTGTGGGGTGTCAGGCGAATCTTGCGCCAGAGAGGACGTCCCCAGGCCAGGTCAGGGGAGAGGAGAAGAAGTGGCCCCATTAGGCGGGGCAGCCGGCCGTCGCAACTGCCTCTGCCCCTTGACCGCATCGGGCCCGTCTCCCAGGAGCAAGCTGACCTGGAGACGGGCATCCGGCTTCTTGGGCAGCAGAGGACGCCCCCAGGATTGTTCGCGGGGAAAAGGAGAGCAAATTGACAGGCTCCGCGCTGCAGGTCTTCTACCCCCGCCATCGCCACCCCCGCACCTTAAAGGCACCGCCCAGGGCGCCCCTCCCCCAGCAGGCTGAGTAGGACACGTGAGTCTGGTGACCTGGGGCAGGAGAGGCCACTCCCACACCAGGCCATCGGGGAGACGGGAGCCAATCCACCAGCTCCCCAAGGCAGCCCCTACCCCCGCAGCAGCCACCACTCTTGCCCATGACCTCACAGTGGCCTTCTCTAGGGAGCAGGCTGACCTGGAGATGGACGTCCGACGAACTTGGGACAACAGGGACCGCCCCCAGGGCAAACCATGGGGGGAAGTGGGAGCAAATGGACAAGTTCCATGGGAAAACCTGCCGCTGCTGCCACCACCCCCAAAGTACCAAGTCCAACTCCCGGGGTCAGGCCGACTAGGATACACGCGTCTCGTAACACAGGGCAACAGCGACCGCCCCCAGGACAAGACTCGGGGAAGATGGGAGCAAATGGGCCGCTCCCCCGCTGCAGGCCCCCGACCACCGCCACCCCTGCACCCTGACTACCCTGCCTCCCGCCCCCAGCAGGCAAAGTGGGACAGGGGTGTCCCGGGACCTGGAGCAGCAGAGGCCGCCTTCAGGCCACGCGGTGCAGACATGGAGCTAATCCACAATCTCCTCCGGGGCAGCCTCCCTATGCCTGCAGCCACCACCTTACCAGCCCCCTGACCGCACCGCACCCATCTCCCAGGAGCAAGCTCACCTGGAGTCGGACCTGAGGCAAATCTCCGGCGGCAGACGTCGCCCCCAAGCCAGGCCGTGGGGGAGAGAAGAAATGGAGCAACTCCCTGGAACACATCCCCTGCCCCTGCCGCCTCCGCCGCCGCCTCCCAGGAGCAAGCTCATCTGGAGACCCGCGTCCCACCTCTAGGGCAGCAGAAGCCGCCCCTGGCTCCGCCTCTGGGGAGAGCGGAGCGAATTGATCGGCTCACCCGCGGCAGCCTCCCTCCCCCCGTGGGTCCCGCACCTTAACGGCCCCGCCCCTACTCCGCACTCAGCAAGCTGAGTGGGACAGGAGTGTCCGGCGACCTGGGGAAGAAGAGGCCGCTCCCAGGCCCAGCAGCCCGGACAAGGCAGCTATTCCACCCGTTCGCCAGGGGTAGGCCCGCTCCGCCCCTCTGCCGCTGCCACCGCCCTCTGACCTAACTGCCCCACCTCCCAGGAGCAAGCTTACCTGGAGTGCAACATCTGGCGAATCTCCGGCGGCCAAGCCCCACCCCAGGCCAGGCTGCAGGGAAGAGAAGAAATCGATCGGCTTGCCCGGGCAGCCTCCCAACCGCCACCGCCGCCGCCGCCGCCCAAAAGCATTGCAATAGCCCACCGGGGTCAGGCTGACTGCAAGGATGTGCACTTGCCTTCTTATCCTGGCCAGGTCCCTGAGCACCTCCCTGCATCCCTACACTCCCTGCACCTCTGCACCCCTGCTACTCTCTGCAATTCTGCATCCCTCCACCCCCACATCCCCTGAAATGCCTGCGCCCTCCACAGCCCCTGCACCCCTGTCACCAGTTACACTTTTGCACTGCTTACACTCCTGCACCCCTGCATGTCCCACACACCACCTCTTGGGCCTTTGGCAGAGTCTCTGCTGTTAGACCAATGCACAGTGACTCACTCTTTGCCAGTATATGATGCATCAGTGGACGTCAGGGGTTGCCTGCAGGAAGGTACATGTTCCTGGTCACTAGCCTGGGCCACTAGGGTGATCTCTGTGAGGTCACCCAGGACGGGTTCAGAGATGCTGTTCTCTGGGAAGAGAGGAGTTGAAACCGGTCTTGAGGGCAGAGCTGTGCTCACCAGGCCGTCCACGCTTCATGTTTTACACAGGGCTTCGGAGAAGTGAAATGGATCCGGCCAAGTAATACCGGCCTGCTGTGAGCCCACCTCAGTCCTGGGCTCTGAGTCAGACCGACTGGCTCCCTCAATCAGGGCCCAGTTTGGGCACCTGAATGGTCCCTTTGAGGCATCCCAACAGTTCTCAGGATGAAGTCTGGCTGCTTCCACCCCATGGCCCTCCCTCCTACTGTGCTGGCCTCAGGAAGGTTCCTTATATGGGGAAGAAGGCAGCCCACACCCTACCCCACCCCTCACCTTTCTCTAACCCAGGCTGGTGCTCTCTCTGCCCCTCAGAGTCTGGGAAGCCATCCCTCTTCAGTTATGTCCCTTCTGAGATGGACTTGCTTCCACTCAATTCTAGGCGAGGATGCACCATGGAATGCACTGGGTAAGAGAACCAAAATAAATAATTTCTTCTGTGAGGTTGTCTGTTTATCTACTGGGGCTGGGCTGTGTGTAGTTTGCTACAGCTATTGGTGTGAGAGGCTAAAACAGCCTGTGTGTCCTTGTTTTCATCTCCCCGCTGTCTTTGGGTTTTCCCTAGACACTCCTGAGACATTTACTTCTGTTAGTATTATTCCTGTTATTACACACGGGCCCTACTGACATGGAGGTAAGGTGTTGGGGGAGCGGGACAGAGCAGGGCATCTGCAGTCCTGTGATTAGTTCTCATTGAGCCTGTGCCCTGAGCTGTGACCTCCACAAGTGTGTCTCTTTCCCCCCACCCCAATTTGGGTGACACAGAAGGGATTTCCCTTCTCCCAGGTTGGTTAGGCTCTGGTAAAATAATTTCTCATTAAAAAAACAAACAAAAAACAACTTCCCCCAATGAAACAGAATGTTCTGGGTGTATTTCAATACAGTTATTTTCTCCTCTCCAGGCAGGAAGCATGAGGAGTTATCCTCTGACCTTCATTCTGAGAACAGGACATGGTCCTGGATGTAAAATACATGAAAAAGAGCATGGGGCCCCTCTGACTGGCCCCCTGGACTTGTCACACTCTGATTTCCCCACACTGAGCCTCCTGCTGGCCTCAGGGACCTGTTAAATCTGCCTGCCCCCAGGGTTCTTACAAAAGCAGGTTCTGCCTTGGGAGCTGTGACTCTCCAAGCCTGCCCGCTGTTCCCTTTGCAACCTCTCTGAGTTGGGAGCAGCTTTCCCTCTCAGTCTTCTGGGATCTAAGAAGAGCAGTGGGTTTGCAGCTCCCTCAGATCTGGTGTTATTTTCAGGACAGGAGGAAGAACTTCTGAGCTCCACACGAGCTGGACCAGAGGCTGGAATCCTCCCTTCCTCTGCCACCGTGCAATCAGTGGCTGTGGTTCTAGCCAAGTTTCTGAAGATGTGGACTTAAACACACATATCCCAGCCCCCACAGGAGCACACAGTCCCATAAATCCCCCTAGTTTCCACTGGTAACTATGGAGCGGATGGGGACACGGGTTTCGGGACCACAGAGGCCTGACTGCACGACTTGCTCCGTGGCCTATTTACGTGGTTGCTCCGGGCCTTGTCTGAAGTGGCTTGTTTACCACACCTGGTACGTGGGAAACACAAAATAAGTACTAGAACCTTCACTTTTTCTCCCTCCAGGGCCTTCAAACGTAGAAAGTAATAAGTGAACTCAGACAGCCTAGTCACCACAATGAGGTCCGCCCAGCCTGGCTCTCCTGAGTGATGGGCACTGACTTGCACCTTAACTCGGAACAATAGGAGAACTGCATTCCTCTAACTGGGCCTCTCCCCACACCAGGCACGCCCGCAGCTCAGACGGGGCCAGCTCCCCAACTGAGGTGTGTGCTGGTGGCTTCAGTGTGACCTGGCCCTGCCGGGACATGAACCTGCAGTGAGTGAGGTGGAGGGTCGGGTGGAGGGGGGTCCCTTCTGGGGTGGCAGGGGGCCCGGTAGCACCCCTCCCAGCCTGGTGCCTGGGGCTCCCTAACACCTCCTACAGCTCCTGGGTTGGCTCCGGTCCTGGCCACTCCACACACCCTCCCAGTATCTTTTCATTATGTCCCTTTTCTGCTTTTATCAGCGAGAAGTGGCTTCTGTTGCTTGTTCAGTGAAACAGTACATCGGGAAACCAGACTACTTCTAACATCAGTAAAATACCAACCTCGGTCAGCTCGCCGGGCAGACCGTGCAGCACAAAGGCCTGAACAGGGCTGTGCGAACGGCTTACGTGAAGGGTCCTCAGCATCTGTCTTCAGAGATACAGAAGCTGATGGTTCAGGTAAAACCTCAGGGTGGGATTGAGGAATCCAAAGCTGGTTGGTTTCAAAGGCTAACTGGTCAGACCAGACCCCTGGGCTGTGGTCAGAAGCCTGGCTCAACGTCACGCAGACTCAGCGCCCTAAGTGCCGGGTGGGGCTGGTGCTGTTCCCTTTGCAGGCTCTCGTTGGGGATTCACTGTAGCCCCTTAAATACAGCAGAAATTCCAGCCCCATTAGCCCCCACCCTGAGTGTTCCATGACACAAATCCCGGGAGTGTTTAATTTTCATCTTTGTTTAGGAGGATGAAGGTGGTTCAAGAGAAGACATAAATTCACACTTAGTGACACAAGGTCACAGCCAGTACTTCCTCCACGGAGAGCTATGTGCTCCCACAGTGGTGGCTGGGGGCTGGGCAGAGACCCTCTGCTGGTCCCAGAGGGACTCGCTCATCTGGCCACAACTCATGGGTTGGACAGAAGATCCAGAGGGTGACAGAGCATCTTTCCTGGGAATTTGGAACTGACACATAGAAATCAAGTTCACTCATCTGGAGTTTGGCGGAGGGGAGGGGCGGTGGTTGGAAATCAAATGAAACCAGAGCATGAGAGAAACTTAGAAGTGAAAGAGCGAGAGACAGAGAGACTGAGCTTGTGAGAGCAAATAGTCAGAAAGAAGGCAAACAATCAGGGGACAGAAGAATTCCAGCTCCTGACTGTGTAGTCTGTCCCAGCCCATCAATGACCCCGCGAGATGTTTAATAACATTCCAGTTTTGCAGATTAGGAAACAGGCTGAAAGAGGTGGGGGCTGGGTTTGGGTGCACAGTTAATTCAATTGCCACTGGACCCCACACTTCCCATTGCCTGAAGGCACCCTAATCCTCACTGGGACCCCTGTGGTCCCCTGACAGCCCAGCACCCTGATCAAAGGGACCCTGCGGGAGTGGGAACCCCTCTTGAGTGTGGAGAGTTCCCTGCCCCGAGATGCCATGCATCAGCAAGCTCCCGCTCACCCCAGGTTAACATCAGCCCAGCTGTACAGTCTCCCAACCCGCTTCCCTCCCTGCCAGGCACCCCCATCCTTACCACCGAGTGTACTGCAGGAATTCAGGCACAGGGATGCCCAAATCAACACGAGCCCATCGGCTATAGAAAAAGCAGACTCCCAGGCCCACCTGGGTTGCGAGGGGACAGAAGGTGTCCTCAACTTTCATGTGTCTAAGACAATCTTCTTCAGCTGGAGGTTCTAGAGAAAAATAAAAGGTCCAAAACATAGTTCGGTGAGGAATTCCTCCAAGGACCTGACTCCAGTGTCTACAACCATGTGTACCTACCCCCGGAATTGGGGTGAAGGTGGATTATTGATCAGCACAAACCCTGGTGGCCCAGCTCCTTGGCTTGGCTGCCCAGAGGGGGCTGGGGGAATGGGTAAGGCCAGGGCACTCAGGAAAAGCACAGAGGACCTGACCTCTCCCTTCTGCACTCGTAAACCCTTCCCCAAATCTCAAGGCATTGGACAGAGATCCGCCACAATAATGAGATGCTCCCATCTCTTCACTCACTCCTGTTGGTTCACTTACATGCTGAGCATCCACTGGGTCCCAGGACAAGACACATAGGATGGCTGATGGGACAGGCTTGGTCCTTCCCCCTGGAACCTGTTCAATCTGATCAAAGAATGATCACTTATAAAGAGTTTCTCAAAATTATACAGAGACCAAAGACCAACTGCAGAGTGAACCAAATTTAAAAATATATATGAAGATCCCCCAGTCTCCCCGCCTAAGGTTAACAGCATAAAGCAAAAAATTCTTGCCTTCAATCAGCAAGGAAGTTGTCACCCCCTCTCAGGTGGAAAGGAGAGTTATTCTTTGAGCACGTCACAGAAGTGCTCCATCGGATTGGACCAGGGCATCTACATTCATTCAGCAAATGTGTATAAGCTCCTACTACATACGGGAATCTCCTAAC
This sequence comes from Vicugna pacos, assembly GCF_048564905.1. Classification (NCBI taxonomy): domain Eukaryota; kingdom Metazoa; phylum Chordata; class Mammalia; order Artiodactyla; family Camelidae; genus Vicugna; species Vicugna pacos. Next base: position 64,296,018 of record NW_027328740.1, on the reverse strand, counting down.
TAGACCGTTCCCAAGGCTCTCGGGCTTTATCAGTCAACAAAATAGACATGACTCCCCATCACTGGGGGCTCAGAATTTTAGCAGAGGAAACAGGCAGCATGTTGGGGTAGCAAGAGTTTGGAAAAATTTTTAAAAAAGAGTGATATGAGCAAACTCGGGTGATGGCGGTGGGGTGGGAGGCAGGCAGGAGAGAATAAGGCAATCCTGGCAGATCTCACGGAGTAATGAACTTGAAGCAGAATAGATCCGGAGGAAGAAGGAAGAGCCGGAGCCAGAGGACCCCAGAGTGAGGGGGAGAGTGTGGGCAGAGAGGCAGAGCACGCCGGGTCCTGAGGCCTTTGTGACGACTTTGGCTCCTAATGACATGGTGACCCGTTTAGTGAGTTTTGAGGGGAGGGGTGATGTAGTCCAACTTATGCTTTTGTGTTTGTGTTTTTTGGGGGGAAGTAATTTATTTATTTTAATGAATGTGCTGGTGATTGAACCCAGGATCTCAAGCATGCTAAGCATGCGCCCTACCACTGAGCAACACCCACCACCCCCAATGTATGTTTTTACAGGCTCCCTCTGACTCTGTGTGGATGAGAGATTGTAGGAAAGCAAAGATGGAAACAGAAGGCTATTGGTATCCAGGAAAGGCTGAAGGTGGCTCTTAGGAGGGCGGGGAGCAGAGAGCAGGTATTTAATTAAGACTGAATATCCAGAATTTTCTAACAAGCTGGATTTGCTGTCTGTGAGTGTAAAAGAAAGAGAGAGAAAGGACATGGTTCCAACATCTGGGCCTGGACAATGGGAGGGATGTCCTCTCCGGATGGGAAAGGGGATGGGAAAAGGTGGGGCTGAGCAGGTGGAAAGGGGCTGGTATCAGCTCAGTTCTTCAATGTCATGGTTAAGGGGTGTGTTACATATTGCCACAGAAGTGCCTAATAGGTAGAGGAATCTGTTTTCTTTTTCTTTTTAACATTTAAAAAATATAATTAAACATATTAATTGTATTATGTGAATGATTTGGGAATTTTGTTTCATGCCAAGTTATATGTTATATATAGCCAAATGGAGCATATATCAAAAAGGGGAGAAATGAGGGCTTTCACATAAACTGACTGTCCGTAACGTAGGTAAAATTTCAATAAAACCAGTCTTCAGGGCAAAAACCTCATCTCGGTGTTACATAAAAATAAATGAAAAACGACTATGTTGATGTACCATTATTTCATGTTACATAATAGCCCCAAACTAACAGTGTTTAACTATGAGGCTTGTAGAAATACTATTCGCTTTATTCACATAAATACAGAAGTGCAGAAATGTTCTAAGGTAGAATTAGCATCTTAGTGGAAATAATACATATTTGAGCATTTTACATGATATATATGTACTGATTCAAAATTTGGAAAAGTAATTTCATAGTAGAACATATGTATGAATGTGAAAGCAAGATGAATGAAAGGAAAAGAATGTGATGTGAGTCTCAGGGATAAAGGCTCAGATGGAAAGGGGAAATCAGGGAATTTTGGAGAAATCGAGAAATTGATGGCATGCCAATTTCCAAGGCTGGGTTGCTTCCACCAAAGGAATAGCAGAGAGAGAGAGGAGAGGCCCAGGAACCCACCCTGGGGAACACCCACAGTATATGTTTGGAAAAAACAGGAGACATTGGCAAAGGACCAGCCAGCAGGCCAAAAGCAGAAACAGACAGAGAGATGGGCTGGGGGTTGAGTGAAGCAGGAACACGGGGTAGGAGGGATGGAAGAGCTGGGTCAAATGCTGCCGAGGGGCCAAGCATGATGAGGAGTCAAAATTGACCACTATATTTAGCAACATGGGGTCACTGATGGCCTTGACAGGGCAGTTTCCATAGAGCGAGGGATCAGGCGAAAAGCCAGAATGGGTGTAAAAGGGGATGGCTCAAGAGAAGATGCAGACAGTGAGTTTAAACAACTCCTTAAAGATTTGCTGCAAAGACACAGGGTGGCAATTGGTGGGGGTGAATTAGGGTCAAGGAGTGCTGTTGGTTTAAGAGGATGGACGTTTATATACTGATGGTGCCAACTAGCAGGAGAACAAAATAGATGAGGCAGTGAAAGAGAGGATGGTTTTGGGAGTGACAACCCAGAGAAGATGGGAGGGATGGGGCCTCGGGGACTTTTGGAGGAACTGGCTTTCGATGCCACTTTTAATAAGCGGTGGGGCACCGAGAGTGAGGTCACAGACATCAGAAGGCGAGCGGATGTGCTGGGAGTTGCTTGTGAAATTTCTCTTCTGTTGGCTTGTTTGCTTGTTCAAAGTAGAAAACTAACCTTACCAGCTGAGGAACAAGGAGGAAGAAAGAGTTACTGGAGCCATGAGCAGAAGATAAGAAAGAGCCTTCCAGGGAGAATGGGACATTAAAAAGGGCAGGGGGAGGCGGGGGAGTGCGCTCCCAGAAAGTTACATTTTCTCTTTGACGTCCCCAAATGTGTGACGTGTTATTACCCTTCCTGCTGTCTACAAAATAAAAATTAATTATGGTTCAGAGGAAATGCTATTTCATTCTAAGAGGCTGCCTGTTTCTCAGGAATGGTCATCTTAAACTGCAAACATTACAAACAATGTTGAAAAGATGAACCTGTGTACCTAAAATCCCCTATTTTCTATTAATCTGTTTACTACTTAGTTCCCCTATCAATAACACATAACAAATACTGCCATGATGGAGGTACACCGATGCTTAAAAGGAAATGAGATCTGTATCCTTTTGCTAAATTCCATGGCTTCCTTAATATGCAGTTCCACTTGGAATTTAGGAATGTCTGGTATAAGAAGTGAGAAACAGTTTGAGAAAATCCCGGCTCAGAATTATACATCACAACCACATCTCACAAGTATATACAGCCGTAAAAAAGTTTAAAAGCAAAACTCCGTAACTACTCTTAAAGACCTTTGCAAACCTGGGCCTGCCAAGATGTTTCCAAACTGGAAAGGAACTCCAATCTCTTGCCTGGTACCGGACCAGAGGCTGGCCAGCCTTTTCTGTAAAAGCAAGAGAGTAAATATTTTCAGTTTTGCAGATCATTTTGTTGTAACCATGCAGGTAGGCAATAAGAAAGCTAAGAGCACTGGGAGATAGGAAACAAACGGGCATGCCCACACTCTCCCTTCCACTCAGGGCAGCTTCTCTGTGGTGGGGAGCTTTGCCACAATCACTTGCTTCTTTTTTCCATTGGTTTCTTTGTTTCCACCTTACTGCTCGAGCTCAGAACTTCAGGTGGGCCTGGTCCTTCAGCATCCATGCAGAGAAGGCTGAGCGGGGTTGGGAACCCCACCTGATGGAGAAGAGAGATTACTGGGAGGGACATTGTCGAGGCCACCATGACACGAGACAATCACACCTTCCGGGGTGAAAGGGAACAAAGACAAGGGAAGGACACAGTAGTGGGACCCCTAGGTCGCCTGCCAGGCTTGTTCTCCCTCCACGGCAACCATGGGGGCCTGGGGGGTGTTGGGCTTCAGCTACGGTGATTAGGATGAAGGGACTCAATATAAAGGACCCTCCAACTCCTCACTAGGTTCCAAACGCAGCCCCTCTAAGTCCACCCTCTGAGTTTCTGGAACTCTGCTGGAAGAATACATGAGCAGGCCAGAACCAGAGCCCAAGCCAAACATGACAGGGGTCTCGTGGGACTGTAACCCCATGCTCAGTGGTCGGGGACTCCTTGCAAATCTGCAGAAATCCCTGTTCCACCTCATTCCTGGGAGAAACCCCAGATCTCCTCCTGCTCTGTCTGTTCTTCTCTTGAGGCTATTGTCCTGGAGGGATGCTGAGTCATTGAACCTGGTCCTCCAAACGTACATAAGCAGCCTGTTCAATAAAACAAATTATGCACTTTTTCACATTTGCCAGTTTTTTGATTCCAGAAAGGCTGTGGGACTCATTCTCACAGTCTCCTGTGCCCCCACCACATGGTGGCCCTCTGCTCATGTAAACACGATTTCCCACAACTGCACCCTGCCTCCCAGCTTGTCAGAGGGGAGTGTCCCACAAAGACACAGGTGTTTGTGAGGATCCTGTCCCCCAGCATAAAACCTGCTCCTGGAGCCACGGTCAGGGATCTGGCCTCCTAAGCCGCTCAGCTCTAATTCAAAGCCTAAAGTGGGGGCCCCGAACATTGCTGAATGACTTTCTGAATCACCTGGACTGGAGGGGACTGATTTTCTTTCCAGGAATGGAGGTAGCGCAGCCTCCATTTTCAGGGCTGACCTTGACGATGGATCTAGTTCCCCCGACTGCAACACAGGAAGGAGTGGCCCTTCCATCCCACAGGTTGGAGACCCAACCCAAGGGAGTACTGAAGCAGTGCATTGCTGCCAGGTCCAGCATCCCTGCAGAGTGGCCTCTGCCCTTGAATGACCCCCTTCCCAGGGCCTTTCTTGCCCGGACACCACCACACCCCAGGCTGTGCCAGAGCTCTGGGGCTCTGCGTGTCCAGGGCACACAGGTGGCACCTGAGCCAGGTGTCCCCTGGGCCTCAAGGGAGAGAGGTCTGCTTCTGCATCAGGGGAAGGTGACCCCACAAGGCTGGCAGGACACTCTCAATATGGACCTCCAGGAGCCCTGGGAGCAGTTTCCCTGCAGGTGTTAAGAGCCATCATCAGGAGGGCAGGCCCCTCTTTGTGCAGACCATCCAGCAGTGCTGGGCCCACGTGCTGACCTCAGAAATCTACATGCCCCCACGATTCCCCAGGCAACCTCACAACTTCGTCACTTGGTGACCTGGGTACCACGAGCTCCTTGGCCATCCCATGAGGGTGGTCCTTGCAGGCATGGTCTCCAGGTTCTCCTGTTGAGAAATCCCCCTGGGTTTCTGTGGTCACAGAGCAGACACCAGAAGATTCTAGTCCTGCAGTGACCCCCACAGCAGTCAGCTCCCCTGTGCATGTCCAGGGACAAATGACAGCAATTTATTGCCAGGAACCGTGATTCCATACTAAGTTCAGGATCCTGGTAACTCACTCTGCACCCCAAAAAGCTTCCATGAGAAATGTGTGTATTGGGATGTCTGTGCCCCTAGAAGAGCTGTTCCTGAGGGTTCCTGGGACCCTCCAGCCCCTCTCAAGGTTCTCAGATCCTGGGTCTAAATTTCTATCTGCCTCTTTTGGTGTACGGCCACCTGTGTCTCGTGGTCACGGGTCACTTTATTGCATGACTTGGCATGTTCTTAGTGCTCGTCCTCCACCCCTGCACTAGACTCCCAAGATGTTCCCACTGACCCTTGGCTCCCTGGGTGGCTCAGGGGGCCCTAAGTCTGCACCCTTCACTCTCCTCCTCTACCCCCACCTCTGGGGCCACCCCTAGGTGGACTTGGAGGTGTTTGTAAATGAGTCTTACACAAGGACATGTCTGGACAAAGCAGGACCCCACCCCCGGAAAACTCACCTGCTCCCTTCTCAGAAGAGGACCCCACAGCCCCACATTGCCTCCCAGGGGTCTGCTCAGGACACAGTCCCCCAGTTCTGGGCAAGGTGTCTCCCTGGAATCCTTGCTTCCAGGAAGAGTCTCTCTGTCCTTCTTCAGAGTTTAGAGGTGTTCCCATGTCCCTGACCACCAAGATGCCCAGCACAGTCCCTTCAGTGACCTGGAGAGACAAGGAACTTATGTGGCCACAGGTCTCACAGGACACACCTGCTGGGACCCCAGGCTAAAGGGCTGTCCTTCTGCATTCTCAGGTGTGGCTCCCGTGGTATCTTTTTGCAGGGGGCCCAAACGGGGAGTGTGGCCCAAAGCAGTTCATGGGGCTCTCTGGGCAGGGAAGACTTGGGCCAGGTGGCCTTGCCTGGTTTCCCTGCTGGGCCACTCTGAAAACCCCCGCTCCTCTGGCTGTGGCTGGAGGCCCCTCAAACCTCAGGGCGGGGCTCTTTCTCTCAGCCTCCACTGACTCCAAAGCCACGCTGGTGCTGGCGAGGGGAAAGAGCTTTCTTGCCTTCTTTTGGCCAAGTTGCCACAGGTGGATGCTGCGGGGAGCTGGAGAGAGAGGTAGCACTTGCTCAGATGTGAGTGGTTAAGCAATTTGACACCCTGTCAACTAGCCTTAAACATTGGAATGAGGTCTTTCCCGGTAAAGCTGGAAGTTACTTTCAGTAACTTGTCTAAAGATTTCTTTTTTTTTTCCACTTAAAGACTCATAAAACCTCTCCCAGGTCATTCCTGGTATGGACCATTATCCAGGGATCAATCAGGAAATGCAGGAGGAGAGGGGTGGGGGTGGGGGAGAGGGGAGGTTAGATCAGAGCCCACGGAGAGGAGATGCCCCTCCCAGGAGCCTCACACTGGGCAGTGGCTTCTGGCATCCAGCTCTCCTGTTCTCAGGCCCATTCCATCTGCGGGGTTTTCCAAAAACATAATGGTGGAAGGGCCATGGAGGACACCTAGAACTTCCAGAATAGACAGGGGGAGCAGAGTTACCATGCTGGCCCTGGGTTTGGAGACAGACCTGCAGTGGAGACCACGGGCTTCTGAGAAGCCAGTTTCGAAATAAAGGCAGTATGCACTGGAATACCCGGCTCGAGAGAGTGCTTCATCATAGACATGTAATTTACATAGTTCTCACCACTAAATTCTGTGTTCCCAACACGCTACATGAATGACGGCTTCAACACACATTCATTTCTGAGATGTGAAAAAGTGTAGAGCCGCTCTTTCATCCTGCATAATGGGCATGGCTACACTTAAGAACACTTACCAAGATTTCTCAGCAAGAGCCAATTTCGAAATAAAGGCAGTTTGTGCAGGAAAACCCTGTTGGAGTGAGGGCTTCCCCATACACATGTAAGTTATAGAGTTCCCCTCACCATGAAACGCTGTTCCCAACATGCTACATGCATGAAGGCTTCGACACACATTCAGTTCTAAGCTGTTAGCATGTGGAGAGCCGCTCTTTCATTCAGCACAAAAGGCATGGTTACACCCAGGAAGATTTACCCAGATTTCTCAGCTGCTTCCTTCAGCCAGATTCAAAATAAAGGCAGTTTGTGCTGGGAAAGCCTGTTGGAGCGTGTTCAGAGCTGTTTCGGGCTCTGTCCCAGCTGGAGGGTGCAAAGCCCAACCTCCAGAAAGAGGGACCAGGACCCCACCCGCCAGGTGGTGTTGCCTTTGTAGGGGAACAGTGATCTTTGGGTAAGATATATTGCGGCTCTCTCTAAAAACTGCTTTGACTTAAGTTTGCATCCTAGTCACCAGTTCCAGGACAACAGAAAAGGCATACCCTACATCCCTTTGCACTCAACTCTTCCCAAAAGAGCAAATATTTGTCCATGAAAATACCAGCTGCTCTTCTAAGGCCCACTAAATACCCAGCAGTGTGGGCGGTGCACTCTTGATCAGGGACAGGAGGAGAGGGAACAGCGGTCCTCCTGCAGGCTTGGCCTGGTGTGGCAGCTGCGCTGTGGGTGCGTGGTGGGGAGGGAATGCAGGGAATCCTGTTTGAGGGGCCTCTGTGCACGCCTGCATTATAGTCTGAGGCTTCATACAAAGGCTCCAGGCATCCTAACTGGTTAGATACAGCCCCCACCCTTGGGCTGGAACCACCAGGAGATAAGTACCTGTAACAGGGACGGTGCCTGGTGTGGGGAGAGGTCATGGGACACTCCGGGGGCAGGGGCGGTGGTGATGGGGAAGGCAGGGGATGCAGTGAAGGGTGGAGGGAGCAGGGTCCTTTGCTTGGGGGTGCGAGTTCTTTGGGAGACCACAGGGAATGGCACACATCATCCCCACCCTATACCCCAAATTCCTAGCCCCGCCAACACAGGGGCTGCTCTGCACCCTCTCAACGTGGCTCTCCTGTAAGACCGCACCCAACCAGGCATCTGGCACCCTGCCCTACCTCCCCTCTTGGGACAGATCCCGTCTTCTTGGAAACTGCCTAGCAGCGCGTATTCAAGGCCGGCAGCCGGCCTGGCGGATCTGCACTTCAGGTGCCCTACCTGGCCAGACGTGCCTGCCTGGGCTCAGTCCTCTATCTTGCCCACAGGTAGCCTGGGTCCACTTCCGGTGCAAGCGGAGGCCGCGGAGCCCAGGCTGAGCCCCGCACACAGACAGGTGAGGGTGCCCCCGCCCCGCTGCCCCGCCGCCCCGCCCACTGTTGGCAGCATTGCCCCAGCCTCCGGCCGGTGCCACCTGCAGCTGAGGACCTCCGCGCAGCCCCGCCCGCCCCGGCCCCGCCCAGCTGCCCCATAAGCCTCCCCCCACCCCCGTCCTGGCCGCGCCCTTGCTCCCATTGGCTCCGAAAGTTCTGCCCTTGCACGTCTAGCCTCGGGAGGACGCAGACGCAAGCGCTAGGGGAGGGCCCCGCGGCGTTGCCATGGATAAAGACGCCGCGCTCCTCGCGGGCTGGCGTGCGCTTCTGGGGCAGGCAGCGGGCTCCGGAAGTGTGCAGCTGCCCGGGGCCATGGCGGTGTTTGCTGCTGGGGATGGCGGCTTGCTTGGCCGGGCCACTAGTTCTGGCCGCGTCAGTCGGCGGCCGACATCCTTTCTGGGGCGGCGTCTCACAGACGGTAAACGTACGGCAGCGCCGTTGGCGGGGCCAGTGGACATGGACCGGGGTGGGATCCGGGTTGGTGTGGCGGCCGGGGAGGGCTGAGGTCATGATGGCAGCCCTTCTTGGTGAAACAATAAAATGAATAGCCATTTTCACAAGACCTCTGAGTAAATCTACTAGGGAACTTCATCCTGGACTGAGGAAGAGGACTGGGGAGGAGGGGGCATTCAGGGGCACAGAGAACCATGGGCCACCTGTCCCACGATGGACTTTAGACTCACCCTCACCCTTCAGGAACTACTAAATACACACAGACAGAGTGCTATGGACAAGATTTTTTTTTTTAAACAAATCCCTGAATCCCTAGCAGGTCTTGTTTCTACCCATACACAAATGGCTTATGTGCATAATGTTTCACAAAAGCCTTAAAATATTATCACCCCAACTTGACACATCAAGAAACTGAGGTAGAGAAGTTTATCACATTCTACAAGATTAGAGAGAGGCCACGTCAGACACCGTATTTAAATCCAAGCCCCTGCTCCAGTGCTCACACTAGAAAGTGTGACATACTGCCCCTTTCCTGCCCTCTCCCTGCAATCAATCTCTGAAGAGTCTTTTCTGTGTCACCTGGAATCACAATCACATTCATTTTCCACAAAGAGCTATGTCACTCCTTGGAGGACTTTTCAAAATCTAAAGGGTTGGTTTGAGAGGAGAGATTTGCATTTTCTGTTTCTCAAAGGAAACATGGCTTTAAAAGAAACTGAAAAGTAGTTATCTAGTCTAAGCCCTCATTGTGCAGAGAAAAAACCGGAGGCTCAGAAGAGATGAGGAAAGGGCCTTATTAACAAATATTGCCTCAGTGCAGCACCAAGCCAGACCTGGCACTTCTAGGGGAGGATCTGGAAGGCCCAGGAGAATGAGTGTTAGAAAACAGAAAGAGAAGAAGCATACAAGGCCCCGTCTCTTCACCACCATAACATGAATTTCCACCAAATTACCCAGAATGGGTGCAGCCAATATTAAGTTTGTCAAAAGAGGTTATAGAATTCTCAACCATAGTGGAAATTCCAACATTTACTGTGCTTTTTTCCCAGTTCAAGCATCAATTCAGTGGGCACTCTGTACCAGGGACTACACGAGGCCTGGGGTTCTCCCAAATACAGATCTCTATTACCACGTGTGCAAACCACATTAAGGCCACCAGAAGAAAAGCGCCCACAGATAAGATGGAATTACTGAAACTGAAAGCAGCAAAAGAGCATATATTACTAGGAAAAACGGTGCTCCTAGTAATGGACACATGGACATAGAATGCAAACTGTGTTTAGCAGGCAGGAAAGGGGGGATTAACAGATACAAATTAGTAAATATAAAATAAATGACAAGGACCTGCTACATAACACAGGGAACTATATTCAATTTCTTGTAGTGATTTATACTAAAAACAATCTAAAACATATATATATACATATGCATATGTTTATAACTGAATCTCTGCTGCACACTTGAAAATAACATTGTAAATTGACTACACTTAAATAAAAAATAATTTTAAAAAATAAGTAAAAATAAATGCAACGCCATTAAGAAAAAATAAAAGAACTCTCTAATCCCCTTAACTGTAGGTGGTCGAGAAATCTAGCTGCAAACACCAAGTCCACTGGATCACTCCAGCACTGGCTGTCACTCTTTCTGACCATCAGAGAGTCACTTGCTTCACTGAGGTTACTTTTCTCTTCTGTGAAAGGCTACAGTTGCAACTAACGATGTATAGAATCTCATCATTCACAAGCCCAAAAAGTAGTGAGAACTTCACATGGGCCAGGCTCTGGTCAGATGAAAAGATAGGGTCCCAGATATATTCATGGGTAGAAGAAGTTTATGCCATAAAGGTATAAATTCTTCCTGTTTTGATAGACAGATTCATTTCAATTCTGGTTAGAATTCCTACCAGATTTTTCTTGGAATATAACAAGTTAATTTATGGTCAGGAATAGCCAAGAAATTTCTTTAGAACCACCACTTGGGAGGGGTGGATATGTCATTCATTTCCACTGCTTCTTTCTGAAGTGATGAAAACGTTCTGGAATAATAATGGATGCACCACTGTGAATATGCAAAAAGCTGCTGAATTGTACCATTTAAATGGATGGAATTCATGGTTTGTGAACTATATCACAATAAAACTGTCCTATGAAAATTATTTCTTGACAATTATTTTTCAGTTTATACACTAGTCTGTCCCACAATTTAAGAAAAACTAAAAACCTAAACAAGCCAAACTATGCCAGGAGCACTTTAGGACTGCAATATGCCTGGGTCTCCAAGGCCTCTGGTGGTGCTGTTCCTGTTAACACACAATAGCTGGGCTGGGCTAGTTAGGGACTGTAACTATCTTTTGAAAATCGAGGATCACTCCTTTCACCCTGGGAGAGGGAAGGAAGGAGGATGTCACAGCCTCATGCCTTCAGCACATTTTTAACAGAACCAAGCCCTGCTTTCACCACTGCAATCCCTCTCACTATAAAAACACGTGACATCAACAAGCACCGCCATCATAACACCTGAAAGTGTTCAAGGTACTTACCTGAGGCAGAAACATGGGGGGGGGAGACAGAACCTCGCTTAGCAGTGACGCTCCCTTTTCCCGACTCCACCAGGAGAAGCTGGGCGTTAGAGCCGGAGGCTTTCAGCCCAGGTAGCAGCGCCCACGCCACAGAGCTGGTCCTCAGGGAGCGGGAAAGGGAGAGCAGGGCAGCCCCGGGGTCGCGGGGCAGGGAAAGCGGGGAGGGGGACGCGGGCTGCAGCCTCGCTCGGAGGACAGCCCCAGCCACAGTCCCAGGCGCCCGCCCCCGTCCGGGTCCGCAGACCCCGCCCGCCCGGGACACAGCCCGCCCAGGGGCGGGGACGGGCCGCCGGACGAGAAGAGGAAGCCCGGGAGGAGAGGACTAGCGGGAGGGAGAGGGGAAGGGGACGCCAGCCGCGGACTGAGGGGATCCCGGCTGGGTGAGAGATGGCAGGTGCACACCAGGCCCTGGACACTGTGGCCGGGACGCCGGGGCAGGTGGCGCTGGCAGAGGGGTCTGGCCTGAGCAATTCATCTGAACACGGGCTGACTAGCGCCCTTGGGGTCTGTGACAGGCGGACCGCCCTCCCGCAGCCGCCTGACCCCTTTCCCAGGAGCCCCCCACCTTGCACTTCCACAGTCAGAGGCCCCGACCCCAGGCAGGAACCAAAGGCCTACCGGGCGACGTAGTTGAGAAGCCTTTGGGCCCGATCCCCGGCTCGGATATGGAGCTCCCAACCAGCGGACCACTTGGCACTGACTGCGCATGCGCAGGAGGGCCAGCGATCCTCTCTGGGTTCTGTGAGAGAAGGTGGGACAGCGAGGGAGGGAGAAGATGGGAGCGGGTGGAGAGGACGGGAAAATTGGAGGGATACAGATGGACAGGATGAGCAGAGAGAAGGAAGGGATCTGGAGAAGGGAGGGTCTTAGAGGAGTTGGAGAAAAAAAGCTTTACCTCTGGGGCACCCCTAGGCGGCAGAGCTGCCTCTGTACCCTTCTGTTACCCTTCAAGCCCCGCAGCTCAATTTTACCACCGTGATCCAACCCTCCGTCCGATGCTTCTGCAGAAACCCTAGGGAGATCACACCCGTTGCCCCCACGCGGAGCTGGGTTTTCTGTTGCTCTGAGAACCAAGCACCCGCAGGTGTTGTCGCTCAGAACTACCTTGGGAAGAGCACATATTCCCCTTTTACACGCTGGGAAACAGGCAGGCAGGATCTCTGCCTTAGCTCCACTGTCCCAGGTGTTGGGCTGGCGGGGAGCGGGATGGTACAAGATCAGAGCCCCAGACAGAGCAGACTGCCTGAGTGTTGGTGCATAGTCCCCATCCCTCCTGGGTAAACCATACCCCCCCCTAGTGGAAACATCAAGGGCTCACAGTAGTTCCCTGGGTGTGGGAGAGCTGTCCTCATGTGAAGGAAAAGTCCAGCTGGGCTAACAAGCTAAGTCACAAATCTAAGTGTGATAAGTGTCAGTTTACTGATCTAAATTCTGCTGGGCTATCTCGTAAATCTGAAGTTTAGTGTCAGTTTATTGGGCTAACAACCTAACTCGTATTTCCAAGCTCAACAAGTGTCAGTAATGTGATCTGTTACAAATTGATAAGCTCCAGTGTACTTATTCCTTGCTTTTTGTTCTTTGAGCCTTATTGGCTAAGCCCCCCTTACTTGTAACTAAGCCTTTAAAACCTCATGTGCACGTCTTGGAGGTACTCAAAACTTCGGAGCCGAAGCCCCTCTGAGCCCACCGGCATAATAATTCTGAGTACTCCAACACTCCGATTGGTGCTTTTGTCTTGGCTGGCCTGTTTCCATAACACTCAGCTCCAGTGCCCAGCTTTCTAGGTAGATAGGAGTGTTACCAAGTCGAAATTAATTCTCCTCAGTGCAGGACAGGCCAATAAGTTGGGAGACCAGATGTTGGGGCATGGAATAGCAAGTTTCTGTAGACCTAGATGGCAAACTAATGTCCTGGAAAACCATCTCCCCAAGTCACAATTCAGGCTCCTTTCCTATGTGCTTGGTTAGTGCAAACTTCTTAGTGTAGGAATTCCTTCTTGTTAGAATCCTTTCTTCTTGCAGCTATCTGCGTGGGTCAGATCCCTGTAAACCTCCAACAAAAGAAACGTTATTTTCTATTCTGCAATTTGCTATGTTTTAATGAATGAAAAAGTGTTAAATATCCTTAAAGGTCAGAGCCTTCAGAATAGGGTCTCCTGTTTATTTCAGGCTCTAGGCAACATTGTTTTACAAGCAAGATGAAGCCTAGGTGACAGAGCATAGGGTTAAATTCAAAGGAACAAATCTAATATGGAGTCAGATTTGTTCTGTTATATTACCCGGCCAGATGCCACTTGAGGATTTAAACCCCTTTAAGTTAAAAATAACTAAAATTTTAAAGGAATTTACATACATAGGTGGGAATGTGCAAAGCATATCTGGAAAAGCACCCAAAGGATAGTAAACAGAGGCATTTCCAGAGAGGGCTGAAAGAACAGAGGATGAGGGAAAACTTCTTTCACTTGTGGATTTTTGTTCTCTGAGTTTTTTTTAAACCATTTCCTTGTATTTCTTTTTCAGATAAAAGAAATGTGTAATGGAGCAAAGGAGTAATTAGCTTAGCAAATACAGCAGCCATGGAATCACTAGTCATCACTTTTGATTTAAGCCAGAAAGCATTTTTTGACTCTCTCCAATGTGCTCTGTCCTGTTTTAAGACTTCTATTAATATTATTATTATTATTATTATTATTATTATTATTATTATTATTATTACTATTACTACAACTACTACTAATATTACTATTACTATTATTACTATTATTTTATGAAATAATAACACGGTTTACCTCACCCCTGCCCATGGCTGGTGGAAAACCAACCGAGTTTTTCTTGAGTTGTTTTCCAAGGAGTAGAGATGAGTTTATAAACAGAACACATCTTCAGGGTAATACAGGCAGAGTGCTTTTCCAGCAGGCCAGAGAGCTATGAAGTGTTTTCAACAGAGGCGCCCAGAAGCTGAGAGAGAATGCCTCCAGGACACTACAAAAAGCTGCCCAAACTGCCGTCTCCATGGTACTACTGAAATAGGAAAGAACAAATCTGACTTCATATTTGATCTGTTTCTTTGAATTTAACAAAGCCAAGTTAATATCCTCCGGTCTTTTCATGGGTTATGATGTCACAGAGGAAACGGACAGGTCAACAAGGAATCACTCTGCCGTGATCCCGGAGCCGGGGAAAGGGATGGGCTGCAAGATGTATGAAGCAGCCGCAACTGTGCCCGTGCTTCTAGGCAGGTATCCAAAATCGCCTCGACAAGGTGTCAAACATTTGTGCCCATGCCCTCATCAACAGACATGTATTAAAGACAAATGGAAACATATAAAAGGCCAATACCCTTGCTGGGTACACCGTCCAAAGAACAAAGTCTCAGTTTGACAACTGGCCATCTCGGTTCCATGGGATTCATTCTTGGAGAACCTTAAAAACCACTCTTCTGTCCTCAAGAATTGCTGCATATTTGTCCTATCTTTGGCTCAGGGATGGAGCACGTTCAAGTGAACTTTAATGTCTGCACAGATTTGACTGTCTTTTTCCAGGTTCACTTGTCCATTCCAAAGAGGCCTGAGCTAAGTCCATCCTCCGTAAGATCTATTCCCTCCAGTGACAGCTCATTGAGCCTGCAATTAAAAGCCAAGTGAACAAGACTGTCCTCAGCTAAAAAGTTCACCCACCCTTCACTGTTTTCTTAATCTCCTCTCCTGGCTAATTGCAACAGACTAACACCTCCCTCCACCAAGATACCCAACTATGTCATTTTTCTCCCCAAAGAGAAAGTAAGGTCCATAAAAGAGGAGACAACTCCATAGTCACCTCTGAATTCTTAGCATATAGTAATGTCAATAAATACAACTCAGATTATTGTTAGTTTCCTTTAAAACCTTTCTGGTAATTTGAATGAGACCTTGGAAGAGAGCTGTTTGCTGTCCAGTATCTTGATCCACAAGACTCTGGAGGCCTTTTTCGGAATAGCTGTTCACTGATTCATTCAAAACACAACTTATCAATCAAGGAGTAGCTGTGGTTTTCTGCCAGGAGTTTGTGGTCACTCTCATGCCAGAACAGCTTTAAACTATATCCTTAATTTGGATTTGTTATTTTTCCCCTCTTCCACCAAAATTGACTTTTCTTACTTTCTTGTCTTGAGGAATTTTTTTTTCCTATTTCACCCTTTAGTAAAGCAAGATTCTCAGGATGGGCTTGGCCCATTATATGATCACCCATCCAACTCCTAGTGTCAGAGGCCTGGGGCTCACATCCTTCCCTCCTGTCAAGGCAACTGAAAACCAGTTCAGGAGCCAACCAGCACACCACGGCTTCTAACGCTCACGTATCTCTCAGAAACCCTGCTTTCTCGTTTGTCTTGGCTTCTGAGAATTTTCCCTCACTTTCTTGACAATGAGTTGTGCAGCTTGAAAGATGAGGAAGGAAGGTTTTATTTCTCAATCAGCGTTTTAAGGAACTTGTGTAATGAAGGTTTTCAGGAGTTTCTAGAACCCTCCATTGCCGAGACAGAAAACACACTAGACATTTTCTGAATTTAGTTCTCATGTGCATTTTTTCTTTGCTTTTTTTTTTAACTGCTAACAGACATTTTTTAATTAAAAAAAAAATAAGGCCCCAAAAAGAATAGAACACTGAAGGGGCAAACAAATTAACGGGCAAAGACAGAAAAATGATAACTACTCTACAAAGTTAATATAATACATACACTATGTATCAGATCAGCAATTCTCAGTAACAGCTAATTGAAACATGACCATGAGGTAAAATTTCTCTCCTGTCAGGACATGGCCAACAGAAAATACAATTAAACCAACAAACTAATATCCTAAGTCTGGCGAGGTACAGAAGGCTACAAGCTAAATGTGTCTTATTCTAGAAAAGAGGGAGTCTCACCAGCTCTTTTCTGTGGAGCCTGAGCCCACGGGAGGACGGTGAAGTGAGCTCTGTAAGTACACAATTAGCAAAGTGAGTGATGAATAAATAGACGTGAGCTTTGATGACAGGGATAATACTACTATTCGTTTGTCCTTTAAAGTATGACTTCACGTTCAGTGATCAATACTTCAGCGTCCTTAGGAGTTGAGATTTTAGGAAAATGCACAACCTGGGCCCAGATCTCCTCTTTAAGCTCGTGACACTGCAGTTAGTTGTCTCAAAGGCAGCTCCAACTCCACATGCAAAGAGTTGACTTCACGGTGTTCCTCCCATAGCCGTCCTTACCAGGGCCCCTGGTCGGGGGGTAAGGTCTCCCTGCGTCTCCCAACTCAGGCCCATCACTCACAGATGTGAATGGACCCCTCCTTCAGGGACCAGATATCCTCAGACACCGAGTCCCACCACCCTCAACTGACCTACCAGATACTCACTGGCACTCACTCAGAACTGACTCTCTGCTGGAGACCACACTGCACACTGCACAGTGTATCTCACTGGATCTCCACAATAGTCCTGGGAATTGGGTACATCACTGCTTCAATTGATTAGATAAATTGTTTCACTTCCTTGCGTGCGTCATTCAAACTGACACGGCTACTAAGCCACAAGCCTGGGCCTGAAAACCACTTGAAAATTGGACACTGCTACACCTCGCAGCCACCCTACTCTGACTCATCACATCACCTCCTGCCAAGCCTTCTAAATGTTTCCAAACATTCTAGAAGACAAATATGAACTATGAGAGCACCCCACTCTCCTACTTAAAATCTGTCAATGATGGTTCACTCCCCTTAGGAGAAAGCCCAACCAGGCCTGAGCACAGCCTAAGGCCCCAGCATCCGCTTTCCCTGCACGGCCGCGCCGCCTCACCCACCACGCAGCTCTACACGTGCCGTGTCTAGGACAGGGATGCTGACTCCGCACAACCCAGGGCTTGTCTCACTCGAACAATGATCACCTTCTTCAGTGTTCATCTTCTTCATTGCTGACTCTCACAAAAATGTTTTCTCATGATGAATCAATATCTTTTTCCTTACAACTGCCCATCATTAATAATGAGCTCCTCCCAAAAGAGAGAAGACCTAATTCTCAGTCTCCTTATCTGTAAAGTGAGAATAACAAGGAAATATGTGAGGTTTCAAGAGGAATAATATTCATGTGAGGCTGAGGGACAATTCCATCATACAGTAAGCATTCAATATGTGCTTACTTAATATTAATAAGAATATATTGCATTCTAGCAACCTTCAATCAATGTTTTATGACTTTGTCCAACAGACTACTGACAAACTGTTGGACGAACCACTTTGAGCAGATCAGCACAAGCATACTGGGAGAGGTAAGTGCTGACTCCAGTTACAGCTGCAGCCACCCAGCACTACGGGGCGGGGGCAGTTTGCTCAAACTCTTACATGTTGCTTGAGCATTTAGTTCTCATTATAGAATAAAGACAGTTGTTCTTTAGTCAAAGCTCCTGAAACATAAATCTTCAAAGATTGATGCAAATTAGGTTTCAAGTACAACACTCTCACTAGAATTTATTTGAAAATTATAGTCTTAGCTACTCCGCACATCAAAAGGGCATAATCTTAATGTATCTGACTAAATACACTGAAAGGGTTGTTTAAAAGTAATTAAGAAGAAGCCATTCAGAATAAGCTCTCAGTATCATCTGCACAAAGACCCACCCAAGGGTCTCATTTCTCACTTCCACATAGGTGTTTTCAAGTAGCTTACCTTGGGTCTTGGTTTCTTATAACACGGGGCGGGGAATAGTTGTGGATAGATTTATGTAGCAAATATATACCAAGGGTATTTGTTGTGAAGGAATTCTACAAATAAGAAGATTGATACATAGTCCCACCCATAAGAAATTCAGCCTTTCCATTTACAACAGCATTAAAAATAAAGTGAGAGATACATTTAACAAAAATTTACAAGATTTGTACATTGAACTTTTTGAAGTATCACCAGAATAAATTTTAAAAGATCTACATATATGGAAGACATCCCATTTTCATGGAATGATTGACAATATTATTAAAAATGTTAAGAATCCTCAAAGTGAACTATATATTCAGTGGAATCCCTATCAAAATTCCAGCTGACTTCTATGCAAAATTGAAAAACTGATCCCAAAATTCACATGGACGTGCAAGGGGCCCAGGACAGCAAAAACAACCTTGAAAAAGAAGAGTAAAGTTGGAGGACTCACTTTAAAGTGTACTAAAATGCTATAGTACTAAGTCAGTATGATACTGACATAAGTTTGGATAAATAAGTCTAAGAGACACAATAAAAACCCACGGGGAAAAACTTACATTTACAGACACTTTTCCACTAGGGGGCCAAAAACACTCCATTGAAAGAATAGTCTATTCAACTAATGGTTCAGGGACAGCTGGGTATCTGCAGGCAAAAGAATCAATCTGGAATCTGAACACCCATATTTTATATAACAAATAAAATTAATTGAAAATAGATCACAGACAGAAATGTAAAAATTAAACCTATAAACTTTCTAAAAGAAGACACAGTATAAATCTTTGTGGGCCTAGGATAGGCTTTGGTTTCCTAGATACAAAACCAAGAGCACAAGTGATAGAAGGAAAAAGCAGATAAACTGGACTTCATCAAAACTAAAACCTTTTTCTTACAAAGGACATCATCAAGAAAGTGAAATGACAGGGGAAAAGGGTATCTCAAGACAGAGAGTGCGTGCTTTGCAAAAAAATAAAATAAATCTTTACATCAAACTACCTCCCTTGTAAAGAAATTGTTTTAATGTTTAAAAAAATATAGTTAAAGGACAATGTGCAGAATAGAAGAAAAATTTTGCAAAGCATGTATCTAATAAGAGAGTAGTATCCAGGATATATAACGAATGCTTACAACTGAACAATACAAAAAAATACACCCAATTTTTAAATTTACCACGAATTTAAATAGATATACAAATGGCCAATAATCATATGAAAAGATGCTCAGCATCACTAGGGAAGTCAAAAACAAAATGAGATCTCATTTTACACCCACTAGGATGGTTATAACCAAAACATGGACAATAACAAATGTCGTTCAGGAGGCAGAGAAACCTCATATGCGGCCAGGGGAAAGGAACAATGTTGCAGCTTCTTTGGAGAAGTCTGGTATTTCCTCAAAAGCTTAGAGTTATATGTCTCAGCAATTCCACTCCTACATATAGAGTCATCTTTCAATATCCTTGGGGGGTTGGTTTCAGGAACCCCACACCCTGGATACCATAATCCAAGGATGTTCGAGTCCCTTTACAATCAACCATCTGGATTCATGTAGTGGAAACTACAGATATGGCGGGGCAAATGTACAGCCAACAGAATGAAAACATATTCTCATAAAAAATTTCACATCAATATTCATAGCAGTATCATTCAGAGTAGCCAAAAGTTACTAACAATATCCATCCATCAATGAACGGATAAACAAAATTACCAAGAATAGGCCCACAAATTTTGGTCATTGAAACTTTGACAAAGGAGGTGAGAACATACAATGGAGTAAAGACAGCCTCTTCAGCAAATGGTGTAGGGAAAACTTAACAGCTGCATGTAAATCATTGAATTTAGACTACTCCCTCACAGAATATACAAAAATGAATACAAAATGTGTTAAAGACTTAAACATGTAGACAAGACACTATAAACCTCTTAGAAGCAACCATAGGCAAAACATCTGACATACATCTCAGCAATGTTTCCCTAGAGCAGTCTACTCAAGCAATAGAAAAACAACCAAAAATATACAAGAGGGATCTAATTAAACTTACAAACATTTGCACAGCTATGGAAACAGTAAGCAAAACAAAAATACAACCAACCTATGGAATGGGAGAAAATATTTACAATAAGTGAAACTGCTAGGGGCTTAATTCCCAGAATATGTACACAGCTTTTACACT
Source organism: Vicugna pacos (assembly GCF_048564905.1). NCBI lineage: Eukaryota > Metazoa > Chordata > Mammalia > Artiodactyla > Camelidae > Vicugna > Vicugna pacos. The sequence goes on along the minus strand of NW_027328740.1, from coordinate 64,275,993 downwards.
TAATAAGAAAGAAAAACAAACAATTCAATTCAAAAATTGGCAGAAGTCCTAAAGAAACATTTCTCCAATGAAGACGTACAAATGGCCAGTAGCCACATAAAAAAATATTCAATATCATTATCAGAGAAATGCAAATCAAAACTGCAATCAAGTATCACCTCTCACCAGTCAGAATAGCCATCATTCAGAAGTTCACTGACAATAAATACTGGAAAGTCTGCGGAGAATTGGGAACACACCTACACTGTGGTGGGGATACAGTTTGGTGGAGCCATTGTGGAAAAGTGTATAGATGTTCCTCTAAAGACATAAAATTGACCTCCCAGATGACCCAGCAGTCCCACTCCTGGGCATATATCCAGAAGGAACCCTAATTGAAAAAGACACCTACACCCCAATGTACACAGCAGCACTATTTACAATATCAAGACATGGAAGCAACTGAAATGTCCACTGACAGATGACTGGATAAAGAGGTTGTAGCATATTTGTCCAATAGACTACTATTCAGCCATAAAATAATAATAAAATAATGACATTGGCAGCAACATCAATGGACCTGGAGAATGTCATTCTAAGTGAAGTAAGCCAGAAAGAGAAAGGAAAATACCACATGAGATTGCTCACATGTGGACTCTAAAAAAAAAAATAGAAAGAAACAAAAAAATAAACTTATCTACAGAACAGAAACAGACACAGAGACATAGAAACCAAACTATGGTTACCAGTGGGGAGAGGGTGTGGGAAGGAATAAACTGGGAGTTCAAGATTTGCAGATACTGAGTATGTAAAGAATAAACAGCAAGTTTATACTGTATAGCACAGGAGAATATATTTAATATCTTATAGTAACTTATGTTTAAAAAGAGGATGAAAATGAATACAGGTAGGTTCCTATTTAGCTGAAGTGTTGTGCTGTACACAAGAAACTAACACAAAATTATAAACTAACAAGACTTCAATGAAAATATTTTTAAATAGACCAAAAACGAAAACAAAGGAAAAGGATATTATCAAGCAAAAAGAATAAAGTACTGATTCAGGCTACAATTATGGATGAACCTTGAAACTTTATGCTAAAATAAGCCAGACACAGAAAGCCAAATAGTGCCCTTTAAAGTGAACTGTATCTAAGCGTTTATTGTACTACTCCTGTAAATTTTCCAGAGGTTTGAAATCTATCAATATCAAAATAAAATGTATTATGTATTAAAAACTTAAAATGCTTCCTCACAGGAGGGCTTTAATTATTAAATGCAGAAACGCATATAAAGCTCTTGGAAAAACAATTTGCACGTCCACACACAGTCACTGCTGTCACTGCCACTCAGAGGGTGGTGACAGTGCTGATGAGAGCTGCCTCCACTCGCTCCCCTGCAGAAAGGAGTGAAGGCCTGAGCTCTGACAGGCAGGGTGAGCGTGAACCTGAGTCATACACAGCCACGTTCCAGACTCTGCGTTACCCAACTTTCTTATACAAACTGCAACATGTAATGTAAACACGCTAGAGGGATGTATCTTACAACACAGGGAATACAGACAATGTTTTACAGTAACTCTAAATGGAGCATCTATTGTACACCTGAAACTAATATCATATTTTAAATCAGCTATATTTTTATGAAAAATTAAAAAATATTTTTAAAATGCTATCACTTTAATATTCAATTCGGTTTTTAAGTTACTACTAAACAGCTCAGAATGTATAAAAGCATTTAATTGTGCTGTTTGCTTACATATTTATTTACATTCAGCCTCTTGCTAAAAGAGAATTTAAACAATTCTGTTAAACACAGCTTAACAACCATAACAACAAAAGGCAAAACGGAGAGTGAAGAGAAAATGGAGATTCAATACTTAAATGAAACCAGGGGGAAGTAAACTCATAAAAATGGATTCCATGAAGTCAGGGCAAGTGTTAAGGCTGACTAGAAATTCAGCTGTAGGATTCTTGGCAGCGAAACCAAAAAGAAAAGATGATGGGGCGGGTGGTAGAGCGTGTGCTTAGCGTGCACGGGGTCCTGGGTTGAAGCCCCAGGGCTTCCACTAACAGGTAAATACATCTAATTAACTGCCCCCCTAAAAGATCACCAAAGAAAAGAAAAAGAGAAATTTCTTTCCCAAAGAACCCTGATATTAAATTTGGATTAAATATTAAAAAAAAGAAAAAAAGAGAAATTCAAAAGATAAGTGACACTGAAGGAAAACCACAGCTGGCCTAACAAGCTAAGTCACAAATCAAAGTGTGATAAGTGTCGGTTTCCTGATCTAAGTTTTGCTGGGCTACCTGGTAAATCTGAAGTTTAGTGTCAGTTTACTGGGCTAATAAGCTAACCCGAAAATCCAAGGTCAACAGTTGTCAGTAACGTGATCTGTTCCAAATTGATAAGCTTCAGTGTACTGATTCCTTGCTTTTTGTTGTTTGAGCCTTATTGGGTATTAGCCCCATACTTGTAATTAACCCTATAAAACCTCATGTGCACGTCTTGGAGGTGCTCAGAGCTTTGGAAAAGAAACCCCTCTGAGCCCGCCAGCGTAATAAATCTCAGTACTCCAACCCTCTGTGTGATTCTTATTTCTTGGCTGGCCTTTTGTTTCCATAACAACACAAGCGCTAATGCCCGTGAGATAAATCTGGGGAGGCTGCTGGTAAGTCGCCATGTCTCACGTGGGAAAATCTGAAACATCCTTCTCACCACTCAGAGTCATCATAAGCCCACACCACACCTCCTGCCGTTAAATGCAGGAGCACGGTTAGGGCCCGGCCTTTGCTGTCTTTGTGTCATCACAGTGATACAGGATGGAAGGGGGAAGAGCACAGCCATTCAAGGAAGGCCGCAGCAATTGACATCAAAATGGTGAAGGATTCAACCCCCAATAGGCCTTGAGGCTCAGGATGAAGAGATTTAACTTCTAGCAGATCTTGAGATTCAGTAAACATCCATTGTAATAGTAACCTGGTGAATAACATGCCCCAGGCACCATGGCAGTCCCAATGATAGCCACAAAAGGTCAAAGGGTGGGAAATGGCCAACTCCCTGGGAATCCTAGCCCCTTGCCCTAAGGCTGGTCCTTCTACTTATTAGCATATGAAACCACCAAGCCCAAGAAAACAAGCAACACAGCGCCACCTCGCGGTCACCACTCTCCGTCCCTCTTTGGAGAAGACAGACCTTCTGTCTGTGGGGTGTGTACCTACTTCTAATCTGTGCATGAAACCCCCACACCTCGTGACGTTTCTCTTGCATTTCAATGTATCTGTCTGAATATATATACCTTTACTCAACACTGGCTTGCTCTTGAATTCTTTACTGCATGAAGTCAAAGAACAAAATCTGGTGGGGCACATCCCAGGGGCTCAACGAAAGCCTGGGACACAGCCCTTCTCATGCCCAACGTTTTTTATTCTTGTATCAACAGGACTGGGCTATGAAGTGACGTCTGAGGCCCCAGCTAAGGGACAGAACCAGCTTCCAGGGTTCCAATTTGCGGGCAGCCTCTCCCCCAGCTTGGGCCTTGGGGTCTGCCCGGTTCTCTGTGTTTCTCTGTTGTGCTGACTCCCCAGCCATACAGCGTACTCCTAGGCCTGTCCCCACAAAACCCTTCTCTCCAAAATACAAGCACGTCATGTCACAATCCTCTTGTTCAACCAGGAAATCTTCAGCCCACTTTTTTCCTCCCCAATAAATTACCCAACTGTCCTCCCTCCCATCACATGACTTCTTTCTTTGTGAGAACTCTGCACTCGCCACACCCCATCATGAACACAGGTGTCTTGCTGGCTGTGACCGAGATGTTTCTTTCTCACACAGCAAGCGTCCTTTCACTTTCCCCTTGTTACCTTAAAAAAGCCTTTCCTGAGTCACCCACCCCTCTGATTATGAACTCACAATGTGCTGAAGTTGCAGTCACTATGTGCATACATCCCAGTTTTGGCTAGGTTTCCATCACAAGATCTTCATTAAGGAGCTGCATCAAGAAGTTATACAGGGTATTCTTACATCAGAGTGGAGGAACCTGCAAAAAATTTAAACGGCTTTGAAGAGAGTGTTAACCAGGGACAGAGATGTCGCGGGTCCTAGTCAAAAGTGTCATGAGGAAAAATGTTCTCCCAAGGCTCAGAGTGGCTTCTGAACACAGAATCCTCAGGGAGGAGGTGACAGGCAGTGATTAGGGTGGGTGATACAGGTTACGCTCCCCCAGCTTGGGAAGAATAGGCTTTTTTCTTGTTTTCCAAACAATTTCTTACTATCTTTTCCTCTTATTGCCACATACCATTTCCTACGAATTAAGCATATCAATGTCAGTCATTTGGGCCACTTGGGAGAAGCTACACGATGCCATTCACAGGGATGGGGCATGACAGCCACACCAGTCTAGATTGAAAGAACAGTCGGGGTATTTGCAAGGTAATCACGGGCATGCAGCAAACTCCCCAGCTTCAATGACCTCATCTCAATGCTGGGGCCAAGAAAACTACCAAGCAAAGTGCGTGATGATTATGGCCAACATCTGTTTACTAGGTAAGTGCCCGTGAAAGCTGCCGCTTAATGGGGAATGAGTACGATCAACGAGGCCCTGTCTACCTGGCCACACGCGCCCTGCCTTCCTGCCTTGGTGCAGCAGCAGAAATTGTTTAGCTGAGATGAACACCCCCAGAGCAGCCTCGACGGGAAAGCTCCCAGCTCTGCACGGCGAGACGTGTTCCTTTCCTTCTCAGAGCTGATCACAGTTTGCTGTCGTCTGTTTTTATGTTTATCCCTTTTGTAACTCCCTCTCCTCCGGAGTTTTTGCTCAAGCAGCACAGGGCCAGGTGTGTCTTGGGTCCTGCCGGATATTCTGGGCAGGGAAACAGCCAACTCCATATCTGGCTCTGGTGCTGAACGGAGAGAGCAGAAGGCCCAGGGGCCCATGCTGAACTGAGGCCCCTGCACCCAAAATTATGGTCTGACCTTGGGCAAATTACACAGTCTTCTTTACCCTGAGATTCCTCATCTGTCCATGAAAATAACTGCCCATGTCACACAGAGTTACAAGTATTAAAGGAAATCAACAAATTCACAACCTAGCCAAGGGGCTACAAGTGCATCCTCAACAGACAAATGCTGCCTTTATGGCTCTGACGCACGCTAAGCGGGGCGGCCCCACACAGTGAACACTGCTAAGTGCCAGGGTGTTAAATGCTTCATGTGTGCTATAATACTCTTTAGATCTTACAACAATCCCAGGAAGAAATGAATATTATCATGCCCATTTCACAGATTCACCAACAGGTTGAGAGTATGCATTCTATTCCAAGGCCCTATGGTGAAGAAATGGCAATTTAAACCGGAATCTGGGCCCAGGCCTTGGCTCCATCTCTCTCCCATCCACCTGACCACTTGCCTATGAATTCCACCTGTCCAATATAAAAGTTTGCAGCCGGCCATCTCTTAAAAGCAATGTGTGCCACCGTTTGTCAATGTTGTTTAATTACCATAAACTGTTCTCAGAAACCACTACAGTAAAGAAAGTTGGACTTAAGGAATTCTGCATTGCGTTCTCCTGCAATGTGCAGGATCCCTTTCCTACACCTCCAAATCCAAGTGTATGCTTCCTCCGTGTTTATGTTTGCACACGGCTTATTAAAGCAGAAGGTATCTGCAGTAATTCCATCTCGGTTGCTTTCCAAGTTTGCAGATTATCCATATTCGGTCTGTGAACGAAAATACTACAATGTGAATGAGAATACTGCAACCATGTCAGTAAACAAAGAATACTGATACCAAGTCATTAAAGGCTTCCGCCACTCCCCGGCGAGGACAGGCCTGCAGCCCAGCCACTGCAGCAACTCACAATGGTGCCCTCTGAGCAGACTCAGAATAAGAAAGGACGGGCTACTGGCCCGAGATAGCTAGGTGCTTGTCTAAAAAATGAATTCAGTGAGTCCTAATATTTGCTTCCTCCCATTCATACAAAATCACTAAATTCTTGAACTTGAGATACCTGGCTTTCTTTAGATAACAAGTAATCTTTTATTGTTCCAACAACCTGGTCTTTGTTGTAAAGCTCCTATATATCCTAGCTCTTCCTCAACCTCTTGGGAGCAGTCCCTCAGAGAGTTCTGAGAGACGGTCATCCTGGCTCGAGTCCTCCCGCCAAATGAAACATAACTCTTAACTTTTAGGCTGCACGTTTATTTCAGTCAACAGTTTTGGACACCATGAAGCACCACAGCAGATTTCTCTCCACCTGAACTCTCCAAGTAACCAGAGCCTTGGTACCAGCAGTGGCCCTTTGTGCTCATCCGCCTCCTCGGGGGGTCCAGATGAATTTGGCTGAGTCTCTCCTGGTTCTCAGATCTCACATATTGGTTGATGATCCTAAGTTTTATCTGGCGGTGTATCCAGGTACGTGGCCCTCCAGTTGAAAGAAACTGAGGTGAATTACCCACCCAGTGGAGACATCCCGAGTGGGTCCAAGTTGAAAGACACTGGGTTCAGGACTGAGTGGTTAGGTAAGAGGCTGGTCTAATGTTTTCCTCAATTTGGTTACCTCCATTGAATTTTTCAGGATAAAAGTAAAACTCTTATGAGGAAACTTTCAACTCCAAATTTTGGACCATCCTCCTGGCTGGTAACAGCATTCTCGGGTGACAGGGAATCTTCCAGGAGTGGTAGACACAAAGACTTCATGCCACAGAGTTGTCCCTCTGGGAAATCTTACTAGCAAATTTATTCTGAGAACCCGACCTTACAATGGGGAATAGAACTTTCAAAAAAAAAATAAAGAACAGAAAAGAAAAGAAAAAGAAATGACAGATTGCCAGTCTCCAAGTAAAACCCCAGCCAGATTTATGTACATACAAAACTTACAACATTAATCGGGAATAAGAAAAAAAAAAACTCACTCTGGAAATAACCAGGCCTGATAAAAACATTTTTTGGCATTCTGAACTTATAAAAACAAAATCCCCTTTAGTGGGAACTTGGATTTCTCTTCCTGTGTCCTTGAAATGTAAACGTTTTATCTTTCTCTGGATGTTTTAAGTGTGTGCATGTAAGTATATATATGTTTAGTTTAGTTTTTAAAGGAAACCTTGGACTCTGCCATACAAAAGTTCAAGTATTGTGTACATACGGTGGCCACGCAAATAAATTGGGATTCTAAGCAATTCTTTGATTGTACCAATTTTCAGATATTTTGCCATCTTAAACTTTGTTGCATCAGCCTGGACCACGAAGGCTTTAAGCTTTTGGAGAGTAAACCTTTGAATTTTATTTAGGCAACACCACGACTCTCATGTGGAAGGGCCTCTTCATCTTATTGGTTTAAAATCACTATATATATATATATATATATATATTTATTTATATATATATAAATTGATGGCCATATGATGGATTTTTTAATTTGGAAAAACTTTTTAATTGGTGAAAGTTTAAAGAGATCTCATTATAAACGGCTGTTTTATTGGTACCTATTAAAATAAAGTTTAAATGCAGAAAAATATATCTAATGGTTAACCTAAGAACTCAGATATAAAAATATAACTGGTTTGAAAAGCTACATTTTTGTTTTTCCTTTCTGATAAATGTTTCTAGAGATGCTAATAAAAACTTAGTATAATTAATGTTAATTAGGTTGAATAACTGGAAAAAGGATTGTAAAAATGTCAAAAAAACAGATAAGTGGCTTATCCCAAAAGGATAAATATTTTTATATGGTTATTCTGAATGAGATATATAAAATGGACATTTTTGGATTTACATACAGGGTTTTGATACTACACTACGTAAAGTTAAAAAAAAAGGGCCAAAGAGTTCACCTACTCCCCCCCAACATTAAAGTTCAAACAAGTCCGTTTTATTTACCACAGTTTAAAATATATTTATATGTAGACTGAAATACTTGATCAAGGATTGGGACAACAGACCAATTAATGAAATTAAAAATCGAGAAGGGCCTAAGCTCTTTGGCTGAAACTTGGGCATCCTAGAGACTTCTATAAAATTATATACAATGTACACCCACAAAAAAAAGGTTTCTGTCACTCCTTCTAGAAATAAGAATTATTGATTAAACTTAATAAATATAAAAATTAAAGGTATAAGATTTAATAAAATTGAGATAAAAGTTTGTGAAATTGGTATATTTAGATGGTCTTTATATAAACCTTTTGCTTATGTTGTGGGATAGATATGTTTCAGTGGAAAAACGCTTCCCCTTCTTGGTATTATAAGGCTGGGCACATGTCTATCCCTCTGAAAATATTAATTGAACAAATTAAAGGAAACCAATATAGTTACTTGAGACGTCCAATATAACGTAAATCTAAAAAGTAATTTGAGTAGCTAAAAAAAAAAATATAGGTTTACCCTGGGTTTAACTTATAACTCAAGGAAAAGAGACCTTAATAAATGTCTTATGCAAGCTTTGGAAGACAAAATAAAGAAAACCTTAGTTTTAAAACATGGAATTCTTTGTTTACAGCTCTTCTCACTGATACAAAAATGCCAATTAAGGAGATAAAATTGGGTCTGGGTGACAGAGCATTTATCTGGGGACCTGGAAGAGAGTGTCTTTGTCTTGCAGATCAGAAATATAAATACAACAAACAGTGACCTAGGACTGAGCCTAATTAGCTCAACGAAATAAAACTTGAGGCCATGAAATTTTTGGCATTTTAGAACTCAGAACTCTGACGGGTCCTTCAGACTTTGTGAGGAAATCTTAATTATCTGTTTCATAAATAGTAAGCCTTAGTGATTTGAGCAAGCAAATTCAGCTTACTCCAACTATTATTATAAATATAAGTAAGTTTTAAAGTGAAGCTATGAGATCTCTAGCTTTTGTCTGTTTATAAGCCTGCATACAGATTATAGAAGTGAGATATTTCTACTGCTAAAAAAAAAAATTTCGAAGTCAAAGAGCTCTGCTTAATTGATGTAAAAATATAAGAGCTTAAAAATTAAGTATTTTTAAAATAAAAACTTAACAAATTGACTTTCAGTGTCATGTGAATTGGAAAATATTCAATATTAAGGTAATATTTGATATTGTTTAGTTTAAGTATGTTCTAATAAATGTAGACATCTTTAAAATCATCCATCTTAACTATAATACCTTTACTGTACCTAGGTTTAATGAAAGTCAAATAAGATCCTGTTATATCTGTTGCAGATTTGTCAAAAAAAAAATAACAGTAATGTGCTGTGGTAAAATTTTAAGTAAATTAAATGCAAATGAGATGAGAGCTTTGGGTAAATATTTAAAATATATTTTTAAAATGTATGCTTAAAATAATCTCTAAATGTTTGATATCTTTAAATTCTAGAGTTGTGCTAAATTAAGTTAAATGACAAGATTTTAATAAATATTTATGCCATTTTCAGATAAAATAAGATTGAAATATGAATTACTTAACATTTAACTTCCTCTTACAGTGAAACTAAAGGTGTTTAGAAATATTAATAAATGGTTGGTATCACACAGAAATAGTCTCTATTAGTAAGGGAATGATCTCAGTATCCTAGGAAAGTAATATAAATGCGTAAAGGAAGATGTAAGAATGGAATAATACTTTGTTAATGAAAAATAGTGACTTTCTCCTGAAGCTGGTTACCTCTGAATGGAAGACAAAATAAGGGACACATTAATATAAGTATAGAAAGCTGTGGAAGGCTTGTGGAAAAGGAACCCTGAGGAAAGTTTTGTACGTGGTCAGAATTGGCTAAGTTTAGAATCAAATTGGGCAACGTAAATGAATCTTAGGAGTTAGCTGGAACAAGATTAGATTTGGTTTTCTCTCTGTTAAGAGGAAAAAATTTTCTTAAAATATTAATCCACCTTCAGTAACAGATTGTAAAACTTCTTATACCACTTAGCTGATCTGTTCTGCCTTTACATTTGACATATTTTCTTGTTAATGAATTAGTACTACATTACAGTGATCTATATGTTTATCTGATCAAGTGTTCTGAAATCTTTCAAAAAGCTCCCCGAATATAAAATTCTAATTAATTAAATAAAAATTAATTTAATTAATTAAAATTCTTTTAATCTCCAGTTAAGTTTGGGATGCTACAGAAGGCCCCTGAAACATCCCAAAGAGAGATTTTTAACTATAAAGTTTCATTTGGCATTTTAAATAACATGGAATTGTCAAATGAATCATAAAACTTCTAAGGTTATATTGAATGAGAAATATTATTAATATAGGTATTGTAGAAATTATATGGACTCCCTAAAATTCTGGTTTATCTGAAATGTTACCAGTGATAATTATGGGTATAGTGAACAGGTTTCTTTATTGATTATAGTGTAACGGTGTTTAACCATGCTTTTAAATCTTTTGTCATTTATAGACAGTTAATTGTTTTCTTCTGATGGTTTTGCAAAATGCTTTCTCTTCAAGGAGATTTACTGATTTCTAATAAATTTCAAACTACAGCACTGAACTAAACTGGGTAAGACATTTTAAAGTTCTAATGAAAACTCTCATTAAAAGAATTAGTTACATGGGACTGATTAACCAGCTGAATATGGTTATAATTTTTGATATTGTTTGAAATACTACTGCCTTTTAACCTGTTTCCCAGACATAAAGAATCTCTTCTCCTTAAGCTAGTTATGGTTCACAGCAATTTGATAAATTATAACTATGTATACAGACTTGGAACAGTTATCTTTTCTCTCTATCTGATCCCTCAAAAGACTAAAAATACTTAGGTCCCCAGTGGCTCTATCAGACAAATTAGGGAGATCATCTCCTAAGAGATATAGGAGTATAAAGGTATTTGAAGGATTTTAAAGAGAAAAGAATTTACCTAAATCTGTAAGGCAAAAATCCATGAAAAGCCTTGACGTGGCTTTCTTGGCCTTAGAAAACCTTATTAACATTCTACCCTGAGACTCCGTATTAAAACTTCCAACACAGTCAATTTAAAAAGCCTATATGATCAAATAATCAGATTTAATTTGTAAAGAAATTAATCTTGATTTGGCTATATTTGAGAAAACTGAGGGTAACTTGAGAGAGAAAAAAATAATATTTTAGTCGATATTAAATTCTAGTTTTGTTAATTGAGGTCCATATTTACTAAGACACTTCCCAGATCATTCCTTGCTGTTATGTCACACTGCTGTACAGTTTAATTGAATTATGAAAAGAATACTCTAGGTTTGATTCTGAAGCTCAGTAATCTATCCTTGGGTAAAATTCCAATGCCCCATGACCTGCAGCCAGGGGATTATACATACTGCAACAGGCATGACTTAAAGAACTGTCTCCAACCTGAATGGAAAGACCCTTTTTCAGATACTCTTAACTAGACCATACACACCAAAGCTGAAGGAAACGGAGTCTCGGATTCATTTCCTATCTGAAACAGCCCCTGCAGTGCACTGGCCTATAGAGCGCTGCTCACCTTAAAACAATGCCCAAATGGAGAAAAAGCTTCCATACCAGGATGAGAAGAAGACGACATCTGAGCTAGACTGCTGACCCAAGACACCGGACCAGGACTGTATACCAATTACTTTGATAATTTCTCCAACCTTTGATTATGAACTACTCCAATTGTTAAGTTTATGATAAATTACCTATGTCTAGTACTTCTGTGTTACCTTGGTGGGTTTCCCTAATACAAGGCTCTAACTAGGTAGCCCTCAGAAACATTATTCTAAAAAGAAATTATAGTTCTGTTTAGGCCACTGTTGATCTTACAAGGTGGGAGATTTCAACTGGCCAATTAATACCTGCTCTGACCCTGACCATAAATATGAACTTTCTCATAGGATCAAACTCAGAAACACAAGCAAAATTTTAACCCAAAAATACAACTTCTCGACTATTAAATTCTTACTCGTGACTTTATTAACCTTACTAGCTGTATTACTTATATCCTGTCTATTTTATAAAATTGTTGTCTATTACATTTCCCAATGTGTAACTAGTCCCACAAGATTGATGATGGCTAAACATCTTGAAGAAACAGATAAAATTTATAACCCTGAATAAAATAAATATAATAGTGTGATTCTATTTATGGGAATGAGCAAAGAAGGTTAAACACTTCCTGGATCATAATAGAGTAGTAAGACAGGTGATCCAGAGAACTTTTAGTATCAACAGGGCCTGATAAAAAAACTAACACCTTGAATGGCAACTCAGAAGATTCTTCACCTGAACTAGGAATGAGCCATCCTAGCAATGTGGGACAAAATTGGTCATGAAATTTCTCTCAAAATATTGGTCGAATTTAGGACCAAGGGGGAACACTGTGAATGAAAATACTACAATGTGCATGAAAATACTGCAACCATGACAGTAAACAAAGAATGCTGAATCCGAGTCATCAGCGGCTGCTGCCATACCCCAGCGAGTACATGCCTACAGCCCGGCCTCTCAGCCACTCACAGTGGTGCCCTCTGAGCAGACTCAGAGTAAGAAAGGACAGGATACTGGCCCTAGATAGCCAGGGGCTTGCCAAAGGAATGAATTCAATGACCCAAATGTTTGCTTCCCACCATACATAGAAAAGCAGTAAACACTTGAACTTGAGATATCTGGTTTTCTTTAGATAACAAGCAATATTTTATTGTTCCAATTACCTGATCTTTGTTGTAAAGATTCTATTTATCCTAGCTCCTCCCCTACCTCTTGGGAGCAGTCCCTCAGAGTGATCTGAGAGGCTGTCATCCCGGCTCGAGTCCTCCAGCCAAATAAACCAAATCCCTTAACATTTAGGGTGAACGTTTATTTCAATGAAGTCCCAGAATAGACACAACTCATCAATTCTGTAATGGAACACACTGAATCAGGAACCAAAAGCGTGTTTTAGTCCAGAAAATCTCCAGGTTCCTATTTCTTCCTGTCATTATACAATCCCTCCAGAACTCATTACTTTGCTGTCTGCTCCTCTGGCAACCAAACTCAGAGAAGAGACAACTCAGCAGAGCGCCCTGCTGGGGAGAACACCCCGCAGAAGCACTGCAGGCTGCCTTCCCTCCCGCACGCTCTGCTGACCCTTGGTGTCCCCCGTGGAGACCAGGCCAACACAGCTCTTCCCAACAGCTGCAAAGTCGCACACGTTAAATAAATCATTTTATTTTATATGATATTTTACGTATATACCCATCTCTGAAAACAGCTTTGCCAGAAGCCCAAATCTTCAACATTAATCTGCAAAGGCAAATCAGGTCCCCAAGGGAAAACAAGTCTTAAGACGACGCTAAGGCCTCCAAAGTCCTCTCCACGACCATGAACCAAACTGCCTGCAGGTCTGCAGCTGCAGGAGGCTACATGTCTGCTTTTAAAGCAACCCCTTTCTGCCCTTGGGTGCTACAATGCCCTTTTATGCCCTCCCATCACAGGGCAAGAGCAGCCGCTGCAGAACCTTGCAGGGCAGCACTGACAGGACTGGACAAAGGGGATCAGAGCTAAACAAAGCATTCTGATGACACGAGCTTGTCACTGTGTCTCTTTACAGATGTAGATATATATAGAGAGAAGTGGGGTGATATTGCTCAAAGTCACACAGCTAATAAGTGGCAAAGTATATAACTCTGCTCCTCCCTCCTGTGTGACGCCCAACTGGGACAACCACAGCGTTCTCTCGTGGCTGCCTGAACAGTCTTTTCCTATCACTCATGACACACAATAGTGTCTGAACTTAGCCTGCATTTGCAGCATCTTTTCCCTCCAGTTTCTCAGGAACAAGGCTGTTCGGGCCTGTATGAATTCCGGCTTCCTGAAATCTCCGTGCTCAGGCTGGTCTTGCCTGTGCATCCGGCCCGCTGCTCAGAGGCTCTTCCTCCCCTGCAGGAGGACGTTTCTAATCTTCACAGGGACACAACCTCAGGGGAGCTCTCCTCTCGCCCTCAGCATGGCAGGTGTCCCAGGCCTCATCCCGAGCAGCCCCGTTAGGACGGTGTCTGCCCAGCTCTGCTAGTCAGATCAGCAGCCTCAATGCCAGGGATTATACCCAGGTCACACTGCAAACCTACTGCCCGCCTCACAGCCCCCAGCCAGCAGGTCACCTGGAAGTCACAGCAAGTGCCCCACCCAATCCAGAAGTCTCTTCTTTTGCCAGCACCACTGATGAATGGTTTCCAACCTTCGGTCAGTTTCGCACAAAACAGCACCTTCAACTGTGAAACGGGTGGTTTTTCTTCTGCACCTCATCCTTACTGGAAACGTAAAGGGAAACCTAAAGGCCTTTTCTCAACCCTTTTCTGATGAAACCCTCCCACCCACAATACTCATATGCTCAAGAGCTTTGGATCCACATGATTTTCTTTCTCTTAGGCTAAGTGACTCAAAAAACTAAGGGATTCTTTCTCCTTTGAGGGTATTAGCACTCAGTTTCTCGGCTTTAATCTGTTTTTGTCTCTCTCTTCAGTGACCCTAGCAGTTGCCACCTCTTACTCCCTTCAGCAGCCTCCCTCCCAACTTCTAGTCTAGGAAATCAGCTGTGATGAGGGGCATGGGGGCAGTCACAGAAGATGCAACTAAGGCACAGAGAGGCTACATAATTTGCCCAAGAAATCACCTTGAACCACCAACAGAGTGTGTCACGTCCCTCTGTTTAACTCTAATGCTAAGCAAGTTAACTTTTTGTAGATTATGTTTATAAACAGATGAGGTATGAAAATACATACAAGGACACACATCAACTCTAAGATATTCATTAACTCCACTATTTTGTTTCTATTTATTTTATTTCTATTAAAAAATTAAGAACCCCTGCAGTCAATATAGCAAAATGTTACTGGGTTTTAAATCCAGAATATACAGGGGTTGTGTCATTACTCATTCTTGTATGTATTTTCACAAGACAAAATGATTTGAAAGTCTCTCTCCCCGCCCCCTACTCACTACTGGCTCTCACCAGAGCTCCCAGACCACACATCTAACAGCCTTTCACTTTACCCACAGCTGAACTCATCAGTTTTCCCCCAGAACTCCCTCTGCTGCTTTCCCTCCTCAGAACACAGCAGGACCATTATTTAACTCATAAATCCACCCAGAAACCTGGGCCTTACTCCATCCTACCTTCACAGAAATCATTGATCCTTTCCTCTTTACCATCTAAACATGCCTTCAATCTGTTCGCTTTTACACACTGACCGTCCCACCGCTCAAGTGGAAGCCAACAACACTGCCCACCTGGACTCATGAGTCTCCCAAGTGGCCCCACAGCCACTCTCCCCTACTTGAGACAAATGTGATTGTGTCTCTCCCACGCTTTTGGACTCATTTCAGACCCACTGTTCTTAGAAGAAACTTCAATTTCTTCACCTGGTGAAGGTCTTTGCCATGAAACTGTCAGCTCAGGAAGGGCAGGACACACCCTCGTCCCTCGGCTCCACCATCTGGCAGAGCATCAGCTTGGGAGGATTGAGTTCTTAGCAAACTACTTCACTTATCCATACAAATCCATGGTAGATTAGAAAGATTTTAGATGTTGAGCTTGACTATTAATTTGGGGATTTTGCACTGGCAACCTGCAAGTATATATTCTAATTATTGTGTCTTCTTAAAACCATACCCAGATTAAAGGAGTATTTGTGGAATGTCTTCGGAGTAAAAGGGACTGTACTTTTACAGATTTTATGTTTTAAAATATGAACAACCCGGACAGGGTCAAAAATAGAACCGCCTCACAAGTGACAGAAGACAGGTGAGACGCATATAGCAACAGGTCACAAAGATGGTAAGAGCAAAGTTGTTTCTCCAACCCCCGAAAAAATTCCTCCAAGAACTGAAAACTCAGAAATTTGAAAGTAAAATACTATCATATAAAGAAAGAAAATAAATAATCCTCTTCATCAGGGTTTCTAGATCTGACTGCAGAGTTATTAGCAGCCCATACTGAATCCTAGCACAGAAAAATCAGATGGACTAGTGATGAGTAAGTTCCAGGAAAACGGCAGTAACTCCTCCACTTGAAAGAGGACACACACTCACTTGTTCAAGGTGATTGTAAACCACATTCTGCAGAAATTCAGAAGATTCAGGCACCGCTTCTAGATGGTGATGACACGGAAGGACGGCTTGGATGCATGCTTCTAACTGAGTCACCGGCATTCTTACACTGCAGGGGGAAATGGAGGCCCTCAGCCAAGAGCACAGTTGTTCCTGTCATGTATCCCAGGCCGTGCCTCGGGGACTCAGTGTACTGTAGCAGTCTGGCCCCAGGTGAGGACCCGCAGCGTGGCCCAAGCAAGCAGGAGGGGCACTGTGCTTGAGAAATCCCATCCCCCATGGGGGCAAGAGGGGCTGGTGGGGTTGTGTGAACCTATAAATGCTCATAGAAATACACCTGCATACATTGAAGTGATAAAATTAAAAGTAGCAGGCTATTTAACAAAATTTCAATTGTCAGTGTTAATTTTACCATTCCATTCCGCTTGTCCCCTGCACTCTGAGACAGGCTTAGGCTCTCTCACACATGCAGCTCTGATGCAATAGTTGTGAAGTTATTTTACTTTGCTGCAAGTGTCTTCGCTCCCAGTGTCACTGTGACTGTCGTCTCTTAACACAGTCAGATATCTTCCTGCATCTCTCCCTGAGTTCCTTGCTCCTGCTTCTCAGATCCTGAGATAAAGAACAGGTGAAGGCACTTGACTGGAAAAGTCAATGTGGACTTGACCAAAGTCCTCAGTGACCCCCTAGGTGAGTGCTGCCCACCCCTTACCTTCGATTCTCAAGGTTCTGCCCAGGGTGACATCCAGCCAGGAGAGAGTCCTGGGCCCTATTAAAAGCTGTGTGGCTTGGGTGCAGGGAAAGCTGCAGGAGCTGGTTCCGTAGCCGGTCCCATCCACACCTCTGCTCCTCTCTCTCCCGAGGCAGCGCTGCCAAGCCCCCAGGCTCCCTGAGCTTCTGTCTTTCTCTTCTACTCTACTTCAAGCCCTTTTCCTCTTCCTTTATTCCCTGATTATCCCTAGCTGGAGTGATTTTTCTATCATAGAATCTGAAAAAATTTCCTGCAGCTGAAAAAGAGGTGCCAGAGGTCAACGCGCATATGGTGGTTCCTGAATAGAGCCCCTGGTTAGGGGGACCCTCACCAACACTCACGGGGCATCAGGCATGTTGCACCACCAACAAGAGTTTGCTGTGACACCAAGGCACGCACAGCATCCCTGCTCACTAAATTGTAGTTGTAGTCCTTTATTAAGAAGCAAAAATTAAAAAATTGCTCATGTTTCTTACTAAAATTATTTATGAGGGAGAAAAAGAAATTGTAATAGAAAGAACAAATTTCACTCCATGTTAGATGTGTTCATTTGGCTTTAATCCTGTACCTTGTTTTCTAGGCTCAGACTTGCTATCTCTGCACCTTTTGTAAAAGAAAGTTGCCTTTAGCCTGAAATATCCAGGAGGGTCTATTCTCCGGGCTCTGATCTTTAAGGATATTTGCTCTTCTACACTTATGTATAGATGGCAAGTTGTAAAATAGTGAATAACCTTTCTTTTTTTTGGAGGTTTTACAGGGGCACCATAATTTGACCCACATGGACAGCTGCAGGAACAAAGGATTTCAAGGACAAACAATTCATACAGCAAGAAGTTTGCAACAACCAGCCACATCCCCGCCACTTTTTAGTATAAAAGGAGACTGAATTCTGCCCTGGGGAAGAGAGTTCTACTGGATAACAATATGCCATTTTCTGGGTCTGCCAGCTTTACAAATAAAGTCTCTTTTCCTTACTCCAACATCTCATCTCCCGATTAATTGGCCTGTCATGCAGCAAGCAGAACGAGTTTGGACTTGGTAACAAATTGACTGCCTTAGAGGTAGTATGTCTCCACTGTTTCCTCATTTCCAGTATTTCACAACCTATCAATTTTATATGCTTTTTAACAACATGAACAAAAAACCTATTACAAGGAATTGATTCCACAGAAATAAAATTATTTCTACTCCTTCAAAACTTTTTTCTTTTCTATTTTATTTTGTTTTGCTTATTGAAAAGAAAATAAATTCAAATCTTTTTATTTCACATATTTTTATAACTAGATATTGTAAATACTACAAAGATATTTAAATTGCAATAAAAATTGTTCATATATTAGTATAAAGATATATACACAATCAATGCAGATTAGGAAAGGAGTAGATATTTACTAAAAATCCACTGCACATCCAGTCTTTTACAAGCATATCCTGGAATATAAGCTCTATTATCCAGGGTCCCCCACCCCCAATCTCACTGCGGAGTCCCTTAGTAATCAACTACCAAGGCACCAGCATAGAACCATGAGATCACTATTTTAGGTATAAATGAGAGTATTAGCTCATTCAATTCTAAAACAGAAACCTTAAAATAAATACTGAACTTACTTACAGATAAACAAATTTGGACACAAAAAAGTACAGTTTCTCCCCAAATTCACAAAGATAATAACTGGTAAAGGCAAGATTTGAACTCATCTGCCTTGAATATAAAGCTAAGTTGGAAATCCCCTTCAACTGTGGAGGACCAGCAGCACAGCCTGTCACCCTATCTTTGTTCAGATCTGGCTTTAGACAGCCTGAGACAGCACCCCTTCCTATGGAACTCGAGGGCAAACAATAACAATAAGGATTTTATATTCTGTAGTTTCTTAGGTCTCAATTATATAAAGTGTCAGCAGGTCAGCAGAAAACTCTGGGAAATATGAGTGGGTCCAGAGCTTTTTGCTGATAAGAAACTCAATCTATCAGGACAGAGTGACCTTCCCATGAGAGGCCTCATGGACATAAACTAAAGGCAACTGAGCAATGAAAACTAGCAAGAACATGGAACTCAAGCAAGAAGGATCCCTACCATCCCCTGCCCAGTTGCCTCTTCACCTTTGTGGACAAGACGGCAGAAGGTCCATGTTCTTGTCCAAGTTACAACATCATGGATTCTCACCCATATAATATTACGACTCTATGCTGTCTTAAGTCCTTTCCAACTAAAATATGATGACACCAATATCTCAGCGGAATGTCTATGTCTCCACTTTCTCTCTTCTATTAGGAGACTATATCTATGGCCACAAAGCCGAAATTCAATTAAAAACACCATGCACGAAGCCTGGTGAAAGTCTGTGTAAGAGACATTGTTCTCAAGCTCAGTGAGTGAAAACTCAGAAAAAGTGGTCCTTATCCCTCTGCAAGTGGAAGGTAGCCTGATTGTGTGTGTGTATGTGTGCACACGTGTGTGTGTAAATCAAATACAATGTATTGTGGGATGTGCACAGATTTTTTTTTATGTTACTATCATTTCATGAGGATGAGCCAACCTTTAAAGTAATTTGAATCTACTATTCTGAGAGAGTCTCAGGATCTTTTGGTGGAGGATGGGAAAGGGGAAAGGAAAGGAGGAAAGAAGTAAATGAAGCAAAGCTGTAAGTATACTGCTAGGGAAAGGCAAGACATTAATTTTGTTCCTACTTGCATCACACACAAATTAGGGACTGGCTTTCCCACATGTCTTGTCAAGCACTGAGTTGCAGAAGAACAGGTGACAGCCCATTTCTCACTGAGCTTGTGACTGTACGTGGCATCTTATAGACACTAATTATTTAACCTGATCAAACAATCTAGCAGCAGGCTGTAATTCTCCTATTTTGAGAGATAAGAAAACAGGAAGTGAAAGAGGGTATATAGCTTGACCAAAGTCAGAGGACAAGTAAACTAAAGAAGATGAATTCAAACTCAGATCTGAATGCAGAGTCTGATCTTCCCACTCCGAGGGCTGGAAATTCCTTAACACACAGGGTCCCCAGCTCCTCTGCTTTGTTCCTGGCACCAAGCATTTCCCATGGCGATATTCTCCAGTTCTCAGACACAGCGCTCTGTGCAGCCAATAACCTCCATTCGACCTTGATCATCTACCTGTCACGCCCACCAGGCTTCACCAGGCAAGAAAGCTGGCTTTCAACTGCATACAAAGCCACCCGTTTTATCCTGGACTCTTCAGCGGCTTTTCCAGCGTAAACGCAGCCATGAAAGTGCTCACAGTTTGTACATGAGCCACACTACCTCTCTCCATCTCTGTCCCCACCTATACTACTTTGCTATGACCATTTTGAGAATCTTGGAAACAAATTTTTAAAAACAGAAAAGAAAGGATTCTGTAACAAGTACTTAATACTTACAATTTTAAATGAGAAGTTACAAAGTGAGTATTTACAAACCGAATCTGCCTTCCTAGGTGTCAGTTTTAACAGTTAAAATATACAATAGCAAAAAATTCTGACTTAAATAATTAACAAAAACATCAACAATAATCTGGAATAAACTCAAAAATAATGCCCATGTTGTACATGGTGGAAGTACAGGACAGTACTGTGGGGTAAAGTAAGAGGTGTGAAAGTAGAGACATCAACATTTTGTATGGAGGAAAGCAGTTTTGTAAAAATGTACGTTCTCCTAAAGATAATTCAAAAGTACTAAAAAATCCCACGACAGCACTTCTTTTTTTTTTTAACTTGAAAAATTATATTAGAATTCTTCAGGAATAATAAAGTCATAATACTAACCAAGAAAATTTGGGATCAAAAAGAGAATCAAAAAATCGCACTGTCAGATATTAAATAAATGTTTACAATATGTAAGATATAGTGCTAGTGTAAGAAAGTAAGATTGATAAAAATAAACCATGAGCTCTAAAAGAGACTCTAGTGTACATAAGTATTCTTTACAGGTGGGATTTCAAGTTAAAAAGCAAAGTAGGAATTCAATAATTGTCTTGGGACAATCAGAGAATCCCCTGGAAAAAACAAATTCTATTCCAGTCATAATGACCGCAAGAAAAATTACAGAATGTGATGTGAATATTAGAAAGTACTAATAACAGCGAATATAATTCTTTGCTCATATTAATTCAACTTCTCTTCACTATAACAAGTACCATCATCATCTCCATCTTAGAGATTAAAAAAACCTACAGAAGAAATTTATACCATTATAAGAAAGTATTTCTAAGAATAATATCAGGAATAAAACCCAAAAAGAAGACATTTACAATCTTAAGATTATTTTGGGCCACAACAAAAATGAACCTACTGAAAAAATGAAAGGCAAAATATGACAAGGAAAAGCTCTCTGATACATGTTGATGAAGACAAGGGGTTAATGTTCATAATATACATAGAGCTGTCACAAAGCAACAAGAAGCTGCCTCACTTAAATGTGTGCAAAGGACAAAAGAGATCATTCACTTTTTAAAAGTCAGATGGCTAATGAGTGAAAAATGCTCAATACCTCACTGGTCATCAAGTGCAAATTAAAACAATGAAAAAGTACTTTTGCTCATCATATTGGCACATATTTTTAAAAGATATTCTAGCTAGTGTCCATCTTTGAGAGAACAAACTGTGAGCGATCTTTTGGAGGATGACATGTCAATGGATATGTAAACTCTGAAAAACGTGTGTACACACAGGCTGAACTCCACATTTTGGAATCGTTTCATTTAGAAAAATTCAGTTCAAAAAGATGTACTTATCAGAGCATTTACACAGCACTGTTTACAATGGTGAGAAGAAAAGCTGAAGTGAAATCATATCCAGCGATAGAGAATTGGTTACATAAGTTATTCTACATCTTTTCATGCCCCACAGGAGAAGGAATTTCTTGATTCACTTGAAAGGAGCCTGTGATTTATGTAGTTGTCACATCCAAGGACTAAATTTCCAGAAAACTTAACGAAAATAATACTCATACAAGATCACAGGAATGTTTGTATAAGAAGTATGCCAGTCAAACACCCTTTCTGACAGTGGAAAATGGAGAAAACTTAAGTGTCCACCATCAAGACAATGATGCGGTAAATCACGGTGAGCTGTGGGCACTAAAGTTCCGGTGTTTCGGCGTGGTCCAAGGCCTTGTCCACAGTACGCTCCCACGAAAGGTGTCCTTACACAAGAGACCAAACCTGCATATCAGGAAAACCCTCTACTCTATCTGAAAGGACCGGGTGAGTCTGGAGAGAGAGGACGTCTGTGATATATACCTGAGTGAATAAACCGAGCTGCAGAAAACATATAGTATGGCCTTATTTTTCAATAAAGCATATATACACACACATAGACATAGATTTCTCATATACGTGTATGTATGTGTTTATTTATATGACATAGGCATAAAGGTCATGAAATATATACTCCACATTGTCAGCAGTTTTTACTCTCAGGAAAAAAGGGGAAGGGATGTAGGGGACTTTCGGTACCACAACAGATCTCTTTTCAGAATTTCAGTTAAGTATACTTGGAATTTAAAAGTTTATTTAAGTCCAAAGTAAAATGGACGAGGACTCCACAAGACAGAATGCTATACTAGTCATTAAAAATCATGCCAGGGGAGATAGAATATTGTAGAAAAATGTGTAATAAGCCGAATGGAAAATGGAGGTCTCCACACAGTATACAGGCACACATTGCTCGCTGGTTTTTATGACAGAGGTAATACACACTGATGAAAAGAACAGAAAATAGATGTTAATGTGTTAATTATTATCTCTGAGTACTGGCACCAGGATAGATCCATTTGACCCTTTTTTCATACATTTATATTAAATACACACTATTTTTCATCTGAAAAATGCATTTTTAGATGTCTAGTACCACACATTGGAAAATTACACGAGTACTTACAGAAACAAATAACTAGGAGACACCGCAGCAGCGTCACAAAGTGTAGAAAGGGCGATCCTGAATAACACCGCGCAGTTACATAAGGACCCACAAAATGAGAGCACCTGCTGTAACAGGGCGCGGCCCCCTTCCATTTGTCAGATGTGTCTTCAGGGCTGAGGCAGTTCTGAGCACGGCCAGTGTCAGTGCTGGTGTCTGGATGGATGCCACTGGAGGTGAGGGCACCTGCAAGCCGAGAGGAAGAACAGAAATCATCCTCTGCTTTTTCTGTCTTGTTTCTTTGTTACTTTTAAAGAGAGGCGGAAATAAGATAAACTGGATCTTTCCTACTGAAATTTCAGTAATGAAACCATTTTTAAAGTGATCACAACTTATATTCTGCCTATGACTGTCTTTTCAACAAAGCATCATATTTATAAAATGTTAATTAACTCAGTTAATTAACTCCCTGTTGAAACATTCTAGTAAAGAGCATGAACTGCAGTATGTGAAAGAACCACACCTGCAGTGACTAGCTCAGCTGTCTTGACGGCAGTGCAGTCAGCCCCCACCATCCCATGGCCCTGAGCTCCTGATGCTGGTAAGAGAGCGCGCTGCTGCCTCAGATGGAAAGAAAAGGTGAAAGCATTTTCTGAAATCTACAGCACTGACAAAACATAACTGATAAATCCCAGGCTCCTTTGAGGCTGTCATTTTCCGTTTCTGGCCAACACCCGTCAATGAGCAGAACCACCCCATTCCCGAGTCATGGGACTCACGTGGGCAGAAGTTTTGGAGAAATTTCCAGGTATAGAATGTAAACCAACTATACATAAAACTCTGAAAAAGAAAAGATGCAATAATCTGATTTTGGAAGACACTAAAATATTCTCCTAAGCCTTAGTACTTGGAAAGGCTGGGCTTCTACTAAGCCACTTATTTATTTCACAGCCAATGAGCATCTCCCACAAACCCTGTTTCCCTGTGTCTGCTGGGAGCTTCAGGCACATTGATGTTGTCTATCTTATAAGTCACAAGGCAGAGGCGTGTGTCTCACGCTGGCAACTCTCACACAGGCTCAACTCCTAGCCTCACTGTATGAACTTGGCCCCATTTTCTCACCTGTTTATTTGGTACCTGTTCTTCTGTAAGCTGCCTGAAATGCTTATTGAAACAAGTCAGAAGAATGAGTGGGTAGAGAAATGGACAGATGGACAGGTGAGAGATGGGCAGAAAAACAGAGAGTCTCCAAGAGAAGGGGAGCAATCAAAATTACCTATGCAAAACCCTCTTCTAGTCAGGGAAGGAAACCACCACGGAGAAGTGTGAAGAGGCAGGTTGCTTAGGACTGTTTCCTGGATTCCATGAAAAGTCACACCAAGAGATGAGAGGGTAGAACCTTAAATAATAAAAGAAAAAATCATGCATGTTTGAAAAATATATCTACATTATGTACTTTCTAAAGAATAGAGTCAAATTAGCAAGGCCCAATAACACAATCCTTGGGTATATACAGAAGTGAGAATCCCATCTCCAATCTGCAAGGCATCCCTTTGGAGCACTGAGAGTCTACACGGTGCAGTCATAAAGCCATCACCGCAAAAGCGATGCTATCCTGCACTTACGAGGAAAGAGCAGCTGTGCTCGGTCTGCCTACACGTGTCTTTTACACCCCTCAGCACCTCTACGGGGGAGGGACGCCTAGCGAGCCCCATCTCTGCAGGACAGAAAACAAGTCCAAGAGAGGCTAAGCCGACCTACCAATTCTCCATCTCACAGGACTTGTCACTCCAGACCAGGACTCGAACTCGGACCCACGTTTGTAACCACAGTACTACCGTATTTTATGTGCTTTTTGTGTGTATAATACATTTGTTTCTGGCATGAAAGGGTATTTAATAAATGATCGGTTGTCTTGTCTATCTCATTAGTTCACAATCTTTATATTTTTGAATTGTACTCTTCCCCTGGAGAAAGGAACGGAAAGAGCGGGGGTCAGAATGAGGTGGGGCTCCATTCTTTATCTGTTGCCTCATCTCATCCAAGTCCCCAAACAGGGAGAAAGAGCAAATGTTCTCTTCATCATTTAAAGAGAGGGCTCCAGTGACGGTGACTTACTCAACCCCAAAACCAAGTCTGGGGGAAGGGCACATGCAGCAACGAGAGCAGTATCACCTGTAGGAAGGCAAAAAGAGCTCAGGGGATGGCTCAATGGGTCAGCCTGATTTCATTTCAATCGATAATACAATAGCACACTCTAAAAAAACTAGAATGCAATGGATTTCCTCTTTCTTGACATCTAGCAAGTTTCCACATCTCACATGTAACATTATCACGAACTAGTGAAAGGAAGAGTCCACAGACAAGGAAAATCAATGCCACAGGCAGGCTGAAACACAGGCTGGAGGAAAGGAAGGGAAAGGGCATAGTAAAGAAGAGGGGAAATTCTGGGAAAAAGACATCATCACAAGGACTCTCAAGCATCATCCAGCAATCATATAATCATTCTTTCAAGAGAGAGTTACTTAGGTCCTATTTTGTGCAACATTGTACAGTGGGCGAAGCAAGAGCACAGCGTCCATGGTGGCAGCAAGCTGCGGAGCTCCAATACACTTCTGATCCCGGTACCTTGCACACTTGTCCTCAGTATAAAGGCAAAATATATAGTAAAATAATCCAATGTAAACTCTATGCAATGCTGAAAAAAATTAAAGAATACCTAAATACCTGGACAGACACACCACGCACATTCCTGAATCAAATGACAGCATTCTTGGGATGGCAGTGCTCCCCAGAGCGATCCATATATTCAACGTGGACTCGATCACAATCCCAGTGGGTTCCTCTGCAGAAACTGACTATCTGCTGCTACAATTCATATGGGAATTCGAGGATCTCAGTAACCAAACCGTACTTGAAATAGAAGAACAGTTTGAGAGGACTTGTAATTCTCAATTTCAAACCTTACAACTGTATCTCCAGGTGAGATTAGAGGCCATTTTTAAGTTATAATTGTGTTTATCCTTATTTTCTAAATTCTGTACAATGAATATACTTGTTAGAATAAGAAATTTAAAAAGTAAGGTATCTTTTAAAACATGCAAACCTATTCATTCATTGGGAAAAAAATATTTTGACTATAAAGAAGTAAACAAATATCTAGTGAAAAAGGACTATTTAAAAACAAGAGTGCATTTACATTTTTTGTAAATTGGAAACTGAAAAGCACAAACACATCAAGTTTCTAGGGAGAGTGTTGCAACATATTAATTGTTATTTCCAAAATTCTAATTGAACAATGAAAACTCAAGAAAGAGAAAATCTTGATTGACAGCCAACTGCAAACACATGGAGAGCAAAGGCCTAGAAATCACAGTTCCTTTAACTCTGCTACTAACTCAATAGGAGAGGAAATTCCTCAGTGAGGGGACAGTGGAATCCCATGCATAAGACAGGATACACAGTACAAACTGCACTAGAATTGGGGGTGATTTCCATAGAAGAATTCTAAAGTTACAACATTGATGAAAAACTATAAAAACACTGACAGACAGATTAAAACACACAGTCATATATATTATATAAAAACATATGAAGTCTGCCCCCATGTTGCATAGAAATACAAACATATTTGTTCATTTATGGGCACTGATTACTTTATCCCAGGTAGAATATTTCAACTAAAATAGATAATCAATAATACACTCCTCTTGTCAAAACTAGTTGATAAGTTACTCTGCTATGTATGCATAATGTGTCTAAGATAGATTTAAAATTAGTGAAAAAGATTTTTGTATGGTTTCTTGAACCCTTCTCAAAACACCAAGCTTAATTTTAAAATAAATCTGAGCAGTATTTCTATATGATCTTTTCCCTTGTGAAATGAACAACACAGTCTGT
Source organism: Vicugna pacos (assembly GCF_048564905.1). Classification (NCBI taxonomy): domain Eukaryota; kingdom Metazoa; phylum Chordata; class Mammalia; order Artiodactyla; family Camelidae; genus Vicugna; species Vicugna pacos. The sequence goes on along the minus strand of NW_027328740.1, from coordinate 64,249,499 downwards.
TGTCAAAATTCTTTCCTTACAATGATTCACGAGCACCGTATACTCACAAAACTGCTGGACAGCAAGGCACTATCCAGACACTGTGACAAATCAAATGAAACACAAGGAAGACAGTGACCCTATTCTGCAGGACTTATAATCTGTTCCAACACCGGGTTTTTATTTGATTTGTTTGATTGGTTAGAAAAATAAAATCACTCAAGTACATTCTTCTTTGAGCATTATGTAAATCATGACTCTCTTTTTAGTGTCATGAGCAGGAAAGACTTGAGTATGAATTGATTAGATCAACTAGGCACAATCATCGCTGGAGCCTGTGTAATAAATAAGTACATGAGATCTAAAATAAACCTACACAGATCTCTGCAAGGAAAATGAAGAGGTGAGTTCCCCAATGAGAAAACAAACAATCAAGAAATCAAAAAAGGAAAACTTTTTCATTAATGATTCCAGGCAGTAGTGGAGCATGGTGGTGAAGATCACAAATGCTGGGGACAAACATGAGGGTCTGAAATCCCACAGCACTGGGTAGCTGTGACACTGATATTTCAGTGAAATTTTCTGCACCTCAGTCTCCTATCCATAGACTGGGGACAGCCACAGCACCCATCTCCTAGAACAGTCTTAAGAATTAAGTTATTTTTATATAAAAGTTTAAATAAAATACCTCAGATTTTAAATATTACCCCAAAAGCTCAAGGAACAAAGAAAACAGTGATAAATTGGAGTTCATCAAATGTTAAAAATTTGCTTCAAAGGACACCATCCAGAAGGTGAAAAAACATCAGAGAGGAGAAAATTTTTTCAAATTATTTATCTGATTAAGTATTTGTATCTTCAAATAAAAGAAAAAACTCCTACAACTCAACAAGAAAAAGAGAACTCAATTAAAATGTGTATAAAGTATCTGAAAATGTATTTTTCAAAGAAAATATACAAATGGCCAATAAGCACAATCAAACGATGTTCAATATCATTAGCTGTAAAAGAAATCAAGTCAAAACCACTAGGAGAAACCGCTTCACACTTACTACAATAGGTTATAATAAAAAAAATGTGTAACAAGCACTAATGAAGACACAGAGGAAGCGGAGCGCGCAGCCCTTGCTTTTGAGGATGTAACACAGGGTGGCCACTTTAGAAAACAGCCTGGCAGGTCCTCAGAGAGTTGAACATTTGGTTTATGAATGACCCAGCATTTCTGCTCTCTGGTCACACAAGTAAGAGAACTGAAAACAAATGTCCACATAAAAATTCCTACAGGAGTATTCACGGCGCCATTACTCTTCACAAACAAAAAGCAGACACAACACAAACGACTATCACCTGATGAATGGGTAAACAGTAGGGCCCAGATATACAGTAGAATATAATTCAGCAATAGCAAAGCATAGAGTACTGACCCAGGCCACAACCTGGAAATACATTGAAAAAGTTACTCAGTGTGAAAGAAGTCAGTCACAATAGACAGTTCCATTTACATGAAATAACTTGTTTTACATGAAATGTCCAGCACAGGCACATCCATAGAGAGAGAACAATGGCTGCCTGGGGCTGGGGGAGGATGAGGAAGATGGGAATGACTGCTTGTGCATACAGGGCTTCCTGTTGGGGGATGAAAATATTCTAAGATTGACTGCGATGCACAATTCTGGGCTTTGAGTAAAAACCGCTGCACATTTTAATGGGTGAATTGTATTAAAACTGTTAAGGACAAAAGCACCTAGGGCCAGAACCTTCAAATAGTAAATGCAAATTGCTAACTTTTATTACAGGAAGAAGAAACTGCCCTCAGCATGAAAGCAGGAGATCGGCAAATATGGGTTAACAGAATTGGACAAGAGCATTTCACTTGAAAGAGTTGCTGAGTGTACACGAAATATTCAGAAATAGGAAAATCAGCTTGACATCACGAAGAAGCATTCTGCTTCAAATGCAGATCAAGGATTCGGCAAGCCCAGCTGCTAGAAATAACCAGAGAAGAAACCTGGTTCTTACAACAAGCACCAGAGCCAACAAGGAAATGGTGGTGAGGAAAGCAGGCAGCCAAAAATCTGGAACAGTTTGCTACAAATAATTTCTCCACTGAAAATTCAAAAATAAAATGAAAGTGATGCAATGCTGAGCTGGCCTCACGTTAAAGGGCTTCCTCTGCTGCTCGACAGTTCTGTAACCCCGAATGAGAGACTCAGGAGAATCAGCATGGCTCCTGGCAGTCCCCAAGTGACTGCCCTCCAGCACGTTTACCACCATCACATCTGCCAGGGTTGTATTGCAGAGAAGAGACCAACTTCTAAAAGGCACAGGAAATGTTTACCAGGGAAGAAAAGGCTGCTGTCAGTCCTGGGACAGAGGCAGTGTGAGCAGAGGCCAGAAGGCTGCAGGTGAACTGGAGCAGACCTGGGGCAGGAAGGGACCACGGAAGAGCAGATCTCAATTTTCTACTCTCTCTCCCTCGGGTAGGAGAGATAAAGCCTGCATCCTTCTCACCTGGAACTGTGGGTTCTGGCTGGCAGAAGTCTTACGTACAGGGAATGAATACTCAAGACTCTGTGGAAAAAGTCACGAAAGAGAGAGGGCGTAGGGACCCAACTCCACGAGCCTCTCAAATGATCCCATATTTATTGTGTATAATCAAAGGAAAACGTCATTAACAGTTGTGTGATAGTAAGCAGGAACTTGGGGAAAGAAGGATGAGACAGAGATTGTAGAATCCACCATGAGTACAAAGGCTTAGTGTATCTTTAGGTAAGTCATGGGGTGAGGGGAATAAGATACATTCTTTAGACATGTGAATTACAAAGCAGACCACCAGACCAGCTAGGTCCTTGCTTGGGGGATAATAGAGTATCTAACTGCACACAAGCCCAGCCTTTATAGCTGTGGGCCTGGGTCATTGCTTTGCGATGAGCAGAGTGCTATCTAAAACATCATCTACGCAAGCAAAGCATTATCTCTGCTTTTTAAGGCAAGGAGACAGGAGTGAGGATGCACAGGCACTTGCTTGCAAAGCAGTTACTAAGCATACGTTTTCTTCTTAAATTTGACAGGCGGCTGGGGTCTGTTACAATTTGTTAACCCAATCATGGGCTCCCACATGGAACCATTATGGAGGACACCCTAAGGTGACAAATCCTGGCTCTGGGTCTTTTCCTGCCAGCTTCAGCCACTCTAGCAGAGTCTAGGCACATTCCTGAATAATGATCATACAGAACCACCCACACTGTTAACTCCTGGTGCTTGAAACTTAATTTTAGCTCTACACAACTTAACGTAGAAAAGTTTCAGAAATAAAAGATATTATATTTACTTTATATCTCATCATAGGACTGATTTTTCTGATTGCTCTAAGCTGCTTCTTCTTGGTAAAGCACCTAATTCTGCAGGTGAATTCAGTACTTTCTTTGGGCATAACTAGCCAGTTTGGGCTCGCTAACTTCTATTGGTCAAATACCGATACACTTAATTGATTTCATTGTTCATCAATTTCAGCTGGGAGCAGAGGGAGTGTCACTCTGTTCCTCAGCCCACCCTCAACCCTTATCATCAGCAACTCAGGCCTCCGGAAACCAAAAAAAGCTTTTGTTTCCCTTCTACAGTTTCAACAAACCCAACAGGATACATAAGCCTGGAGAAAGAATTCAACACAAATGTTAAAACAAAAATCAATAAACCTGAAGCAACTCCATCTCCGAATCATGATACACAATGACATGAGATTAAGTGTGTCAGGCCCAAAGCATGGGTGAGCCTGACCACCTGATTTCTATTCTTCAAAGGAAGGAAAGTTTTCCTATTTTTTATTATCACTCTGTCATTGTTTCTGATTAAGCCAAAAACTAGTTTATGAAATAATTAAGCATTGAAATAACAGATTTTTGTTGTATCAATTACAGAAGGCATTCAGAGGTGTTAGGAAAAACCACCTCTGTAAAAAATGCAAAATTTCTTCCACTGTGAAGAACACGTATACAAAATGCAACAGAGAATTCAAGCTCTTGTGGAGAGGAGCAAAAGCCACAGAATCAAAGCAAAGTCATTACTATGAGTCAACTCAAAATTCACTGGACAATCATGTTCAATGCATTCAATGAAATTTAAAGGCATACTGCAAACCATACACTTAATGATCTGCAGGCTAGAGGAAGAATTTCTCTCTTTAACAGACAAGAGTAATCAATAGGGTGCCCCACCAAACAAGGACCAAAGAACAATCAGGTTTTTAACAGTTCTGATATATCAGCATTTTCTAAAGATCAAAATCCAGAAATTTTAAACATTGATTCACACCACAATGAAACAAGCACTTAAAAAAAAAGAAAAGAAAATAAGCACATAGAACATGTACATAGATCAATGAGAATTTCTTGAGACGCTGGAAGAAACAGGCTATAGTCTTTTACTTGAGAAATAAAACTACTTTGAAAGATAAATGCTAAAACACATTTCATCATTCATGTTGCCTTGAAAAATCTGAGGCACTTGTATCTGATTAGAAAAGCAATTCTGAGTAATAGTGTGTTACAATTCAGAGCCAGTTTGCTTTAGAAGAAAAGAGAAAAGAAAAGCTACCGTTTCTCAGATACTGCACTAAGTGTGAAGTGTCTCCCTGCCTCTTTCTCCTCCCGTTTTCTAAGCTCATGCTTCCCAACCCTTCTGAAACAAGTATGAGAACCTCTTATTCCCGCCAATATGCCAAATGACAAAAGAAAATCAATTTATTTGTGTAAGGATATGCTTAAACCTTGAACTGGAAGAGAAAGATAACAGAAGTCTATATGGAACTTATTTCTACATTCCTGAAATCACACACACAAACGTTCACACAGACACAGACACAGACACATACCCCCTGGATTACTGGGAAATTCACAAGCTTAGGATTTCCATCTTCTAGAAGATAACTTTGTAGTTAGTTTAAAATACAAAACTGTCAGCTTTGGAAAGCCTTGATCACCTGCTAAACCATCCAAATATCAAAGAGACCCAATTAGCCTTCTCGGTAGAATGTAATTTCCCATGATGGCAAAACATACCCTAAAAAGTCCTGGATCTAAGTCTCGTGTTTATCACTAGCTATGATCGTTTTTAAGCACATTAACAGATTCAGAAACTTATGTCTCAACAGCATTTATTCTTATTGAAATAGTATACGTGTTCATTTGCCTATACAGAGACCAGGTCCCATGATGGAGTTTAAGAGCTATTTTGTGTATTGCAATATTTATTTTTAAGTGCAGAAAAGGAGGGTGGGTATTACTCAGTTGTAGAGCACCTGCATAGCATGCACAATGTCCTGGCTTCAGTCCCCAGTACCTCAAAAAAAAAAATAAATAAAATAAGGGCATATTTAAAAATGAGTAAAGTTATAAAAAAATGCAGACTAAAAACCACTGCAATCTAGGAGACACAATTACAATAAAAAAAAAACAAGAGTTTCTATCAATTATTGGCTATTTGCCAATCGCAGAGACAACCAGAAATCACACCTGACAACCATCACGTGTGATTCTCAGCAACCCTACTAAGTAGACACGGATGGGAAACCAGGCTCTGCAGATGAGGAGACGGAGCTCAGAGGAGCCGGGGACGCTGACCGTCCTGCTTCCCGTGACACCACATCAGCCCAGGGCAAGCGCTGATGGAGCTGCAATGAGGGGACACCCAGCTGCATGGAACCTTGGGGCACTGGGGAGTCCCAGAAAACACTAAAAACTGTTCAGTGAAAAACCAGCTCAAATATAATACACTGTGCCACATTCTTTAAACAGGGAACATGAGTGAGACCTTTTTGATGCCTCCGTGTCCTTTCTGCCATCGTCAGTTACTTGCCCTCACAGCGTGACCAGTGATGAACTGGACCCCATATGAAGCGCACTCAGATGGCAGAGCATTTGAAGCTGTTTTATGAAGTTTGTAAGACTCTGTCTGTGCCTCACACAGGCGGTCATCCATCACTTCTCACCGGTGTGGATGTACCACCTGAAATCACTCCTTTCTGCTTTTTAAAATCCCTTCATCTACTCCAGACTTTTCAATAGCAAAGAAGCAGCTAAACCACAGACAGTGGACAGCTTTTCACCAAATTTCTTGAACAGCCCATCGGACTACCTGGAAGCCCTTTACTTTTATTAAACCCACTTCCAGGTACTTCATCATTTTCGGATTGGTGGACTTGGCCTCTGACTGAGCTACTCAGAGAGCTCCCAGCCTCACATCCGTGAGAGGACCCTGCTGTTGGGAGAAATCAGTGAGAAAGGCGTACATCCCCCAGTCATGTCTGCATGGCTAGAAGTGCCACAACGTGCTAAAAATTTATACCATCATAACCCCTGGGCTCCCATGGACTGGTTTCACATTAACCAAACTCATGAGACACTGATGCAAGAAAACCAGAAATTTAACTTATTAATGTAACAGAAGATGTGAAACTATGAACCAGACGGCAATATCAGAGTTCAACCATGAGTATATGTTCTCCTCCACGGCCCAAACACGGGCAGGCAGTCACATGGCAAGTGTGGACAGAAGCAGAGCAGGAAGGATTTCTAGATGAATTCAATGGACTAAATTTCTGTTATACCAACAGATCTGCTGCCTGGAAAACAATTAATTCTAATCACGGTGCACTCTTCGTGGACAGTTGCCGAGACACGACTGTGAGCACCTGTGTAACTCTCCTTTCCCTGTCCTTTCTGGGCTAATTGATGCACAGACGTACAGAAATCGAGGGATGCAGATACATCTAAACACCCAAAGCCCATTCTGGGAGCCACAATACCATACAGCCAGGGTTAAAATACTTGCTCTGCCACTTACTAGTTCTGTGACCTTGGTCAACTTACCCTCTGTGTGCCTCAATTTCCACACTGTGAAACTGGGATAACAATCAAACCTTCCTTACTCGCTTGTTGAGAAGATTGAAGGATTCATTTCTGTAAAACGCTCAGAAAAGAATGTAGCACATTTTGGGTGCTCAACAAATGTCAAATTAATATTACAGTGGTTTACAAGTCTCCTTCCTAATCATCTTCTGTGTTTCCTGGCTAGACTAATACCCAAAGGAAATTCTTATTTCTCCTTTTATAAACTCATGGGATGAACCCTTCTGTTCCATCCCACCACCTGTTTAAACTGATGGAAGGGATACCTCCTCCCCACTCCTCTGGGCCATGCAGAGTGCTACTCCCTTCACAGCCCTGACCCCTGGCCCACAGCTAGCCCTCCTCACATTAACAGATTGAGTTGTGATTCCGGGGAGACAAGCAGGGCATGTGAAACCCTTCCTTTCCCTCCAGTGTTGACTACCCTAGGGAAGCACCCTGGATGCTCAGCTCCATTGCAGAACAGCCCTGTGCATGATGGGGCTCATTCTCTCAAGGGAAGGCTTGCTGTGGCCCAGAGATACCTGGGACAGGGTGAGTCTCTACTTCTGGGACACAGTATCATGACACTCATTTATCCACAGCCCTGAAGTTCATGGAGAACGTGGCTTCATCAGTAACAAAGAAGACATTTATCGCCTGCCTACTCTTTTGTGTCATCTCTCAGTTGGCTGCTGGAGACAACATGTGTATAAGTATTGGTTCCCCTTAGGCCCCAACATATATGAAGTAACAAAAATTTCTGTGGCTTAACGTTGGTCCAGGGCGACTGTGTAACAGTTCTGACTCTGCTGATGCTAAATTATGGGTGTAGGAATTATGGAACGTCCTCAAATATCTTTCATCATAAAATCAGCTTTTCTTATTTTCTTGTTTCTTTGTAATTACCAAAGACTATAAAATGATGGCTGCACACAAAACAGCAGCTAAAGTTTATGAGCTCTCTTGACATACCCACTGTGGTAAACATGTTACATAATTACTAATTCTCACAATTCTACAAAGCAGATATGAGTGTCCCCTTCTCACAGACGAGGGGAAAACTCAGAACGAGCTGACTCAGGATCACATGGTTCAGTGTCAGCACGTGCAGGCAAACCCAAGTCAAGAAACTACACCCCATCATATATGTACCAAATCAACTCCCACCAATTAACACACAGCGGCGGGGTCAATACTCAGGGAACTCAACACACCTTTCAGCTTTATGGTGCTCCAGAGGCAGCTTCTAGCTGTTTTATAATATCCCGGCTCACTGGTTTCTAACACTAGAAGAAAAGCCCGATTTTGCCATTGTTTGCACAGCAAGTCTGAAATGTTCACAGCGAGATAAAAGAATAAAACTATGATATAAGCAGAAAAAATTTTCCAGGTAGAAAGACATAATGGACGTTGTGCTATTCTGAAGCATTAAGCAAAGGAATCAAAATAAAATCACATTGTTTAAGCCTTATTTTACAAACAGAAAAATTAAGACTGTAAAAAGTTGCAACAGCGCCACCTATGGCTAAAAAGACCTTCCAGGTTGCCGGGAAACATGCAACACAAAAATTGACTGTAAGATGAGAAACGAGAATCAGATAACTAGAAGCTTATGTAGCATATACTGCACTTTGCTTCGGGGGGATGGAGGGGTATTCAGTATTTAATCTGATATTGCTAATACTCCTAAATATAAACAAAAGACATAGGCTCATGGAAGCTCATCTTAGAAGAGGAAAGAATCCAGTCCAGCCACTTCATTTTACACGAGGGGAGACTGAGACCTGAGATCTGTCCTCCTGGCAATCAGCAGCAAAGCTCTCCTAGGTCTCATGTCTTGCACTGTAGTAAAAACCAACAGAACTGTACTAGGCCTATATTCATAAAAGTCACGTCTGTATTTTTCCAACAGTAGGTAATCTAAGTATCTTGCAAAATACTTCTCAAAGAGCCAGGAAATCATAGAAGGTTATTGAAATACAAAAACATTTATTTACATATTAAAACAGCATGAGCTTTATTCTCTCTATTAAAAAAGTGACATGTCAAATCAAAATTTTGAAATTTTAAAACCTGAAAAGAGTGCAGAAAAAAATCAAAATTTTCTTTAGTCACAAAAGAGAGAAGCTTATTCCCTGATAATAATCAATGTGGATTTTTCTAAACTTAATGGTTCTGGTCAGAATCCCGAGAAATTAAATGTCTGATGGATGGTTACACGGCAACATGAATTCTGAGCTTACATTCTGTGTAAATAATCTTCAAGGTCGTCTGCTTAAGGCAATTTAAGTAGTCCCTGTCTCACTAGAATGACACAGATTTCATTAAAGCTTCATACTGCACTTAAAAAAAACAATCCTAGTTACTTTAAGCCATATTAATGTATATCATATATACACATATTGAATATGCATCAGAAATAAGCTACCCTTTTTAGTATTCAGAGTTGATACTTCTAAACTATCAGTCACTGTGAAAGCACATTTTTATTAAGCACCTCTACGGTGCTTTGTATACAAGGCGTCCAGCTCTCACAGTCAGACAAGGTAAACCATATTACTCAAATTTCACAAATGACGAAATATACTTAAGCCATGTAAACAACTAAGATATTCATCATCAGGAAAGAAAAGAGTAAGGATTTTACTTACAATACTCACTGACAAAGTTTTCTTTCATACTAAGACTACATAAAACAAATTCAGTGTTTGGAAATTTTTCAGTAAATAAGCACCACTAGAAAAAACAAGTAACATCATTAGCAACAGTTGGACTTTCAAAGACCACTTCTCTCTTGCACAATAGTTATTTTAAATGTTTTGTTTTTAGTTCTCACAAAGCACTAAATTAAAAAACTATTTCCTTTACAGTCATTACCTGAGAATAAAACATTTGTGAAAATGTACAATTTTAATTTATGCCACTCTGCCTCTCATTCTCACTGGTGTCTCTCCTTTGAAGACCTCATCAGGCTGAGATAGCTAAAATCGGTCATTTATGGGCTCACAGGAGTTCGGGAAAACACTCAACGGGAAGCTGATTAGAGGAGCAATTGAGAATTCATCCTGTGCAGCCTGGATTCCAGCATCGAGCTAGCCACCGCCAGCTGCGTGTCATTTGGGGCAAGCTGACCCATCTCTCAATCCCTCAGCTACAAAAAAGGAGACACTGATACCTACAATCAAACACTTGCTATGAAGTAAAATATGAGCAAAGCATTTTAGCCTCAGTTAGGCGTCCACTCACAGCGAGTTTGGTCATTATGATGATGAGGATGGCTGTTAACAAATTAAGCTCGACCAAACAGGAGAAATCACCTTAAAGGAGAAACATTTTAAGTCCATGAGTATTTCCTTTTGGGTGGACTGTAGAATATTCTATAGATTTTTTTTAATAAACCAAATTTTGTCCATTAATTGTAGATTTACAGGTTCATGGACAAGTCTCCAGAAAAATAATTAGAGGCCTCTAACCTCTGAAAATTAAGATGTAAATTTAAAAAAAAAATCAGGGAAGAGATTATACCTCATTTGGGAGAGTATGTGCTTAGCATGCATGAGGCCCTCAATTCAGTCCCCAGTAACTCCATCTCAAAACTTTGTTTTTTAAGAAATAGAGAATTAAAGCAAAAGGATGGAGGAATACGGAAATTTTTAGAGACTCATCTCAGATTTAAGATAGGGAAGAAACCATCCAATTCTCAGAAGAAATCTTGAGGACTATGTAAACTGGATCTGAGATGTCTAGTCTTTTAACATTATTCATGAAATCATATTACCAAGTCTTAAAACTACCTGATAACCCACAGTGGTGATACTGATCATAACAGCTACCATCACGTATCGAGCTCCGGCTAGGACTGCTCTGTTCTGACATCTCTACCCCTAAGGCCTCACCAGGCGGAGAGCACTAAATTCGGTCATTTATGAGCATCTCGTGTAAGTCCTCCATTTGTGCTTCTCACTCTCCCCTCACCAGCTCCTCTGAGGGAAGCACTGTTATCATCTTCCCCACCCGCAGATAAGGCCACTGAGGCACAGACACTAAACCCGTTCCAGGCCACATTGGAATTAAAGGACGTCTGTATTTCTGCTGTTTTGCTTTTGACAAAGGAATCTGAGATATCAATTCAAAGCAGACTGTTAAATAATCAAGTCTGTCAGGTCTTCACCTCAAAGAGCAGATACTATAAATTCCTGATGTAGGATGAGGCTGCCGTCACAAACTGACTCAGCTTGAAATTAATATCCAAGATGAAGCAGCGGATACACGTAAATATTCACGATTGTCAAGTCTGCCCACGGGTCTGGGCCCTTCACTGCCTGAAAGGGGGTGAAATCCCCACCCGTGTCTGGGAGGGAAGCGCGGCTCTTCCCGGGCTCACCCAGGCTTCATAGGCTATTTACCCCCACAGACTAGCCTCAACGGTTAAAAGCTCTCAAGATTTTTACACCAGGCAAAACTGAAAGACATTTCTGTAGATGGAGCACTTTCTCAGGCTTAAATTTTTTTGCCTACACTCAGCCAGAGGGAGAAAAGAAACAGGACTCTACAAAGTCCTGACCCTCACCACTCACAGGAGTAGAATGACCACAGCAGAAGATGGCCCTTCACATTGCAGGATGTGAACAAAATAAAGATGCCCCAACAACAGGCACTCCCAGACACAGCGCTCAGCAGTCTTCTGCACAATCACAGTTGTGCAGCCCTCAACACCTTCTATTTCCAGAACACTTCATCAGCCCAAAAGAATCCCCCTATCACTAGCATTCACTCCGTAATCCCCCTCCACCCAGCCCCTTCCAACCATCACCTGCTCTCTGCCTCTGCATGTGCCTTTTCTGGGCTTTTCAGATCACTGAAATCAACAATAACTGGCCGTTTGTGTCTGCTTCCTTTCAATTAACATGCTGTTAGCAAGGCTTGTATATTTTGAAGTGGCATCAGCATCTCTTTATTTTTTTTTTTTTGGAAACGTTAAAGATTATTAGAAGGTGGTAAGTACTATCAAAAAGAGTAGAGTGGAGCATAAGTGATTGTGTTTCAAAGGGAAAAGTGTGGGTTGAACATTCAGGGTGGACATCCCAAAACAGGTGGCATTTTTCATTTTCCTCTTTTTTTTTTCTTTTTTATTCACTCTTACGTGTGAATAATGTTCCACTACATGGAGATACTACATTCTGTTCATCCATTCAGCAGCTATGTATGGACGAGGTCCAGAAGAATGAGTGTAAGGGGTGACTAGCATGGATGGCATTTAAGCAAAGGGCAAAATGTGTTTTCAAAAAAAAAGCCAACAAACAGAGGCGCAAGGAAATTCAGTGCGTTTCTGAGCAAAGTGCTTGCTTGCTTCGGCAGGACTACCGTGCAGGGCTGGGGCGGATATTGGCAGGAATCACGGTGAGGGAGTCACCTGAGAAGACATCCCACTGCAAGCAGCTCAGCCAATCCTCCTCCCTCATCCTGTATTGTTAGAGCAATGTTTCTAGGTTACTCTTATTTCAATTAATAGCATTTAACTGCACGTCTGATCATCACCATCAGACCACATTACCTCCAAGTCACAGAAAATCATTCACTGACCGGAGCAGCACCAGGACATAATGGTGATGGATTAGGGAGTCCTGCAGCATTCCAGCCTGCAGGCACAAACCCCACATGTGCCCTGGTGATGTCCAGAAAATAAAATGCATGGAAATATCTCACTGCTGGAACACGACATCTGCCCTCAAATTGCCCGAAAATCATGCTGGCAAAGCACTACTCAACCTTCTCAGTACAAAAAAAAAAAAAAAAAGCTAAGAAGGCAAATTTAGGCTCTTCCATTGAAAACCAGCAGCCACCACTGCCAGTATTTGAGCTGGAATGCTCCTGACTTTGAAAACCACTGCGCAGTTACATTTCAAACGTGAAACTCATATATATATATACCACGTAGATGATATTGCAGTAGGATTTTTCTTTTCAAAATTTCCAGTTGCAAAATTAGCACAAGAAAGTTTATGTTTAGGCTTTAAAAAAAATCAATTATCCTCCATTTTCTTAATTTTGAACTTATTATTATTTTATAAATGGAGCTATGGTGCGTATTTAAAACCTTTTGATTTCTGAAAACAAGACGTTTATGACCTCACTATTTCAGAGCAAACTTTAACGATTCTTTGAGAGGTGGGGCCTGGGGTGCTCACTAACAGCTCTTTAAATACTGACAAGGATGTGCTATTAAGTAATACAAAGGCTCTAAGTCCACATTAGCTCAGAAAGCAAAGAAACCACACCAAAGACTTCCTTAAATATTTTATATATTCCTATTCTTTTGAATATTAAAGCTCTTAAAACATATGATTTTTTTTGAAAAAGACAACAGCTGTAATAATTTTCCTCTCACCAAGAAAGCAATCTTTATCAGGAATAAAAACCCCTATGGAAATCGAAATGACAGGACGTTTCTAGCTAAGTGAACACCCAGATCTGAACACAAACCTAAATCCTATCAGATCTCACTCGAAGGAGCTCTACAAAGGCCTGGGCAACCCTGGAGATTAGCTCTTTTGTTCCAAATGTTGGCTGAGCTAAGATAATCACACTAGGCATGGAAAGAGAGAAGAGGAATGTCCACCTGGCAGCCTCCATCAGTTTTCTTCCAGCCACAAGGTGCCTCTAGGGCAGCCCCGCTAACAAGTCCCCCATAAGAAAAGCCGGCATCCACACTGCCCCTGCCGTCCCCAAGTAGCCCCGAAGCCCATATCCCAGCCTGTGAATGGTCTTCAAATGATCCCCCAGTTGGTGGCACCCTCCACCTCTTCCCCGCTACACACACACACAAAGCCACGACAGCCTTCCCAAAGCACAAATTTGATTACATCAACCCCACTTCAAACAGTTCAGAGGCTCCCTGGTAGAGTTCTAGCCCCACCCCAGACCCTGCTTGCCCAGCCTCATCTCAGTACATAGGTCCCCAGTGACCTCAGGAGCCCCCTGACCTGCTCCTACTTCCCACTTGCCTCCAGGTTCATTTTGACTGTTTCCCAAGGAAGCCTTCCCTCCCTCCAACCTCCACAATTTGTTCCTCTCTTCCTAGAACATTCTAGGCTAACTGACAACGCTAAGCTCTCAAGAAGCAAATACATTTTGCTTATTTATGTGGCTACACTCTCTCTCCCCTAGACTCACTGAAGTGCACGTGTTATGAATAAATGAATGACGGGTTGGATCTCAAAGGGACAGACATACCTGCTCTCACCCGTCCCGACCCTTTTGTCTGTAGTATATCAGAAGCAAAACCAGAAGTACCTTCCCTGAGGGTCACTTCTGTTGACACCCTTCACTGCCTACTGTGTCAGTTCTAGTAAAACTCAACTTCTTCCAAAGCCCTACACCCCGGACTCTCTCCAGTGTCCTCCCCAGCAGGGGCTCCCTCCACCCTGGACCGCACAGGGCACTCTCCCCGGGTCCCCACGCCAAAAGCCTCCAGGCCTCTGCCCGGGCTGCACCTGCGACCTGAGCCACATTCTTGACTCCTTCTCTTGGCTGACTCTTACTCTGTCTTCACAACTGAATGTACAGCCCATTTCTTCCAGGAAGTCCTCTCTGATAATGTCCTTTAAGTCTTGTCTGGGCTCTATCTATAGCAGCAGTACATGGTGACCAACTGGGTGTTTGCCCGCTCCTTTGAGACCACGAACACTTGGGAACCACGTGGGAAGGAGTGAGAGATTACAAGACAGGTGGGGGAATCAAAAAGCAGAAATCACAGCCCAAGTCCCAAATTCAAGGATACTTTCTCAGAAAAAAGTATAAACTATTTCACACGTGTGCCATTTGGCTACTATTTTTGTGGCTTGTGGACAGCAAGAACTTGGTGTTCTAGCCCAAAACCCAGGTTACATGCAAAGAAATGTATATATTCTTATCCAAAGGAAACCAGAGCTGCTCAACAACAGTTTTCATTTAGAACTGAAAGGAAATTTGATAAAGGCAATCTCTCTCTCTTCTTTCTTTTCTGGAATCATATAATTTTAGAAGTATTTGCGTGACTAACAGACAGCTACAGCCCGTGATTCTGCACTGAAGTGTTTGAGGCTGAGGAAGCCTAGATTACATTCACTCTGTAAATGCAATCACACCAACACACTGATAGGTGCCGTGAGTGGTGGAGCTGATGTTCCAAAGCAGGCAACATTATTCAGTAAGAGAACTCTAAATAGAAAGTAAGAAATGCAATGTCCTGTACTCAATTTCATTTGCTATATGGGCCATTAACTGATAGTATATCTTGACTAATGAAACCCAAAAATAAATTGTCAACTTCGATTTTCTTCATCTGACCGTTTTATGCTAACATCGGATATTAAACTCTCACTCCATATGGAAAGCTCAGGCCTACGCTGCAGCACAGTTACATCCCGTGGAAGAAAGCCGACCAAGGGAGAACTGGAGAGTTTCCCTTCAGAAGCTGCAAAGTCTGGTTTTGCACCTGTACACCATTTGCAACCACGTCATCATCAAAGGAGTTAGACGTTACCTCTCTGGGACGAAAATCACTGCGTGCTTCAGAACCATCAAAGAATGCTGAGCTTTGTGAAACAGTCCAGAGGCGCTTAAATCATACTTTTTCTGAAAGGCTCCAAAACTGACCCACTTCACCATTCCAGGTATAACAGGGAAGTACTGGAAAAGAGAGAACATGCCCTTGAATTCTGACAAGGCCCTGCTTGAATCCTGCTACAGCATTTACTAGTCGCTAAATGGACCAATTCTTTAACCCCTCTGAGAAGGCTTCCCAATCCCCAAAAGGGGGCTGCCACCGCCCACCTGGGAGGCATGGATGTGAATGAAACACGCAAGTAGGGCAGCCGACTGGTACCTGACACGGGGCCTGGCTAGTTTCCCTCCGCTGCCCTTCTCCCCCTTTAAACTTGCACTGTTCCCCCGGTAACGATCAAGCCCCTGGAACAGACTGCCCGTATCTTCTGTGTATCCCTGGATACATGCCTTACCCTTAGGAGGCCAGAAAAACAACTGCCTCCTCCCAAGTCACTAACAATGTTCTTAAGAGTCTGGGTATTTTTAACTCTATTTTTCAGGGAGACTATTCCAGAATTTTGCAAGCACCATTCTCCAGGTTGGCTCCCCTCCCAGTGCCCATCCCTTCTCACCTCAGATCCTCTGTCTGACTGCCTTCTGTTCATGGGAAAGCGAGTCCGGTAAGGTGGGGCTCC
The DNA here is from genome assembly GCF_048564905.1 of Vicugna pacos. NCBI lineage: Eukaryota > Metazoa > Chordata > Mammalia > Artiodactyla > Camelidae > Vicugna > Vicugna pacos. Next base: position 64,233,412 of record NW_027328740.1, on the reverse strand, counting down.
CTAGGCCTCCCTCCCTCCCTCACAGGTGATTGTGACTAACTTCTCCCCACTCCTCACTGCAACTCTAGCTTCTGAGGAGTCTACCCTCCCGTACCCTGCAGCCTCTGCACCTTCCCAAGACGCACACGTGGCCACGAACCTCCCTTCAGATTTCTTCCTGGCTGGCCCTGCCCAGCCCCTGGCCCCTTAAGGATAACTGGCATTGCTTTGAAAATGGCAAACGCCACTGACTGACACACCAGAGCTGTATGGTCTGGGCTTTCCTCCAACCAAGACACAGCCCTGCCCCCCTCAGTCTCAGTCTGCAGCTCTCGAGATGATCTAATTCACATGCAAGGCTGTGAACACCAGCTAAGAATGACGACTCCCAACGTGTATCTCTAGTCCGGCTCCTTCACCTGAGCCCCAGGCTCATCGACCCGAGTGCCTCTTTGAAGTCCTAATTTGGATGACAAATGGCATCTTAAAAATGCCTCATGTCCACCATTTACTCTGGAATTCCATTCCTGTCAGGTATCTCCCAGACTCCTCATTTTAGTAACAGCCCCAGCACCCACCGAGGTGTCTGAGGTCACATTCAATTTCCACTGTTCCCTCCCCCAGGCCCTGCCCTGGAATCAGTCCTGTTATCTCCATCAATAAGCCCATCTCAAGTGTAGTTCTGTAGGGACCATGGCCGGAAACACACAAGCTCACAGCATGGTGCACTAACAGTCCTCCGTAGGGTGCTCCCTGGAGGGGGAGGCATCTCCTGCCGCTGTTCACCTCAGAAGGCAGTGGATTCTCACACAGGAGGCCCAGGAGAAGGGACTCAAGGTTCTCCCATGGTCTGAGCTTTGAAGGGCCCGAGGTCTGGGGGAGCTCCTAATTAGCAGACACACTTGCCAATGAGCAGATGAGGATGGGGGAACCCACGCAAGGCTGTTATCACTTCAACTCATGGGCTCTCAGGAGCCATGGGAAAGGCCTGTGTCCAGTGTACAGCCCAGCCATCACAGATCCCAGCCTGCATTTGCCAACCCGGACAGCCTAGACTCCATCTACTTGCGACACTTACTTCTGTTCTGTTCCCCACCCAGAATGTGATGGACTCATTCAGATATTCTGGCCTGTCTCAAGCGAGACAAATTCAGTGAAAAATGAAGTGTCCACATTTGGACCAGAGCATGAAAGGAGAAACAAGGCCTCATGGTCAGCATGATGGTGGTGGCCAAACAATTCCACCAGGTGAGATGAACCAGGGTAGGGTTGAGAATCCAAGGTCCTGGGTTGGACAAATCATCTTCCTTCATTGTTGACTGGGGTGTTGGGGACTGACTACCACAAACTAACGACACGTTAGGGGGCCCACGTGGTGGGCGTCAGCTGCAACAGAAACGGATTCAGCTCTTTACTGCCAACATGGGTTAAAAGTAAAGGCCGAGGCAGGAAGGTCTGCACGGCTGCTGAGGCAAACCACAGACCCAGCTCTGAATGCCCACAGGCTGGAGCAGAGAGGAAGCTACGGCCCTTTTAGCAGTCCCTTTGCCCAACAGATCCAGGTAAGCCAGCTACTTAGGAGAAGGCCATGTTGTCCTGATACTCAGAAAAACCAGCCTCGTAAAGGGAAAAAATACTGGCATGGATTTTAGACCCAATTCTGCCCATTTATGAAGGCAAAGTAAAGTAAATGGCACGGGGAAGTTGAATGCAAAAAAAAAAAAATTAAAGAACCAAACGGTGACCGCTTCCTCCAACAGCGTCCCCTGCAGCTGTCACCTCCGTGGCGGCCACATCCTCACCAGTGACCGCCGGCCAGGAAGCGACGTCACGCACGTCACACAGCGACAGCCAGGAACCGCGTGCTGAGCACGTTTGTGTAAAAGCAGGAATCGAGCAAAATGCTGCAGAGTTTGACCTTACAAGTTTAAATACTCCATGAAAAGAATCCCTGAGCAGCCGACTAAATCAATTCACATCTTACTTCTTCAAAACAATGAAACAAATTTAATAAGGGCGCATTTGTCACCAAATAAAAGGAGGACCAAACATGTTCCTCAAAAGCAAGGATTTCAACAGGTATCAAACACCAGTGGGTGATGAGCTAACAAAGCAAATATTCCAAAAAATTAGAAAATAAAAAATGACTAAGATAATAGATGGATCAAAACAGCTGTTAAGTTGTTGCTTTTTAAAGCGATGGAGACTGTACGGAGGGCAATCTGGCTATTTCAAATGCAGGGTGTGCACAGCCCACATTTTCAGAAGCAACAACATGCTCACTGGGCAGTACAAGTGAAAAAGGAGTAAAGAAAAAGGAAAAGAGGAACAAGAGAAAATTAGAATGACACAAGAACAAAAATGATTTTGACTGCATGTACAAGAATTTATGTGAGTGTGTGAGGCCAGGGACGCGGGGATGGTGAGGCCCAACCTCACCTCCTGCTCAAGGGAAAGCAGGGGCCTGAGGGGAGCGGCGCTGCCGGGGGACCACAACGTGTTCAGCTCCCCTAACCAAAATTCGACCTACAAGCGACTAGGCAGCTTTTGAGCTACAAATTATTGTCGCATTTCAGTCTGGACCGTTTTACTCACTTCCACCAAGAGTAGCAGGAGAGAATGAGGCTCTGCTCCTGCACCAAAGCATTGTTTAAAAAATTAATGACTGTGGAATAGTAAAAGAAACAATGGAGTAAAAGTGACTGGAGGAGAATGTGCTTGACCCGAGCTCACTGGCCGCGTTATCTCAATGACGTTCAGATGCTGGCTGAGCCCTTATGGTACCACAATAGACAGACCCACAAGGAGGCAGGTTTAATGCGCTGAACCACTGTGGGCTAAGTACACATCCGGCTACTCCGCCAAGTCCCAAGGGCAGACTTCAAAAGGCAAAAACAAGCTGGCATTCTCTGGTGGGTCTGCAGACTCAGAGACAAGCATTTGTTGAGCAAAAATGTCACCAGTGCCTCCTATGACAAAAGAAGTGGCACTGGCGTGGGGGCTGGGGCAGGGCTCCAGGCTTCCACTGCTCACTCACCAGTCTGTCCAGGGGGAGAAGGTGGTCCCTGCTTAGGTTTCGCTGATGCACCTACTTGACTAATGTCTGGGGCCTCAGCAGGAGTTGACAGATGAGGTGAACGGAGCGAGACTCTGTGTAGCACGGTGCTGGGAGCTATGCCCTCAGCAGTGCCCAGGCTCCTAAACATGCCAGCTCATCTCCAAGAAGCAGATGGGGAGTGCGGGCATGTAGATCACAGGGCCCTGTGAGGACAAGTACAGATCATGGCCACGACATGCCTCTCCTCTTCCTTAAGCCATAGAGGTATTTCTGGGGAGGAACAGAAAATTCATCCAGAGCCTGCTAGGTGGGCTCTCGCAGGTGGGACTAGTGTCCCCTGTGCTTCTCACTCACAGGGCTGGTCTAGACATTCTTTTTATTAATTCCCTAGCATCTTCTCCTCCAACTTACCAACAACCAGAAAGTAGGATCTGATCTTAGGTAAGTTCAAGAATCACAGAGCACCACCTCCAAAGCGGGCCCGGTAGCACATGCCAGGTCTTCTGACCGCCACCTGTGGGACCACCATGAGCCCTCTCCAGACTCAAGGACCGAGGCCGTAGGCCGGGGGGACACAGCTTCCCTCACTCACCCCAGCAAAGGGGGACCACGTCTCGGCAAAGGCATCTCACCCTCTTCAGCCCGAGGGAAAACATGATAGATATACGGGGAAACAGAGCAGAAGGTGGGGGGTAGGCAGCCCAGAAGAGCTCATCTGTACTTCCGAGGCAAAGTGGGGCCATTGACTTAATCACAGGGACAAAGTGGGAATGAACATTTCCCTGCTCTGTCCCATACACCGTGATACGCCTTTCCCTGCATAAGGAGTTCATTAGGAAGTCCCTGGCGGTGTTTCTGATGTCCTAACTTGGCATGGTGGCTGTCGGGCAGGAAGAGACGGCCTGAGCTGAAAAGGTGCTGGGCCTGGGAGGCAGGTGACAGCGGCTCCAGCCGCAGCTCAACCAGCGCCTCGTTCTGCCTCTCGGGGCTCAGCATCTCATCTATAAGCAAAGGGATGAGCATGTACCAGGACAGGCTGCGCAACAGAAATGAAATGAGAGCCATGTAAAGAAAGTTTCCCAGTTGCCACGTTTAAAATTTGAAACAAAGAAACAAACCAACAAACAAAAAACAAATACTAGAATGTGATTTTAAGAACAGATCTTACTTAATCTACTGTATGTAAAATACTATTATTTTGACATGTAATCAATATAGGAAGTAGAGAGATAGTTTATGTACTTTTACTAGACAAGCCTCAGCGTCTGATGTGCATTTGACCTACAGTACATCTCAGCTGAGTCCAGCCTCCTCCCCAGTGCTCCTAGCATCAGTGGCTTTGGCTACTTTATTGGACAGCAACTTCAGGGGTCCCACCATGTTCCTGGCTGTAAAGCGGGAGTAAGTGTCCACACTAACCCTAAAAGGATCTCTCTGAAATAAAGGCGGATTCACTTTGAAATGTCTGGAAACCGGCGGGCTGCACCTCCCTCCCCCCTTGGCTACAAGATTGACTTCTCCCTTGCTGATCCCTTTCTGGATGTAGGGAAGCAATCCAGCACACAGCCAAGGTGGACTGGCTTCCAGGTAAACTTACCTGCTGTCTGTGTCCAGTCCCATGAAGTCCTCCTTCTCAAACGGGATGCAGGGGAGGGGGATCTTGTCCCCAGAATTCTTGGGGCCACCATCCAGCCACTTGGACTTGAGCAAGATGAAGAGTGACTCAGTGAAGTCCTCGATCCTCTTCTCCACCACCCTGCAGTACTCTTAGATTGAAGGCAACGTCGGTGCGCGTCTGCTCGGCTACCTCCCCATGCTGCACAAAGACAAAAAGCTGAGAGTCATTAAGCGATGCGCCATACAGCTCCTCTGCATGTGGAGCTTCTCGAAGGCCTTGGCAGAGAGACATTCGGTAATGGTGACAAGTCCCACGACCTTGGGGTGTTTCTGGAAGACGCTCCACCGATTCTCGGGCACATAGCGGTGCCTGTAGTGGATACAGAGTGTCCACTGGGAGCCACAAGGGCTGATATGGCTAACCGAGGTGAGTAGCTGATAGATGCAAAAGAAATTCTCCTCTGAGATGATCTCTATGGATTGGACCACAACGGGACGAGTCTGGTGGTCCTCAGCACACTGCACGTAGTCAGGGATGCTCATGTTGCAGGCCCTGCCGAGAGGGGAGAGGAGATCGAGGTACATTCTCTGCTGTGTGCTACGGGCCCATCTGGGTTGCGGTGACCTGGTATGTACCAGCCAGAAGACAAGGGAAGCCAAAGCAAATCCAAGGGTACAGTTTGTCCTCAGAGTCTGCATATGGCTACTGTAGCTCGGATCACATTACCCAGCTTTTGGTCTAGGCTTCCTGCCTCTGCAGAGAAAGGTCATTTCTTATTTTCTATTTCCAAGCACCTAGCAAGGCCCTGATGCAAAGTCACTGCTCAAAAATGCTGAATAAAGAAATGAACAAAGGAAATGCTTCCCCAACCCCCTTCAGCAGAATATAAAGAGAAGGACCACAGTAGGATCAAAAGATCTGGATTCCTATTCAATTTATTTGAACTCCTAAGCTTCATAATAATGGATAAGAAAACTTGCCTTGGGGTAGAGGGTACTGTTCATTGGTGGAGCACATGCTTAGCATGTACGAGGTCCTGGGTTCAAACCCCAGTACCTCATTTTAAAAAATCAAACAAATAAATACACCTAATTTCCCTCCTGAAAAAGTATTTTTTAATTCAAAAGTCAAAAAACACCTTGCAATTGACACAACATTGTAAACTTGACTATACTTCAATTAAAAAAAAAGCCTTGCCTTACAAGAATATATCTGGATTACGGATGTTTGAAAATGTAAAATGCATAGGGTACCACCTGCATAAAAGGAGGTGACTGTACACATGTTCTATCCCTCCTTTATGAGTTATACTTCCTTTGGGGGGGTTATAACCTCTCAGAGCTAATTTTCTCAGATTAAAAAATATAAACATTACCTGATTCTCAGTACTGCTGAAGAATCAGATAACTCTATGAAAGCATCTGACCCACAGAGTTTACTCAATAAATGTTTGTTGAATGAATGAATAAACAAGCAAAGTGAATGCTGCTCCCTGTCACAAACCATCATAATGGTACTGCCTGGAAATCCCAAGCCCACGTTCACCCGACTCTGCATTAACAATGTGGGTGACCTGGACAGGCCTGCGTGCTTCACGAAGCCCCAGTTTAATCGTGAATAGAAATAAGGGCAATAACACAAACCTCAAATTGTTAGTGAGTCAGTAATGAATTGTACCCCAACACTGCATGATGGAACCATTAAGAAAACTGGGCAAAGGGTCCATAGGCCCTCTCCATATAATCTCTTACTACCACATGGGAATCTACATTACATCTCAAAATTAAAAGTCTAATATTGTAAAGAGGTTATCGAGGTTAGGTGAGCTCACTGTCTCAAATAAGGAACACACAGTACAAATAGGACAATGCCCAGCCCATGAGATACACTCAGTTAACATTCCCACTGAGCCCACTAGTCCCTCCAACTTCAGAGCAAGAGGATGGGTCCTCGTGGCAACAGGCCACAGCACCTGAAGCTAACAAAGCTAATGGTGTCCACTTAAAAGAGCCCCTGTCACCACCCTTGTTCTAATTTTCTATTTGTAATTTTTTTCTTTTCATTAAATTGGAACTCCAAATTGCATAGAATTCTTACCAGATATCATGATGGCAGCCCTTCAAAACCTGACCACAGAGATCATGATGGCAGCCCTTCTTGGTGAAACAATAAAATGAAAAGCCATTTCCACAAGACCTCTGTGTAAATCTACTAGGGAACTTCATCCTGGACTGAGGAAGAGGACTGGGGAGGAGGGGGTAAACTGGGACACGGAGAAATATGGGCCACCTGTCCCACAATGGACTTTAGACTCACCCTCACCCTCCAGGAACTTCTAAATACACACAGACAGAGTGCTATGGACAAGAATTTTTTTTAAACAAATCCCTGAATCCCTAGCAGATCTTGTTTCTACCGAGACACAAATATCTTATTTGTATAATGTTTCACAGAAGCCTTAAAATATTATCACCCCAACTTGACACATCAAGAAACTGAGGTAGAGAAGTTTATCACATTCTACAAGATTAGAGAGAGGCCACGTCAGACACCGTATTTAAATCCAAGTCCCTGCTCCGTTGCTCACACTAGAAAGTGTCACATACTGCCTCTTTCCTGCCCTCTCCCTGCAATAAATCTCTGAAGAGTCTTTTCTGTGTCACCTGCAATCAAAATCACATCAATTTTTCACAAAGAGCTATGTCACTCCTTGGAGGACATACCAAAATCTAAAGGGTTGGGTTGAGAGGAGATATTTGCATTTTCTGTTTCTCAAAGGAAACATGGCTTTAAAAGAAACTGAAAATTATTTATCTAGTCTAAGCGCTCATTGTGCACAGAAAGAAACGGAGGCTCAGAGGAGAAGAGGAAAGGGCGTTATTAACAAATATTGCCTCAGCGCAGCACTAAGCCAGCCCTGGGCACTTCTGGGGGAGGATCTGGAAGGCCCAGGAAAATGACTGTTAGAAAATAGAAAGAGAAGAAGAATATAAGGTCCCGTCTCTACACCACCATACCATGAATTTCCACCAAATTACCCAGTATGGGTGCAGCCAATAGTAAGGTTGTCTAAACAGGTTATTGAAACCTGGAATTCTCAACCATAGTGGAAATTCCAGCATTTACTGTGCTTTTTTCCCAGTTCAATCATCAATTCAGTGGGCATTCTGTACCAGGGACTACACGAGACCTGGAGTTCTCCCAAATAAAGATCTCTATTACCACGTGTGCAAACCACATAAAGGCAACCAGAAGAAAAGCGCCCACAGATAAGATGGAATTACTGAAACTGAAAGCAGCCAAAGAGCATATATTACTAGGAAAAATGGTGCTCCTATAAATGGACTCATGGACATAGAAAGCAAACTGTATTTAGCAGGCAGGAAAGGAGGGATTAACAGATACAAATTAGTAAATATAAAATAAATGACAAGGACCTGCTATATAACACAGGGAACTATATTCAATTTCTTGTAATGAGTTATACTAAAAACAATCTAAAACATATGTATATACATATGCATATGTTTATAACTGAATCTCTGCTGTACACCTGAAACTAACATTGTAAATTGACTACACTTAAATAAAAAATAATTTAAAAAATAAGTAAAAATAAAAGCAACGCCATTAAGAAAAAATAAAAGAACACTCTAATCCCCTTAGCTGTAGGTGGTGGAGAATTCTGGTTGTAAACACCAAGTCCACTGGATCACTCCAGCAATGGCTGTCACTCTTTCTGACCATCAGAGAGTCACTTGCTTCACTGAGGTTTCTTTTCTCTTCTGTGAAAGGCTACAGCTGCAACTAACGATGTATAGAATCTCATCATTCACAAGCCCAACAAGTAGTGAGGGCTTCCCATGGGCCAGGCTCTGGACAAAGGAAAATATAGGGTCCGAAATATATTCATGGGTAGAAGAAGTTTGTGCCATAAAGACGTTAATTCTTCCTGTTTTGATAGACAGATTCATTGCAATTCTGATTAGAATTCCTACCAGATTTTTCTTGGAATGTAACAAGTGAATTTATGGTCAAGATTAGCCAAGAAATTTCTTTAGAACCACCACTGGGGAGGGGTGGATAGGTCATTAATTTCCACTGCTCTTTCTGAAGTGATAAAAACGTTCTGGAATAATAATGGTTGCACAACTGTGAATATGCTAAAAGCTGCTGAATTTTACCATTTAAATGGATGTACTTCATGGTGTGTGAACTATATCACAATAACGCTGTTATATGAAAAAATATTTCTTGACAAATATTTTTCTTTTTATACCACTAGTCTGTCCCACAATTTAAGAAAAATAAAAAAACAATACAAACCAAACTGTGCCAGGAGTTCTTTAGGACTGCAATATCCCTGGGTCTCCAAGGCCTCTGGTGATGCTGTTCCTGTTAACACACACTAGCTGGGCTGGGCTAGCTAGGGACTGTAACTATCTTTTTAAAATTGACTGTCACACGTTTCACCCTTGGAGAGGGAAGGAAGGAGGATATCACAGCTTCATGCCTTCAGCTCATTTTTAACAGAACCAAGCCCTGCTTTCACCACTGTTAATCCCTCTCACTATAAAAACACGTGACATCAACAAGCACCGCCATCATAACACCTGAAAGTGTTCAAGATACTTACCTGCGGCAGAAACACTGAGGGAGGAGACAGAAGCTTGCTCAGCACTGATGCTCCCTTTTCCCGACTCCACCAGGTGAAGCTGGGCGCTACAGCCAGAGGCTCTCAGTCCGGGGAGCAGCACACACGCCACTGAGCTGGTCCTGAGGGAGGGTGAAAGGGAAAGGAGGGCAGCCCTAGGGGGGAGGGAAAGGGGGGGTGCGGGCTGCAGCCCCGCTCGGAGGCCAGCCCCAGCACCAGCATACGCCGCCCGCTCCCGTCCAGGTCCGCAGACCACGCCCGCCCGGGAAACAGCCCGCCCATTGGTGGGGACGGGCAGGCGGCCGAGGAGAGGAAGCCCGGGAGGAGAGGACTCGCGGGCGGGAGAGGGGAAGGGGACGCCAGCCGTGGACTGAGGGGATCCCGGCTGCGTGAGAGGTGGCAGGCGCACACCTGGACCTGGACAGCTGTGGCCGGGGCGCCGGGGCAGGTGGTGCTGTCAGAAGGGTCTGGCCAGAGAAATTCAGCTGAACACGGGCTGACTGGCGCCCTTGGGGGCTGTGAAAGGCGGATCACCCTCCCGAAGCCGCCTGAACCCTTTCCCTGGAGCCCCCCACCTTGCACTTCCACAGCCAGAAGCCCCGGCCCCAGGCAGGAACCAAAGGCCTAACGGGCGACAGAGTTGAGAAGCATTTGGGGCCAATCCCCGGCTCGGACATGGAGCTTCGAACCAGGGGACCACCAGGCACCGACAGCGCATGCGCAGGAGGGACATGGATCCTCTCTGGATTCTGCGAGAGAAGGTGGGACAGCGAGGGAGGGAGAAGATGGGAGCGGGTGGAGAAGAGGGGAAAAGTGGAGGGATACAGATGGACAGGAAGAGCAGAGAAGGGATGGGTCTGGATAGGGGAGTGTCGTAGCGGAGTTGGAGAGAAAAAGCTTTACCTCTAGGGCACCCTGAGATGGCAGACCTACCTCTGTACCCTTCTGTAACCGTTCAAGTCCCGCAGCTCATTTTTTACCTCCCTGATCCAGCCCTCCATCAGATGCTTCTGCAGAAACACTACGGGGATCACACCCGTTGCCCCCATGCGGAGCTGGGTTTTCTGTTGCTCTGAGAACCAAGCACCCGCAGGTGTTGTCGCTCAGAACTTCCTTGGGAAGAGTACATATTCCCCTTTTACACACTGGGAAACAGGCAGGAAGGATCACTGCCTTAGCTCCACTGTCCCAGGTGTTGGTCTGGCGGGGAGTGGTGTGGTACAAGATCAGAGCCCCAGACAGAGCAGACTGCCTGAGTGTTGGTGCATAGTCCCCATCCCTCCTGGGTAAACCATACCCCAACCTAGTGGAAACATCAAGGGCTCACAGTGGTTTCCTGGGGGTGGGAGAGCTGTCCTCATGTGAAGGAAAAGTCCAGCTGGGCTAACAAGCTAAGTCACAAATCTAAGTGTGATAAGTGTCGGTTTACTGATCTAAGTTCTGCTGGGCTATCTCGTAAATCTGAAGTTTAGTGTCAGTTTATTGGGCTAACAACCTAACTCGTAATTCCAAGCTCAACAAGTGTCAGTAATGTGAACTATTACAAATTGATAAGCTCCAGTGTACTGATTCCTTGCATTTTGTTCTTTGAGTCTTATTGGCTAATATCCCCTTACTTGTATTGAAGTCTTTAAAACCTCATGTGCACGTCTTGGAGGTGCTCAGAAATTCGGAGCAGAAGCCCCTCTGAGCCCGCCGGCATAATAATTCTGAGTACTCCAGCACTCCGATTGGTGCTTGTTTCTTGGCTGGCCTGTTTCCATAACACTCAGCTCCAGTGCCCTGCTTTCTAGGTAGATAGGAGTGTTACCAAGTCCAAATTCATTCTCCTCAGTGCAGGACAGGCCAATAAGTTTGGAAACCAGATGTTGGGGCTTGGAATAGCAAGTTTCTGTAGACCTAGTTGGCAAACTAATGTTCTGGAAAACCATCTCCCCAAGTCACAATTCAGGCTCCTTTCCTACGCGCTTGGTTGTTGCAAACTTCTAAGTGTAGGAATTCCTTCTTGTTACAATCCTTTGTTCTTACAGCTATCTGCGTGGGTCAGATCCCTGTAAATCTCCAACAAAACAAACGTTATTTTCTATTCTGCAATTTGCTATCTTTTAATGAATGAAAAAATGTTAAATATCCTTAAAGGTCAGAGCTTCAGAATAAGCTCTCCTGTGTATTTCAGGCTCTAGGCAACAATTTTTTACAAGCAAGATGAAGCCTAGGAGACAGAGCATAGGGTTAAATTCAAAGGAACAGATCTAATATGGAGTCAGATTTGTTCTGTTCTATTACCCGGGCAGAAGCCACTTGAGGATTTAAATCTCTTTAAGTTAAAAATAACTAAAATTTTAAAGGAATTTACATACATAGGTGGGAATGTGCAAAGCATATCTGGAAAAGCACCCAAAAGATAGTAAACAGTGGCATCTCCAGACAGGGCTGAAAGAACAGAGGATGAGGGAAAACTTCTTTCACTTGTGTATTTTTGTGCTCTGTTTGAGTTTTTTTTTTTAACCTTTTGCTTGCATTTCTTTTTCAGTTAAAATAATGTGTAATGGAGCAAAGGAGTAACTAGCTTAGCAAATACAGCAGCCATGGAATCACTAAGTCATCACTTTTGATTTAAGCCAGAAAGCATTTATTGACTCTCTCCAATGTGCTCAGTCCTGTTTTATAATTATTATTATTATTATTATTATTATTATTATTATTATTATTATTATACTATTATTATTTCTAGTACTATTACTATTACTATTATTACTATTATTTTATGAAATAATAACATGGTATACCTCACCCCTGCCCATGGCTGGTGGAAAACCAACTGAGTTTTTCTTGAGTTGTTTTCCAAGGAGTAGAGATGAGTTTATAAACAGAACACATCTTCAGGGCAAAACAGGCAGTGTGCATTACCAGCAGGCCAGACAGCAATGAAGGGTTTTCAATTGAGGCGCAAAGAAGCTGAGAGAGAAAGCCTCAAGGACACTACAAAAAGCTGCCCAAACTGCCATCTCCATGGTACTACTGAAATAGGAAAGAACAAATCTGACTCCACATTTGATCTGTTTCTTTGACTTTAACAAAGCCAAGTTAATATGCTCCGGTCTTTTCATGGGTTATGATGTCACAGAGGAAACGGACAGGTCAACAAGGAACCACTCTGCCGTGATCACGGAGCCGGGGAAAGGGATGGGTTGCAAGATGTATGAAGCAGCCGCAACTGTGCCCGTGCTTCTAGGCAGGTATCCAAAATCGCCTCGACAAGGTGTCAAACATTTGTGCCCACGTCCTCATCAACAGACATGTATTAAAGACAAATGGAAACATATAAAAGGCCAATACCCTTGCTGGGTACACCGTCCAAAGAACAAAGTCTCAGTTTGACAACTGGCCATCTCGGTTCCATGGGATTCATTCTTGGAGAACCTTAAAAACCACTCTTCTGTCCTCAAGAATTGCTGCATATTTTTCCTATCTTTGGCTCAGGGATGCAGCACGTTCAAGTGAACTTTAATGTCTGCACAGATTTGACTGTCTTTCTCCAGGTTCATTTGTCCATTCCAATGAGGCCTGAGCTATGTCCATCCTCCATAAGATCTATTCCCTCCAGTGACAGTTCATTGAGCCTGCAATTAAAAGCCAAGTGAACAAGACTGTCCTCAGCTAAAAAGTTCACCCACCCTTCACTGTTTTCTTAATCTCCTCTCCTGGCTAATTGCAACAGACTAACACCTCCCTCCACCAAGATTACCAACTATGTCATTTTGTCTCCCCAAAGAGAAAGTAAGGTCCATAATAGAGGAGACAACTACATAGTCACCTCTGAATTCGTAGCATATAGAACTGTTAATAAATAGATCTATGATTATGGCTTCTTTCCTTTAAAACCTTTCTGGTTATTTGAATGAGACCTTGGAAGGGAGGTGTTTGCTGTCCAGTATCTTGATCCACAAGACTCTGGAGGCCTTTTTCAGAATGGCTGTTCACTGATTCATTCAAAACACAACTTATCAATCAAGGAGTATCTGTGCTTTTCTGCCAGGTGTTTGTGGTCACTCTAATGCCAGAACAACTTTAAATTATATCCTTACTTTGGATTTGTTATTTTTCCCCTCTTCCAACAAAATTGACTTTCCTTAATTTCTTGCCTTGAGGAATTTTTTTTTTCCTATTTCACCCTTTAGTAAACCAAGATCCTCAGGATGGGCTTGGCCCATAATATGATCCCCCATCCAACTCCTAGTGTCAGAGGCCTGGGGCTCACATCCTGCCCTCCTGTCAAGGCAACTGAAAATCAGTTCAGGATCAAACCAGCACCCCAGGGATTCTAAGGCTCGCATATCTCCCAGAAACCCTGCTTTCTCATTTGTCTTGGCTTCTGAGAATTTTCCCTCACTTTCTTGACAATTAGTTGTGCAGCTTGAAAGATGAGGAAGGAAGGTTTTATTTCTTAATCAGCATTTTAAGGAACTTGTGTAATGAAAGTTTTCACGAGTTTCTAGAACCCTCCATTGCCGAGAAAGAAAACACACTAGACATTTTCTAAATTTAGCTCCCATGTGCATTTTTTCTTTGTTTTTGTTTTCTTAACTGTTAACAGACATTTTTTAATTAAAAAAAAATAAGGCCCCAAAAAGGATAGAACACTGAAGGGGCAATCAAAATTAAAGGGCAAAGACAGAAAAATGATAACTACTCTACAAAGTTAATATAATACATACACTATGTATCAGATCAGCAATTCTCAGTAACAGCTAATTGAAAAATGACCATGAGGTAAAATTTCTCTCCTGTCAGGACATGGCCAACAGAAAATACAATTAAACCAACAAACTAATATCCTAAGTCTGGCGAGGTACAGAAGTCTACAAGCTAAATGTGTCTTCTTCTGGAAAAGAGGAAGACACACCAGCTCTTTTCTGTGGAGCCTGAGCCCACGGGAGGACGGTGAAGTGAGCTCTGTAAGTACCCAATTAGCAAACTGAGTGATGAATAAATAGACGTGAGCTTTGATGACAGAGGTGATACTACTATTCATTTGTCCTGTAAAGTATGACTTCCGTTCAGTGATCAATACTTCGGTGTCCTCAGGAGTTGACATTATTCGAAAATGCACAGCCTGGGCGCAGACCTCCACTTTCAGCTCGTGACACTGCACTTAGATGTCACAAGGGCACCTCCAACTCCACCTGCAAAGAGCTGACTTCACGGTGCTCCTCCAATAGCCGTCCTGCCCAGGGCCTCTGGTCGGGGGCTAAGTTCTCCGTGCCTCTCCCAACTCAGACCCATCACTCACAGATGTGAATGGACCCCTCCTTCAGGGCCCAGATATCCTCAGACACCGAGTCCCACCACCCACACCTGACCTACCAGATACTCACTGGCACTCACTCAGCACTGACTCTGTGCTGGGACCATGCTGCACACTGCAAACGTTATCTCACTGGATCTCCACAACAGTCCTGGGAATTGGGTACATCGCTGCTTCAATTGATTAGATAAATTGTTTCACTTCCTTGAGTGCGTCATTCAAACTGACACGGCTACTGAGCCACAAGCCTGGGCCTGAAAACCACTTGAAAATTGAACACTGCTACACCTCGCAGCCACCCTACTCTGACTCATCACATCACCTCCTGCCAAGCCTTCTAAATGTTTCCAAGCATTCTACAAGACAAAAGTGAACTACGAGAGCACCCCACTCTCCAACATAAAATCTGTCAATGATGGTTCGCTGCCCTTAGGAGAAAGCCCCACCAGGCCTGAGCACAGCCCAACGGCCCAGCATCCGCGTTCCCTGCGCGGCCACGCCGCCTTACCCAGTACGCAGCTCTACACGTGCCTTCTCTAGGACAGGGATGCAGACTCCGCACAACCCAGGGCTTGTCTCACTTGAACAATGATCACCTTCTTCAGTGTTCATCTTCTTCTTTGCTGACCCTCAGAAAAATGTTTTCTCATGATGAATAAATATCTTTTTCCTTATAACTTCCCATCATTGATAATGAGCTCCCCCGAAAGAGAGAAGACCTAATTGTCAGTCTCCTTATCTGTAAAGTGAGATTAACAAGGAAATATGTGAGGTTTTATGAGAAATAATATTCATGTGAGGCTGAGGGACAATTCCATCATACAATAAGCACTCAATATGTGCTTAATTAATATTAATAAGAATATATTGCATTCCAGCAACCTTCAATCAATTTTTAATGACTTTGTCCAACAGACTACTGACAAACTGTTGGACGAACCACTTTGAGCAGATCAGCACAAGCGTACTGGGATAGGTAAGCGCTGACTCCAGTTGCAGCTGCAGCCACCCAGCACTACGGGGTGGGGGCAGTTTGCTCAAGCTCTTACATGTTGCTTGAGCATTTAGTTGTCGTTATTGATTAAAGACAGGTGGGGGTTCTTTAGTCAAAGCACCTGAAACATAAATCTTCAAAGATTGATGCAAATTAGGTTTCAAGAACAACACTCTCACTAGAAATTATTTGAAAATCATAGTCTTAGCTACTCCGCACATCAAAAGGGCATGTTCTTAATGTATCTGACTAAATACACCGGAAGGGTTGTTTAAAAGAAATTACGATGAAGCCATCCTGAATAAGCTCCAGTATCATCTGCACAAAGCCCCACCCAAGGGTCTCATTTCACATTTCCACATAGGTGTTCAGGTAGCTTAACTTGGGTCTTGGTTTCTTATAACACGGGGCGGGGAATAGTTGTGGATAGATTTAAGTAGCAAATATATAACTAGGGTAATTGCTGTTAAGGAATTCTAGAAATAAGAAGATTGATATATAGTCCCACCCATAAGAAACTCAGCATGTCCAATTACAGCAGCATTAAAAATAAAATGAGGGATACATTTAACAAAAGTTTACAAGATTTGTACATTGAACTTTTTGAAGTATCACCAAAATAAATTTTAAAAGATCTACATATATGGAAGACATCCCATTTCCATGGAATGATAGACAGTATTATTAAAAATATTAAGACTCCTCAAAATGATCTACATATACAGTGGAATCCCTATCAAAATTCCAGCTGACTTCTTTGCAAAAATTGAAAAACTGATCCCAAAATTAATATGGACGTGCAAGGGGCCCAGGATAGGCAAAACAACCTTGCAAAAGAAGAGTAAAGTTGGAGGACTCACTTTAAAAGGTACTAAAATGCTATAGTAATAAGTCAGTATGATGCTGGCATAAGTTTGGATAAATAAATCTATGAGACACAATAAAAACCCACGGGGAAAAACTTACATTTACAGACAGTTTTCCACTACGGGGCCAAAAACACCCCATTGAAAGAATAGTCTATTCAACAAATTGTGCAGGGACAGCTGGGTATCTGCAGGCAAAAGAATCAATCTGGAATCTGAACACCCATATTTTATATAACAAATAAAAATTAAAACAAAGTAGATCACAGACAGAAATGTAAAAATTAAACCTATAAACTTTCTAAAAGAAGACACAGTATAAATCTTTGTGGTCCTAGGATAGGCTTTGGTTTCCTGGATACAATACCAAGAGCACAAGTGATAGAAGAAAAAAGCAGATAAACTGGACTTCATCAAAATTAAAACCCTTTTCTTACAAAAGACATCATCAAGAAAGTCAAATGACAGGGGAAATGGGTATCTCAAGTCAGAGAGTGCGTGCTTAGCAAGAAAAATAAAATAAATCATTACATCTAACTACCTCCCCTGTAAAGAAATTGTTTTAATGTTTAAAAAAAATAAAGTGAAAGACAATGTGCAGAATAGAAGAACAATTTTGCAAAACATTTATCTAATAAGAGAGTAGCATCCAGGATATATAACGAATTCTTACAACTGAACAATACAATAAAACAGACCCAATTTTTAAATTTACCACAAATTTAGATACATATACAAATGGCCAATAAGCATATGAAAAGATGCTCAACATCACTAGACAAATCAAAATCAAAATGAGATCTCATTTTACACCCACTAGGATGGTTATAACCAAATCATGGACAATAACAAATGTCATTCAGGAGGCAGAGAAACCTCATATGCGGCCAGGGGAAAGGGACAATTGTGCAACTTCTTTGGAGAAGTCTGGTATTTCCTCAAAAGCTTAGAGTTATATGGCTCAGCAATTCCACTCCTATATGTAGAGTCATCCCTCAATACCCTTGGGTGGTTGGTTTCAGGAACCCCACACCCTGGATACCATAACCCAAGGATGTTCGAGTCCCTTTACAATCAGCCATCTGGATCCATGTAGTGGAAACTACAGATATGGAGGGCCAACTGTACAGCCAACAGAATGAAAACATATTCTCATAAAAATTTCACATCAATATTCATAGCAGTATCATTCAGAGTAGCCAAAAGTTACTAACAATATCCATCCATCAATGAACGGATAAACACATTTACCAAGAATAGGCCCACAAACTTTTGGTCATTGAAACTTTGACAAAGGAGGTGAGAACATACAATGGAGTAAAGACAGCCTCTTCAGCAAATGGTGCAGGGAAAACTTTACAGCTGCATGTAAATCAATGAAGTTAGACTACTCCCTCACAGCATACACAAAAATGAATTCAAAATGTGTTAAAGAATTAAACATGTAGACAAGACACTATAAACCTCTTAGAAGCAACCATAGGCAAAACATGTGACATACATCTCAGCAATGTTTTCCTAGAGCAGTCTACTCAAGCAATAGAAAAACAACCAAAAATATACAAGAGGGCTCTAATTAAACTTACAAACATTTGCACAGCTATGGAAACAGTAAGCAAAACAAAAAGACAACCAACCTATGGAATGGGAGAAAATATTTGCAATAAATGAAACTGCTAGGGGCTTAATTCCCAGAATATGTAAACAGCTTTTACACTTAATAAGAAAGAAAAACAAACAATTCAATTCAAAAATTGGCAGAAGTCCTAAAGAAACATTTCTCCAATGAAGACGCACAAATGGCCAGTAGGCACATGAAAAAATGTTCAATATCATTATCAGAGAAATGCAAATCAAAACTGCAATCAAATATCACCTCTCACTAGTCAGAATAGCCATCATTCAGAAGTTCACAGACAATAAATACTGGAGAGGCTGCGGAGAATTGGGAACCCTCCTACACTGTGGTGGGAATGCAGTTTGGTGGAGCCATTGTGGAAAAATTATAGAGGTTCATCAAAGACAAAACCTTGACCTCCCAGATGACCCAGCAATCCCACTCCTGGGCATATATCCAGAAGGAACCCTAATTAAAAAAGACACCTACACCCCAATGTTCACAGCAGCACTATTTACAATAGCAAGACATGGAAACAACCGAAATGTCCACTGACGGATGGCTGGATAAAGAGGTTGTAGCATATTTGTCCAATAGACTACTATTCAGCCATAAAATAATAATAAAATAATGCCATTTGCAGCAACATCAATGGACCTGGAGAATGTCATTCTAAGTGAAGTAAGCCAGAAAGAGAAAGGAAAATACCACATGAGATTGCTGACATGTGGAATCAAAAAAAAAAAAAAAAAGAAAGAAACAAAAAGATAAATTTCTCTACAGAACAGAAACAGACAGAGTCACAGGAACCAAACTGTGGTTACCAGAGGGGGGAGGGTGTGGGAAGGAATAAATTGGGAGTTCAAGATTTGCAGTTACTGAGTATGTAAAGAATAAACAGCAAGTTTATACTGTATAGCACAGGAGAATATATTTAATATCTTATAGTAACTTATGTTTAAAAACAGTATGAAAATGAATGCCGGTATGTTCCTTTTTAACTGAAGTCTTGTGCTGTAGACAAGAAACTGACACAACATTATAAACTGACTAGACTTCAATGAAAATATTTTTAAATAGACTAAAACCAAAAAAAATGGAAAAGGATATTATCAAACAAAAAGAATAAAGTACTGATTCAGGCTACAATATGGATGAACCTTGAAATTTTATGCTAAAATAAGCCAGACACAGAAAGCCAAATAGTGCCCTTTAAGGTGAACTGTATCTAAGCGTTTATTGTACTACTCCTGTAAATTTTCCAGAGGTTTGAAATCTATCAATATCAAAATAAAATGTATTATGCATTAAAAACTTAAAACGCTTCCTCACAGGAGGGCTTTAATTATTAAATGCAGAAACGCATATGGAAAACGCTCTTGGAAAAACAATTTGCACGTCCACACACAGTCACTGCTGTCACTGCCACTCAGAGGGTGGTGCCAGCGCTGATGAGAGCTGCCTCCACTCGCTCCCCTGCAGAAAGGAGTGAAGGCCTGAGCTCTGCCATGCAGGGTGAGCGTGAACCTGAGTCATACACAGCCACGTTCCAGACTCTGCGTTACCCAACTTTCTTATACAAACTGCAACATGTAATGTAAACACGCTAGAGGGATGTATCTTACAACACAGGGAATACAGACAATGTTTTACAGTAACTATAAATGGAGCATCTATTGTACACCTGAAACTAATATCATATTTTAAATCAGCTATATCTCTATAAAAAATTAAAAAATATTTTTAAAATGTTATCACTTTAATATTCAAATCGGTTTTTAAGTAAATACTAAACAGCTTAGAATATATAAAAGCATTTAATTGTGCTGTTTGTTTGCATATTTACATTCAGCCTCTTGCTAAAAGAGAATTTAAACAATTTTTTTAAACACAGCTTAACAACCATAACAACAAAAAGGCAAAACGGAGAGTGAAGAGAAAATGGAGATTCAATACTTAAATGAAACCAGGGGGAGATAAACTCATAAAAATGGATTCCATGAAGTCAGGGCAAGTGTTAAAGGCCGACTACAAATTCAGCTGTAAGATTCTTGGCAGCTAAAGCAAAAAGAATATGATGAAGGGGCGGGTGGTAGAGCATGTGCTTAGCGTGCACGGGGTCCTGGGTTCAAGCCCCAGGGCCTCCACTAACAGATAAATACATCTAATTACCTTCCCACCAAAAGAACCCCAAAGAAAAGAAAAAGAGAAATATCTTTCCCAAAAAACCCTGATATTAAATTTGGGTTAAATACTTAAAAACAGATAAAAAGAAAAATAAAAAAGATAAGTGACACTGTGAAGGAAAACCCCAGCTGGGCTAACAAGCTAAGTCACAAATCTAAGTGTGATAATGTCGGTTTACTGATCTAAGTTTTGCTGAGCTACTTGGTAAACCTGAAGTTTAGTGTCAGTTTAGTGGGCTAATAAGCTAACACGTAAATCCAAGGACAACAATTGTCAGTAACGGGATCTGTTCCAAATTGATAAGCTTCAGTGTACTGATTCCTTGCTTTTTGTTGTTTGAGCCTTATTGGCTAATAGCCCCATACTTGTAATTAACCCTATAAAACCTCATGTGCACGTCTTGGAGGTGCTCAGAGCTTTGGAAAAGAAGCCCCTCTGAGCGTGTCAGCATAATAAATCTCAGTACTACAACCCTGTGAGTTATACTTGTTTCTTGGCTTGCCTGTTGTTTCTATAACAACACAAGCGATAATGCCCGTGAGATAAATCTGCGGAGGTTGCTGTCAGGTCCCCATGTCTCACGTAGGAAAATCTGAAACATTTTTCTCACCATTCAGGGTCATCATAAGCCCACCTCACACCTCCCGCAGTTAAATGCAAGAGCACAGGTAGGGCCAGACCTTTGCTGTCTCTGTGTCATCACAGTGAGACACGATGGAAGGGGGAAGAGCACAGCCATTCAAGGAAGGCCACAGCAATTAACATCAAAATGTTAAAGGATTCAACCCCCAATAGGCCTTGAGGCTCAGGATGAAGAGATTTAACTTCTAGCAGATCTTGAGCTTCAGTAAACATCCATTGTATTAGTAACTTGGTCAATAACATGCCCCAGGCAACATGGCAGTCCCAATGATAGCCACAAAAGGTCAAAGGGTGGGAAATGGCCAACTCCCTGGGAATCCCAGCGCCTTACCCTAAGGCTGGTCCTTCTACTTATTAGCATATGAAACCACCAAGCCCAAGAAAACAAGCAACACAGTGCCACCTCGCGGTCACCACTCTCTCTCCCTCTTTGGGGAAGGCCCTCAATCTGTGGAGTGTGTACCTACTTCTAATATGAGCATCAAACCCCCACACCTCGTGACGTTTCTCTTGCATTTCAATGTATCTCTCTGAATAAATCTACCTTTACTCAACACTGGCTTGCTCTTGAATTCTTTACTGCATGAAGTTAAGGAACAAAATCTGGTGGGGCACATCCCAGGGGCTCAATGAAAGCCTGGGACACAGCCCTTCTCATGCCCAACGTTTTTTATTCTTGTATCAACAGGACTGGGCTGTGAAGGGAGGTCTGAGGCCACAGCTAAGGGACAGAAGCAGCCTCCAGGGCTCCAATTGGTGGGCAGTCTCTCCCCCAGCATGGGTCTTGGGGTCTGCCCGGTTCTCTGTGTTTCTCTGTTGTGCTGACTCCCCAGACATACAGCGTACTCCTAGGCTTGTCCCCACAAAACCCTTCTCTCCAAAATACAAGCACATCATGTCACAATCCTCTTGTTCAACAAGGAAATGTTCAGCCCACTTTTTTTCCTCCCCAATAAAGTACCCAACTGTCCTCGCTCCCATCACACCACTATTTTTTGTGAGAACTCTGCACTCGCCACACCCCATCCTGAACACAGGTGCCTTACTGGCTGTGATTGAGATGTTTCTTTCTCACACAGCCTGCGTCCTTTCACTTTCCCCTTGTTACCTTAAAAAAGCATTTCCTGAGTCACTCACCCCTCTGATTCTGAACTAACAAAGTGCTGAGGTTGCAGTCACTATATGCATACATCCCAGTTTTGGCTAGGTTTCCATCACAAGATCTTCATTAAGGAGCTGCATCAAGAAGTTTAAAGAGGCTATTCTTACATCTGAGTGGAGGAGCCTGCAAAAAGTTGAATGGCTTTGAAGAGAGAGTTAACTAGGGACAAAGAAGTTGCAGGTCCTAGTCAAAAGTGTCATGAGGCAAAATGTTCTCCCAAGGCTCAGTGTGGCTTATGAACACGGAGTCGGCGGGGAGGAGGTGACAGGCAGTGAGTAGGGTGAGTGATACGGGTTACGCTCCCCCAGCTGGGGAAGAAAAGGTTTTTTCCAGTTTTCCAAACAATTTCTTACTACCTTTTTCTATTATTGTCACATACTATTTCCAACGAATTAAGCATATCAATGTCAGTCATTTGGGCCACTTGGGAGAAGCTACACGATGCCATTCACAGGGCTGGGACATGACAGCCACACCAGTCTAGATTGAAAGAACAGTCGGGGTATTTGCAAGGTAATCACGGGCATGCAGCAAACTCCCCAGCTTCAATGACCTCATCTCAATGCTGGGGCCAAGAAAACTACCAAGCAAAGTGCGTGATGATTATGGCCAACATCTGTTTACTAGGTAAGTGCCCGTGAAAGCTGCCGCTTAATGGGGAATGAGTACGATCAACGAGGCCCTGTCTACCTGGCCACACGCGCCCTGCCTTCCTGCCTTGGTGCAGCAGCAGAAATTGTTTAGCTGAGATGAACACCCCCAGAGCAGCCTCGACGGGAAAGCTCCCAGCTCTGCACGGCGAGACGTGTTCCTTTCCTTCTCAGAGCTGATCACAATTTGCTGTCGTCTGTTTTTATGTTTATCCCTTTTGTAACTGTCTCTCCTTCGGAGTTTTTGCTCAAGCAGCACAGGGCCAGATGTGTCTTGCGGCCTGCCGGATATTCTGGGCAGGGAAACAGCCGACTCCATATCTGGCTCTGGTGCTGAACAGAGAGGGCAGAAGGCCCAGGGGGCCATGCTGAACCGAGGCCTCTGCACCCAAAATTATGGTCTGATTTTGGGCAAATTATACAGTCTTTTTACCATGAGATTCCTCATCTGTCCATGAAAATAACTGTCCATGGCACATAGAATTACAAGGATTATAGGAAATCACCAAATTCATAACCTAGCCAAGGGGCTACAAGTGCATCCTCAACAGACAAATGCTGCCTTTACGGCTCTGACACATGCTAAGCGGGGCGGCCCCACACAGTGAACACTGCTAAGTGCCAGTGGGTTAAGTGCTTCATGTGTGCTATAATACTCTTTAGATCTTACAACAATCCCAGGGTGAAACGAATGTTATGGCCATTTCACAGATTCACCAACAGGTTAAGAGATTTTGAATTCTATTTCAAGGCCCTATGGTGAAGAAATGGCAATTTAAACCGGAATCTGGGCCCAGGCCTTGGCTCCATCTCTCTCCAATCCACCTGACCACTTGCCTTTGAATTCCACCTCTCCAATACACAAGTTTCAGCCGGCCAGCCCTTACATGCAATTTGTGCAGTTTGTCAATGTTGGTTAATTACCATAAACTGTTCTCAGAAACCACTACAGTAAAGAAAGGTGGACTTAAGGAATTCTGCATTGCGTTCTCCTGCAATGTGCAGGATCCCTTTCCTACACCTCCAAATCCAAGTGTATGCTTCCTCCCTGTTTATGTTTGCACACGGCTTATTAAAGCAGAAGGTACCTGCAGTAATTCCATCTCGGTTGCTTTCCAAGGTTGCAGATTATCCATAATCAGTCTGTGAACGAAAATACTACAATGTGAATGAGAATACTGCAACCATGACAGTAAACAAAGAATACTGAAACCAAGTCATTAAAGGCTGCCGCCACCCCCCAGCTAGGACAGGCCTGCAGCCCAGCTGCTACAGCAACTCACAATGGTGTCGTCTGAGCAGACTCAGAATAAGAAAGGACAGGCTACTGGCCCGAGATAGCTAGGTGCTTGTCTAAAAAATGAATTCAGTGAGTCCAAATATTTGCTTCCTCTCACACATACAAAAGTACTAAATTCTTGAACTTGAGATACCTGGCTTTCTTTAGATAACAAGCAATCTTTTATTGTTCCAACAACCTGGTCTTTGTTGTAAAGCTCCTATATATCCTAGCTCTGCCTCAACCTCTTGGGAGCAGTCCCTCAGAGAGTTCTGACAGGCTGTCATCCCGGCTCGAGTCCTCCCGCCAAATGAAACATAACTCTTAACTTTTAGGCTGCGCATGTATTTCAGTCAACAGTTTTGGACACCATGAAGCACCACAGCAGATTTCTCTCCACCTGAACTCTCCAAGTAACCGGAGCCTTGGTACCAGCAGTGGCCCTTTGTGCCCATCCACCTCCTCGGGGAGTCCAGATGAATTTGGGTGAGTCTCTCTTGGTTCTCGGATCTCACATATTGGTTGATGATCCTAAGTTTATCTGGCGGTGTATCCAGGTACGTGGCCATCCAGTTGAAAGAACCTGAGGTGAATTACCCACCCAGTGGAGACATATTGGGTGGGGCCTGGTTGAAAGATAACAGGAAATATCCACCTTGAGGATATGTCCAAAGTGGGGCTGGTGGAAACATATGAAGAAAATACTCACCCAGTGGAGACATCCTGAGTGAGTCCAAGTTGAAAGACACTGGGTTCAGGACTGAGTGGTTAGGTAAGAGTCTGGTCTAATATTTTCCTCAATTTGGTTACCTACATTGAATTTTTCAGGATAAAAGTAAAACTCTTATGAGGAAACTTTCAACTCCAAAATTCGGACCATCCTCCTGGCTGGTAACAGCTTTCTCGGGTGACAGAGAATCTTCCAGGAGTGGTAGACACAAAGACTTCATGACACAGAGTTGTCCCTGTGGGAAATCTTACTAGCAAATTTATTCTGAGAACCCGACCTTACAATGGGGAATAGAACTTTCAAAAAAAAAAATAAAGAACAGAAAAGAAAAGAAAAAGAAATGACAGATTGCCAGTCTCCAACTATTACCCCAGCCAGGTTTATGTACATACAAAATTTACAACATTAATTGGGAATAAGAAAAAAAAAAAACTCACTCTGAAAATAACTAACCAGGCCTGATAAAAACATTTTTTGGCATTCTGAACTTATAAAAACAAAATCCCCTTTAGGGGTAACTTGGATTTCTCTTCCTGTGTCCTTGAAATGTAAATGTTTTATCTTTCTCTGGGTGTTTTAAGTGTGTGTATGTATGTATATGTATGTTTAGTTTATTTTTTAAAGGAAACCTTGGACTCCACCATACAAAAGTTTCAAGTATTGTGTACATATGGTGGCCACGCAAATAAATTGGGATTCTAAGCAATTCTTTGATAGTACCAATTTTCAGATATTTTGCCATCTTAAACTTTGTTGCATCAGCCTGGACCACAAAGGCTTTTAGCTTTTGGAGAGTAAACCTTTGAATTTTATTTAGGCAACACCCCGACTCTCATGTGGAAGGGCCTCTTCATCTTATTGGTTTAAAATCACTATATATATATTATATTTGTATATAAATTGACGGCCATATGATGGATTTTTTAATTTGGAAAACTTTTTAATTGGTGAAAGTTTAAAGAGATCTCATTATAAAGAGTTGTTTTATGGTTTCTATTAAAATCAAGTTTAAATGTAGAAAAATATATCTAATGGTTAACCTAAGAACTTAGTTAAAAAAATAAAACTGGTTTGAAAAGCTACGTTTGTGTTTTTCCTTTCTAATAAATGTTTCTAGATATGCTAATAAAAACTTAGAATTATTAATGTTAATTAGGTTGAATAACTGGAAAAATGATTGTAAAAATGTCGAAAAAAAAATTAAGTGGCTTATCCCAAAAGGATAAATATTTTTATATGGTTATTTTGAATCAAATACATAAAATGGACATTTTTGGATTTACATACAGGGTTTTGATACTACACAACGTAAAGTTAAAAAAAAAAGGGCCAAAGAGTTCACCTACTCCCCCCCAAGACTAAAGTTCAAACAAGCCCATTTTACTTACCACAGTTTGAAATATATGTATATATAGACTGAAATACTTGATCAATAATTGGGATAACAGACCAATTAATGAAATTAAAAACTGAGAAGTGCCTAAGCTCTTTGGCTGAAACTTGGGCATCCTAGAGACTTCTATAAAATTATATACAATGCACACACACACAAAAAAAGGTTTCTGGCACTCCTTCTAGAAATAAGAATTATTGATTAAACTTAATAAATATAAAAATTAAAGGTATAAGATTTAATAAAATTGAGATAAAAGTTTGTGAAATTGGTATATTTAAATGGTCTTTATACAAAACTTTTGCTTATGTTGTGGGATACATATGTTTAAGAGGAAAAACACTTCCCCTTCTTGGTATTATAAGGCTAGGCACATATCTGTCCCTCTGAAAATATTAATTGAACAAATTAAAATAAACCAATATAGTTACATAAGCCGTCCAATATAATGTAAAACTAAAAACTAATTTGAGTGTCTAATAAAAAAATACAGGTTTACCCTGGGTTTAACTTATAACACAAGGAAAAGAGATCTTACTAAATGCCTTATGCAAGTTTTGGAAGACATATTTAAGTAAGCCTTAATGTTTTAAAACATGGAATTCTTTGTTTACAGCTCTTCTCACTGATACAAAAATGCCATTTAAGGAGATAAAATACGGCCTGGGTGAGAGAGCAGTTCTCTGGGGACCTGGAAGACAGTGTCTTTGTCTTGCACATCAGAAATATAAATACAACAAACAGTGACCTAGGACTGAGTCTAATTAGTTCAACGAAATAAACCTTAAGGCCAAGAAATTTTTGGCATATTAGAACTCAGAAATCTGAAGGGTCCTTCAGCCTTTGTGAAGAAATTTTAACTGTCTGTTTCATAAATAGTAAGCCTTAGGGATTTGAGCAAGCAAATTCAGCTTACTCCAACTATTATTATACCTATCTTATAAGTAAGTTTTAAAGTGAAGCTATGAGATCTCTAGCTTTTTTCTGATTATAAGCCTGTGTACACATTATAGAAGTGAGATATTTCTACTGCTAAAGAAAAAAATTCAAAGTCATAGAGCTCTGCTTAATTGACGTAAAAATATAAGAGCTTAAACATTAAGTATTTTTAAAATAACAACTGAACAAATTGACTTTCAGCGTCATGTGAAATGGAAAATATTCAATATTAAGAAAATATTTGATATTGTTTAGTTTAAGTATGTTCTAATTAATATAGACATCTTTAAAGTCATCAATATTATGTATAATACCTTTACTGTACCTAGGTTTAATGAAAGTCAAATAAGATCCTGTTATATCTGTTGCAGATTTGTCAAAAAAAAAAAAAGTAATGTGCTGTGGTAACATTTTAAGTAAATTAAATGCAAATGAGATGAGAGCTTTGGGTAAATATTTAAAATATATTTTTAAAATGTATGTTTAAGATAATCTCTAAGTGTTTGGTATCTTTAAATTCTAGTGGTGTGCTAAATTAAGTTAAATGACAAGATTTTATTAAATAGCTATGCCATTTTCAGATAAAATAACATTGAAATACGAATTACTTAACATTTGACTTCCTCTTACAGTGAAACTAAAGGTATATAGAAATATTAATAAATGGTTGGTGCCACACTGAAATAGTCTCTATTAGTAAGGGAATGATCTCAGTATCCTAGGAAAGTAATATAAATGCGTAAAGGAAGATGTAAGAATGGAATAATACTTTGTTAATGAAAAATAGTGACTTTCTCCTGAAGCTGGTTACCTCTGAATGGAAGACAAAATAAGGGACACACTAATATAAGTATAGAAAGCTGTGGAAGGCTTGTGGAAAAGGAACCCTGAGGGAAGAGTTTTGTACATGGTCAGAATTGGCTAAGTTTAGAAACAAATTGGGCAACGTAAATGAATCTTAGAAGTTAGCTGGAACAAGATTAGATTTGGTTTTCTCTCTGTTAAGAGGAAAAAATTTTCTTAAAATATTAATCCACCTTCAGTAACAGATTGTAAAACTTCTTATACCACTTAGCTGATCTGTTCTGCCTTTACATTTGACATATTTTCTTGTTAATGAATTAGTACTACTTTACAGTGATCTATATGTTTATCTGATCAAGTGTTCTGAAATCTTTCACAAAGCTCCCCAAATATAAAATTCTAATTAATTAAATAAAAATTAATTTAATTAATTAAAATTCTTTTAATCTCCAGTTAAGTTTGGGATGCTACAGAAGGCCCCTGAAACATCCCAAAGAGAGATTTTTAACTATAAAGTTTCATTTGGCATTTTAAATAACATGGAATTGTCAAATGAATCATAAAACTTCTAAGGTTATATTGAATGAGAAATATTATTAATATAGGTATTGTAGAAATTACATGGACTCCCTAAAATTCTGGCATATCTGAAATGTTACCAGTGATAATTATGGGTATAGTGAACAGGTTTCTTTATTGATTATAGTGTAACGGTGTTTAACCATGCTTTTAAATTTTTGTCATTTATAGACAGTTAATTGTTTTCTTCTGATGGTTTTGCAAAATGCTTTCTCTTCAAGGAGATTTACTGATTTCTAATAAATTTCAAACTACAGCACTGAACTAAACTGGGTAAGACATTTTAAAGTTCTAATGAAAACTCTCATTAAAAGAATTAGTTACATGGGACTGATTAACCTGCTGAATATGGTTATAATTTTTGATATTGTTTGAAATACTACTGGCTTTTAACCTGTTTCCCAGACGTAAAGAATCTCTTCTCCTTAAGCTAGTTATGGTTCACAGCAATTTGATAAATTATACCTATGTAATCACACTTGGAACACTTATCTTTTCTCTCTATCTGATCCCTCAAGAGACTAAAAACACTTAGGTCCCCAGTGGCTCTATCAAACAAATTAGGGAGATCATCTCCTAACAGATATAGGAGTATAAAGATATTTTAAGGATTTTAAAGAGAAAAGAATTTACCTAAATCTGTAAGGCAGAAACCCATGAAAAGCCTTGACGTGGCTTTCTTGGCCTTAGCAAACCTTAACATTCTACCCTGAGACTCCGTATTAAAACTTCCAACACAGCCAATTTAAAAAAGCCTATATGATCAAATAATCAGACTTAAGTTGTAAAAAATTAATCTTGATTTGGCTATATTTGAGAAAACTGAGGGTAACTTAAGAGAGAAAATAAATTATATTTTAGTGGATATTAAATTCTAGTTTTGTTAATTGAGGTCCATATTTACTAAGATACTTCCCAGATCATTCCTTGCTGTTATGTCACATTACTGTACGGTTTAATTGAATTATGAAAAAGATACTCTAGGTTTGTTTCTGAAGCTCAGAAATCTATCCTTGGGTAAAGTTCCAATGCCCCATGACCTGCAGCCAGGGGTTATACATACTGCAACAGGCATGACTTAAAGAACTGTCTCCAACCTGAATGGAAGGACCCTTTTTCAGGTACTCTTTACCAGACCATACACACCAAAGCTGAAGGAAACGGAGTCTCTGATTCATTTCCCATCTGAAACATCCCCTGCACTGCACTGGCCTATCGAGTGCTGCTCCCCTGAAAACAATGCCCAAATGGAGAAAAAGCTACCAGACCAGGATGAGAAGAAGATGACATCTGAGCTAGACAGCTGACCCAAGACACCGGACCAGGACTCTATACCAATTACTTTGATAATTTCTCCAACCTTTGATTATGAACTACTCCACTTGTTAAGTTTATGATAAATTACCTATGTCTAGTACTTCTGTGTTACCTTGGTGGGTTTCCCTACTCCAAGGCTCTAACTAGATAGCCCTCAGAAACGTTATTCTAAAAAGAATTTATAGTTCTGTATAGGCCACTGTTGATCTTACAAGGTGGGAGATTTCAACTGGCCAATTAATACCTGCTCTGACCCTGACCATAAATATGAACTTTCTCATAGGATCAAACTCAGAAACACAAGCAAAATTTTAACCCAAAAATACAACTTCTCGACTATTAAATTCTTACTCGTGACTTTATTAACGTTATTAGCTGTATTACTTATATCCTGTCTATTTTATAAAATTGTTGTCTGTTACAATTCCCAATGTGTAACTAGTCCCACAAGATTGATGATGGCTAAACATCTTGAAGAAACAGATAAAATTTATAACCCTGAATAAAATAAATATAATAGAGTGATTCTAGGTATGGGAATGAGCAAAGATGGGTAAACACTTTCTGTATCATAATAGACTAGTAAGACAGGTGATCCAGAGAACTTTTAGTATCAACAGGGCCTGACAAAAAAAACTAACACCTTGAATGGCAACTCAGAAGATTCTTCACCTGAACTAGGAATGAGCCATCCTAGCACCGTGGGACAAAATTGGTCATGAAATGTCTCTCAAAATATTGGTCGAATTTAGGACCAAGTGGGAGCACTGTGAATGAAAATACTACAATGTGCATGAAAATACTGCAACCATGACAGTAAACAAAGAATGCTGAATCCGAGTCATCAGCGGCTGCTGCCAACCCCCAGCGAGTACATGCCTACAGCCCGGCCTCTCAGCCACTCACAGTGGTGCCCTCTGAGCAGACTCAGAGTAAGAAAGGACAGGATACTGGCCCTAGATAGCCAGGGGATTGCCAAAGGAATGAATTCAATGACCCAAATGTTTGCTTCCCACCATACATAGAAAAGCAGTAAATACTTGAACTTGATATTTGGTTTTCTTTAGATAACAAGCAATGTTTTATTGTTCCAATTACCTGGTCTTTGTTGTAAGCTTCTATATATCCTAGCTCCTCCCCTACCTCTTGGGAGCAGTCCCTCAGAGTGATCTGAGAGGCTGTCATCCCGGCTCGAGTCCTCCAGCCAAATAAAACAAAGCCCTTAACATATAGGCTGAACGTTTATTTCAATGACGTTCCAGAATAGACACAACTCATCAATTCTGTAATGGAACACACTGAATCAGGAACCAAAGCGTGTTTTAGTCCGGAAAATCTCCGGGTTCCTATTTCTTCCTGTCATTATACAATCCCTCTAGAACTCATTAATTTGCTGTCTGCTCCTCTGGCAACAAAACTCGTAGAAGAATCAACTCAGCAGAGCGCCCTGCTGGGGAGAACACCCCGCAGAAGCACTGCAGGCTGCCTGCCCTCCTGCACGCTCTGCTGACCCTTGGTGTCCCCCGTGGAGACCAGGCCAACAGAGCTGTTCCTAACAGCTACAAATTCGCACTCGTTAAATAAATCATTTTATTTTATATGATATTTTACGTATATACCCATCTCTGAAAACAGCTTTGCAGAAGCTCAAATCTTCAACATCAATCCCCAAAGGCAAATCCGGTCCCCAAAGGGAAACAAGACTTAAGACGACGCTAAGGCCTCCAAAGTCCTCTCAAGGACCGTCAACCAAACTGCCTGCAGGTCTGCAGCTGTAGGCTGTTACATGTCTGCTTTTAAAGCAACCCCTTCCTGCCCTCGGGTATTACAGTGTCCCTCTACGCCCTCCTGTCTCAGAGTAAAAGCAGCCATTGCAGAACCTTGCAGGGAAGCACTGACAGGAGTCGACAAAGAGGATCAGAGCTAAGCTAATACTTCTGATGACACGACCTTGTCACTGTGTCACTTTACAGATGAAGATATATATAGAGAGAGGTGGGGTGATATTGCTTAAAGTCACACAGCTAATAAGTGGCAAAGTCTATAACTCTGCTCTTCCCTTCGGCGTGACGCCCCAGCTAGGACGCCCACAGGGTTGTCTCATGCCTGCCTGAACAATCCTCTCCTGTCACTCATAACCCACCACAGGGTCTGACCCTAGCCTGCCTTTTCAGCATCTATTCCCTCCAGTCTCTCAGGAACAAGGCCGTTTGGGCCACTGTATGACTTCCGGCTCCCGGAAACATCAGTGCTCATGCTGGTCTTGCCTGTGCATCCGGCCCGCTGCTCAGAGGCTCTTCCTCCCCTGCAGGAGTACATTTCCACTCTCCGCAGGGACACCTCCTCAGGGGAGCCCTCTTCTCGCTCTCAGCACGGCAGGGCCACATCCCGAGCTGCCCCATTAGGACAGTGTGCGCCCAGGTCTGTTAATCAGACCAGCAGCATCAGAGCCAGGGATTATGCCCGGGCTACCCTGCAAAACTACTGCCCGCCACACAGTCCCCAGCCAGCAGGTCACCTGGAAGTCACAGCAAGTGCCCCACCCAATCCAGAAGCCTCTTCATTTGCCAGCATCGCTGATGACTGGTTTCCAAACTTTGGTCAGTTTCACACAAAACAGCACCTTCAACTGTGAAGCAGAGGGTTTCGCTTCTGCTCCCCATCCTTACTGGTAATGTCAAGGAAAACAAAGAGGCCTTTTCTCAACACTTTTATAATGACACCCTCCCACCCACAATATTCATATGCTCAAGAGCTTTGGATCCACATGATTTTCTTTCCCTTATGATAAGCGGCTCAAAACACTGCGGGATTCCTTCTATTTAGAGGGTATTTGTACTCAGTTTATCGGCTTTAAACTGTTTTTGTCTCTCTTCAATATCCCTAGCAGTTGCCACCTCTTACTCCCTTCAGCAGCCTCCCTCCCAACATCTACTCTAGGAAATCAGCTGTGATGAGGGGCCCTGGGGCAGTCACAGACGATGCAACTAAGGCAAAGAGAGGGTCCATAATTTGCCCGAGAAGATCAGCTTCAACCCCCAACAATGTGTGTCACGTCCCTGTGTTTAACTCTTATGCTAAGCAAGATAACTTTTTGTAGATTATGGTTATAAACAGATGAGGTATAAAAATACATACAAGGACACACATCTACTCTAAGATGCTCACTAACTCCACTATTTTGTTTCTACTTATTTCTATTAAAAAATATTAAGAACCTCTGCAGTCAGTATAGCAAAATGTTACTGGGCTTTAAATCCAGAATATAGAGGTGTTAAATGTGTCATTACTCATACTTATTTGTATGTTCACAATACAAAATTATTTGAAAGTCCCTCTCACCTCCCCCTACTCACTACTGGCTCTCACCTGAGCTCCCAGACCACACATCTAACAACCTTTCACTTTACCCACAGCTGAACTCATCAGATTTCCGCAGAACTCCCTCTGCAGCTTTCCCTCCTCAGAGCACAGAAGGACCATCATTTACCTCATTAATCCACCCAGAAACCTGGGCCTTACTCCATCCTACATTCACAGACAGCCTTCATCCTTTCCTTTTTACCATCTAAACATGCCTTCAATATGTTCGCTTTTAAACACTGACCGTCCCACCGCTCAAGTGGAAGCCACCAACACTGCCCACCTGGACACATGAGTCTCCTTCGTGGCCCCACAGCCACTCTCCCCTACTTGAGACAAATGGGACTTTGTCACTCCCGCGCTCTTTGGACTCTTTTCAGACCCACTCTTCTTAGAAGAAACTCCAAGTTCTTCACCAGGTGAAAGTCTTTGCCATGAAATTGTCACCTCAGGGAGGGCAGGACCCGCCCTCTCCCCTCGGCCCCGCCCTCTCCCCTCGGCCCCGCCCTCTGGCAGAGCATCAGCTTGGGAGGACCTGCTGAGCTACACCAGCCTGTATTCTAAACCTGGTCTGAGTTCTTAGCAAACTGCTTCAATTATCCATACAATTCCAAGGTAAATTAGAAAGATTTTAGATGTTGAGCTAGACTATTGATTTTGGGATTTTGCACTAGCAACCTGCAAGGACATGTTCTAAAGATTCTGTCTTCTTAAAACCACACCCAGGTTAAAGGAGTATTTGTGGAATGTCTTCGGAGGAAAAGGGACTGTACTTTTACAGGCTTTATGTTTTATAACATGAACAACCCGGAAAGGGTCACAAATGGAACCGCCTCACAAGTGACAGAAGACAGGTGAGAGGCACAAAGCAACAGGTTGCAAAGATGGTAAGAGCAAACATGATTCTCCAACCCCCCCAAAAATTTTTGAAACAACCAAAAATTCTGAATTTTAAAAGTAAAAGAGTATCATATAGAGAAATGAAATAAATAATGCTCTTCATCAGGGTTTCAAGATCTCACTCCAGAGTTTTTAGCAGGCCATACTGAATCCTAGCACAGAAAAATCAAATGGACTTGTAGTGAGAAAGTTCCAGGAAAACTGCAGTAATTCCTCCACTTGTGTAAGGACATACACTCACCTGCTGAAGGTGAATGTAAACCGCATTCTGGATAAATTCGAAAGCTTCCAGGCTCCGCTTCTGGATGCCAAGGACATGGACAGCTTGGAAGCATGCTTCTAACTCAGTCATCGGCATTTTTACACTGCAGGGGAAACGGAGGAACCCAGTCAAGAGCAGAGATGTTCCTGTCGTGTCTCACAGGCCGTGCCTCGGGGATTCAGTGCCCTGCAGCAGCCCGGCCCCAGGCAAGGACCAGCAGCGTTTTCCACCCAAGCAGGAGGGGCACTGTGCTTGAGAAAGCCCATCTCCGATGGGGGCAAGAGGGGCTGGTGGGGTTCAGTGAACCTATAAATGCCCACAGAAATATGCCTGCATTCATTCAAGTGATGCAAACAACTGTAGCAGGCTATTTAACAAAATTTCAATTGTCAGTGGAAATTTTGCCATTCCTTTCCGCTTGTCCCCTGCACTCTGAGACAGGCTTAGGCTCTCTTACACCTGCAGCTCTGTGCAATTGTTGTGAAGTCATTTTACTTTACAGATACCACGGTTCTGCCCAGGGTGATATCCAGCCCAGAGAGGTGGCCCAGGCCAATTTAAAGCTATGTGGCTTGCGTGCGGGGGCAATTACAGGAGCTGGTTCTGGAGCCAGGCCCCTCCCCACCTCTGCTCCCCTCTCTCCCGAGGCCCCGCTGCCAAGCACTCAGGCTCCGTGATCTTATGTCCTACCCTTCTACTCTACTCCAAACCCTTTTCCTTTTGTTTTTTTCCCTAATTATTCCCAGCTGGAGTGATTTTTCAATCTCAATATCTGAAAAAAATTCCTGCAGCCGAAAAAGAGGTCTCCAGAGGTCAATGCCCATATGCTGGTTCCTGAAGAGAGCCCCTGGCTACGGGGACCCTCACCAACACTCACGGGGCATCAGAGATGTTGCAGGGTCGGCCACCCCCTACAAGAGTTTGCTGTCACCCCAATGCCTGCACAGCATCACTGCTCACAAAATATAGTTGGTACACTTATCGGTTATTAAGAAGCAAAAATACAAAATTGCTCGTATTTCTTACTAATATTATCTATGAAGCTGGAAACGGAATTGTAATAAAATGTACAGTTTTTACCCTATGTTAAATCTGTTCCTTTGAGTTTAAACCTGTGCCCTGTTTCCTAGGCTCAGACTTGGTAGCTCTGCACCATTTGAAAAAGAAAGTTGCCTTTAGCCTGAAATCTGCAGGAAAGCCTATTCTCCTGGCCCTGATCTTTAAAAATGTTAGCTCATCTGCACTTCTGTAGAGATGGCAAGTTGCATAATAGAGAATAGCCTTTGTTTTTTTGGAGGTTTTACAGGGGTACCATGATTTGATCCACATGGACAGCTGCAAGAACAGCGGATTCAAAGGACAAACAATTCATAAAGCAAGAAGTATGCAACAACCAACCACAACCCCGCCCCTTTTTAGTATAAAAGGAGACTGAATTCTTACTTGGGGAAGATAGTTCTCCAGGACATCAGTCTGCCGTCTTCTGGGTCTGCCAGCATTGCAAGTGAAGTCACTATTCCTTGCTCCAACACCTCATCTCCCGGTTTATTGGCCTGTCATGTGGCGAGCAGAACGAGTTTGGACTCAGTAACAAAATGACTGCATTGGAGGTAGTATGTCTCCAATGTTTCCTCATTTCCAATATGTAACATGCACATCATTTATGATCTAGTGCAAATAATTCATCAAAGACAACCACAAAAAGAAACTATACTCACCTAGCTATCAACACTGAAGTCACAACCTGTCAATTTTATATGATGTTGAACAACACAATGGAAAAACCTAACATAGGGAGTTGATTCCACGGAAATAAAATTATTTCTACTCCTTCAATACTTTTTCTTTTCTTTTCTATTTTATTTTGTTTTGCTTATTGAAAGGAAAATAAAAGTCAAGTCATTTTATTTCACGTATTTTTGTTATAGCTACATTCTTTAAATACTACAAAGAGATTTAAACTGCAAAAAATTGTTCATATATTAGTATAAAGATATATACACAATCAATGGGGATTAGGAAAGGAATGGACATTTACTAAAAATCCACTGCAATCTTGTCTTTTACAAGCATATCCTGGAATATAAGCTGTATGATCCAGGGGGCTCCACCCCCATTCTCACTGTTGAGTCCCTTAGCAATCAACTACTAAGGCACCAGCATAGAACCATGTGATCAGTATTTTAGGAATAAATTAGGGAATTAGCACATTCAATTCTAAAACAAAAACCCTAAAATAAATACTGAACTTATTTACAGATAAAGAAAATTGGAACCAAAAAAGTAGTTATTTCCCCAAGGTCACAAAGCTAATAACTGGTAAAGACAAGATTTGAACTCATCTGCCTGATTCTAAAAACTAAGGTGGAAATCCCATTTGACTGGGGAGGGTCCAGCAGCAGAGCCTATCACCCTATCTTTGTTCAGATCTAGCCTTAGACAGCCTGAGACAGCACCCCATTCCTATGGAACTCGAGGGCAAATGATAACAATAAGGATTTTATATCCAGTAGTTTGTTAGGTCTCATTTATATAAAGTGTCAGCAGGTCAGCAGAAAAACTCTGGAAACTATGAGTGGGTCCAGAGCTTTCTGCTGATTAGTAACTCAGTCTCTCAGGACATAGTGACCTTCCCATGAGAGGCCTCATGGACATAAACTAAAGGCAGCTGAGCAATGAAAACTAACAAGAACCTGGAACTCAAGCAAGAAGGTTCCCTGCCATCCCCCACCCAGTTGCCTCTTCACCCGCGTGGACACGATGGCAGGAGACCCAGATTCTTGTCTAAGTTACATCATCATGGATTCTCATCCATAATAATGTATGACTCTATGCCGCCTTATGTCCATTAAAACTCAAATATGATAACACCAATATCTCAGCAGAATATCTATGTCTCCACTTCCTGTCTTCTAATAGGAGAATATTTTTATGGACAAAAAGCAGAAATCCAATTTAAA
This sequence comes from Vicugna pacos, assembly GCF_048564905.1. NCBI lineage: Eukaryota > Metazoa > Chordata > Mammalia > Artiodactyla > Camelidae > Vicugna > Vicugna pacos. The sequence goes on along the minus strand of NW_027328740.1, from coordinate 64,196,150 downwards.
AAACCATGCACGAAGCCAGGTGAAATTCTGCTTAAGAGACTGCTCTCACGCTGAGTAAATGAAAACTCAGAAAAAGTGGCCCTTCTCCCTCAGCAAATGGGAGGTAGCCTGATGTGTGTGTGTGTGTGTGTGTGTGCACGTGTGTGTGTGTGTAAATCAAATACAATGAATTCTGGGATGTGTACAGTTTTTTTTAAGTCACTGTCATTTCATGGGAATGAGCCACCATTTAAATAATTTGAATCTAGTGTTCTGAGAGAGTCTCAGGCTCTTGGTGGAGGAGGTGAAAGGGGAGAGTGAAGGAGGAAAGAGGTACATGAAGCAAAGAACTAAGAATACTGCCAGGGAAAGGCAAGACGTTAGTTTTGTTCTTCCTTGCACCACATACAAATTAGGGACTCGCTTTCTGCTGATGACTTATCGAGCACTGATTTGCAGGAGAAGAGGGGACAGCTCATTGCTCACTGAGCTTGTGACTGTACGTGGCATCTTATAGACACAAATCATTTACCCTGATCAAACACTCTAGCAGCAGGCTATAATTCTTCTGTTTTGAGAGACAACAAAGCAGGAGTTCAAACAGGATGCATAACTTGACAAAAGTCAGAGGTCCAGTAAACTAAAGAGGATTAATTCAAACTCAGATCTGAATGCAGAGTCTGATCTTCCCACTCCCAGGACTGGAAAATCCTTAACACAGGCTCCCCAGCTCCCCTGCATTGTTCCTGGCACCAAGCATTTGCCATGGCAATGGTCACCATTTCTCACAGACACAGCGCTCTGTGCAGCAAATGACCTTGATCAGACCTTGATCATCTACCTGCCACGCCCACCAGGCTTCACCATACAGGCAGGAAAGCTGGCTTTCAAGTGCATACAAAGCCATTCCTTGTCTAACCTGGGCTCTTCTGTGGTTTCTCCAGCCTAAAGGCAGCCATGAAACTGCTCACAGTTTGTACATGAGCCACACTACCTCTCTCCATCTGTCTCCCCACCTATACTACTTAGCTATAAACATTTTGAGAATCTTCGACACAAATTTTTAAAAACAAAAAAGAAAGGATTCTGGAACAACTACTTAATACTTACAATTTTAAATGACAAAATACAAAGTGAGTATTTACAAACCGAATCTTCCTTTCTAAATTTCAGTTTTAAGCGTTTAAAAATATAATAGCAAAAAATTTTCACTTACAAAATTGACAAAAACATAAACAATAATCTGGAATAAGTTAAAAAATAATGCCCATGTTCTAAATGGAGAAACATCAGGGCTGTACTGAGGGGTAAAGTAAGAGGTGAGAATGTAGAGACATCAACAAATTGCATGGAGGAAAGCAGTTTTGTAAAGATGTAAGTTCTCATCAGAATAATTCAAAACTTACTGAAAACTCCCATGACAACTCCAATCTGATTTTTTTTAACTTGAACAAAATATTTTGGAATTCTTCAGGAATAATAAAATCATAATACTAGACAAGAAAATTTGGGATGGAAGAAAAGAATGAAAAAAATTCAGACTGCCAATTATTAAATAAATTTTTACAATATGTAAGTTATGGTGCTGGAGTAAGAAAGGCAGATTGACAGAAGGGAACCATGAGCTCAAAAAGAGACTCTAGTGTACACAAGTATTTTGTAAAGGTGGGATTTCAAATCAAAGAGAAAAGTATGACTTCAGTAATTGTCCTGAGACAATCAGACAATCACCTAGAAAGAATAAATACTATTCCTCTCATAAGGACCACAAGATAATTTACAGACAGTGATGTAAATATAAAAAAGTACTAATAACAGCAAATACAACACTTTGCTCTTATTAACTCAACTTACCCTTACATTAACTAGTACTATTATCATCTCCATCTTAGAGATTAAAAAAAACCTACAGAGGAGATTTATTCCAGTATAAGAAATTATTTTTAAGAATAATTTCAAAGATAAAACACATAAGGAATACATTTATTATCATAAGAATATTTTGAGACACTACCAAAATAAAAATCCTCCTAAAGAAAATGAAAGGAAAGAAATGACAAGAAAAAGCTCTGTGATACATGTTGTTGAAGACAAGAAGTTAATGTTCATAACATACAAAGAGCTGTCACAAACCAACAAGAAGCTCCCCCACTTAAATGTGTGCAAAGGATAAAAGGAATCATTCATTTTAAAAAAGTCAAATGGCTAATGAGTGAAAAATGCTCAATACCTCACTGGTCATCAAATGCAAACTAAAACAATGAAAAAGCACTTTTGCTCATCATATTGGCAAATATTTTTAAAAGATATTCTATCTAGTGTCCATCTGTGGGAGAAGAAACCATGAGCGACATTTTCAGAGGACGACATGTCAATGGATATGTAAACTCTGAAAAAGTACGTACACAATGACTCAACACCACTTCTAGGAATCGTTTCCTTTAGGAAAAAACAAATTTAGTCCAAAAAGATGTACCCATCAGGGCATTTACACAGCACTGTTTACAATGGTGGGAAGAAAAACTGAAGTGAAATCATATCCAGCAATAGAGAATTGGTTACATAAGTAATTGTGCATCTTTTCATTCCCCTATGGAAGGAATTTCTAGAGTTACTTGAATGGAGTCTGTGATGAATGTAAATGTCACATCCAGGGACTAAATTTCCAGAAGCCTTAACTAAGGGAATACTCATAAAAGATCACAGGAATGTCTGTGCAAGAAGGATGCCAGTCAAATATCCTTTCTGACAGTGGAAAATGGAGAAAATTTAACTGTCCACCATCAAGACAATGATGCGGTAAATCACGACGAGCTGCGAGCAATGAGGGAGCCAGCGTTTCGCCGTGGTCCAGGGCCTTGTCCACAGCATTCTCTCATCAAAGGTGTGCGTGGGAAAGAGACCACACCCGCAAATCAGGAGACCCCTCCACTCTATCTGAAAGGACCGGGTGAGTCTGGAGTGGGAGGACGTCTATGATATACACCTGAGTGATTAAAGCGAGCTGCAGAAAAACATATAGTATGGTCTCATTTTTAAATAAAGCATATATACACACACGTATACATGGAATTCTCATATGTGTGTATATATGTATGTCATAGGCATAAAGGTCATGAAATATATATATCAAATTTTCAACAGTTTTTACTCTTCGGAAATAAGGGGAAGGGAGGTAGGGCCTTCCTGTACCACCACAGTTCTCTTTTCAGTATTTCAGTTAAGTATACTTGGAATTTAAAAGTTTATTTAAGTCCGAAGTAAAATTGACAATGCCTCCACAAGACAGAATGCTATACTGGTCATCAAAAATCATGCCAGAGGAGATAGAATATTGTAGAAAAACATATAAAAAGCCAAATGGAAAATGGAGGTGTCCACACAGTAAACAGTCACAGAGTGCTCTCTGGTTTTTTATGACAGAGGTGATCCACACTGATGAAAATATACGTTAACGTCTTAATTATTATCTTTGAATAGCGGGACAAGGATAGCCTCTTTTGCCCCCCTTTTCAGAGTTATTATTTTAAATGCACATTCTTTTTCATCTGAAAAAAGCATTTTTGGGTGTGTAGTACTATGCATTGGAGAATAATACAAGAATACTTAGAGAAACAAGTAACTAGGAGACAAAGCAGCAGCATCACACAATGTAGGACGGGCGATCCTGATTAACACCACGCAGTTACATAAGGACCCACAAAGTGAGAGCACCTGCTGTAACAGGGCGTGGCCCCCTTCTATTTGTCAGCAGTGTCTTCACGGCTGAGGCAGTTCTGAGCATGGCCAGTGTCAGTGCTGGTGTCTTGATTGATGCTACTGGGGGTGAGGGCACCTGCAAGCCGAGAGGAAGAACAGAAATCATCCTCTGCCTTTTCTGTCTTGTTTCTTTGTTACTTTAAAAGAGAGCCATATATAAGATAAACCGTGTATCTCCCCAAATGAAATTTCAGTAATGAAACCGTTTTTAAAGACTTCACAGCTTATATTCTGCCTATAACTGTCTTTTCAACAAAGATCATATTTATTAAATGTTAATTAACTCAGTTAATTAACTCCCTGTTGAAACATTCTAGTAAAGAACATGAAATGCAGTATGTAAAAGAACCACACCTGCAGTGACTAGCTCAGCTGTCTTGACGGCAGTGCAGTCAGCCCCCACCATCCCGTGGCCCTGAGCTCCTGATGCTGGTAAGAGATTACGCTGCCGCCTCAGATGGAGAGAAACGGTGAAAGCATTTCTTGAACCCTACAGCACTGACAAAACATAACTGACAAATCCCAGGCCCCTTTGAGGCTCTCATTTTCTGTTTCTGGCCAACCCCCATCAATGAGCAGAACCACCCAATCCCCGAGCCATGGGACTCACGTGGGAAGCAGTTTTGGAGAAATTTCCAGGTATAGAATGTAACCAACTATACATAGAACTCTGAAAAAGAAAAGATGCCATACTCTGATTTTGGAAGACACTCAAAATATTCTCCTAAGCCTTAGTAGCTGGAAAGGCTGGGCTTCTCCTAAGTCACTTATTTATTTCACAGCCAGTAAGCATCTCCCTCAAATCCTGCTTCCCTGTGTCTGCTGGGAGCTTGAAGCACACTGCTGCTGTCGATCTTATAAGTCACATGGCAGAGACATGTGTCTCACGCCTGCAATCCTCACACAGGCTCGCCTCCTAGCCTCACTGTCTGAACTGGGCCCCATTTTCTCACCTGTTTATTTGGTATCTGTTCTTCTGTAAGCTACCTGAAATGCGTTTTGGAACATGTCAGAAGAAGCAGTGGGTTGAGAAATGGACAGATTGAGAGGTGAGAGATGGGCAGACAGAGAGAGAGACTCCAAGAAAAGGGGAACAAATAAAATTTCCTATGCAAAACCCTCTTCTAATCAGGGAAGGAAACCACCACGGAAAAGTGTGAAGAGGCAGGTAGCTTAGGACTGTTTCCTGGATTCCATGAAAAGTAATACCAAGAGATGAGAGGGTAGAACTTTAAATAGTAAAAGAAAAAAAGCACGCATGCTTGAAAAATATATCTACAATATGTACTTTCTAAAGAATAGACTGAAATCAGCAGGGCCCAATAACACTACACTTGGGTATTTACAGAAGTGAGAATCCCATCTCCAAACCACAAGGCATCCCTTCAGAGCACTGACAGTCTACATGGGGCGGTCATAAAGCCATCACCGCAAAAGCTATGCTACCCTGCACTTACGAGGAATGAGCAGCTGTGCTCAGGCTGCCCATGCGCATCATTTACACCCCACAGCACCTCTACGGGGGGGACGCCTAGCGAGCCCCGTCTCTGCAGGACAGAAAACCAGTTCTGGAGAGGCTAAGCCGACTTACCAGTTCTCCATCTCACAGGACTGGTCTCTCCAGAGCAGGACACGAACTCGGACCCACGATTGTAACCATGGTACTACAGTGCTTTGTGTGCTGTTTGTGTGTATAATACATTTGTTTCTATCATGAAAGGTTATTTAATAAATGATCGGTTGTCTTGTCTATCTCATTAGCTCACAATCAATCTTTATACTGTTGAATTGTACTCTTTTCCCCTGAAGAAAGGAACGGAAACAGCGGGGGTCAGAAAGAGGTGGGGCTCCATTCTTTATCTGGGATCTCATCTCATCGAAGTGTCCAAACAGGGAAAAGGAGCAAATGTTCTCTTTATCTTTTAAAGAGAGGGCTCCAGTGATGGTGACTTATTCAATTACAAAATCAAGGCTGGGGAAAGGGCACATGCAGCAACTAGAGCAGTATCAGCTGTAGGAAGGTCAAAAGTGCTCACGGGAGGGCTCAGGGGGCAGCCTCATTTAATTTCAATCAATAAAACAATAACAAACTCTAAAAATACTGGCCTACAATGGATTAGCTCTTTCTTGACATCTAGCAAGTTTCCACAGCCCACATGTAACATTATCGGGAACCAGTGAAAGGAAGAGTCCACAGACAAGGAAAATCAATGCCACAGGCAGGCTGAAACCCAGGCTGGAGTTTAGGAAGAGAAAGGGCATAGTTAAGAACTGGGGAAAGGCTGGGGAAAAAAATCATCACAAGGACT